>NC_064910.1:20607447-20936197 GCF_929443795.1 Astur gentilis | reverse complement strand
AGGCAGCTAGCTGCTGCAGAGCAGCTATCATCAGAGCATGGCTGCATTTGCTGTACATCAGTTCCACTTCCCCAGGAGGACAGAACATGTCCCATTCCTGCTGAACCCAAAATGAGCTGCTAAAGAAAAAAAGCCCACTCAGTCTGTCCCAGGGTCTGCATCCCTTTAATTTAATTGTTTTATAATTACACCTTTATTTAGCTGAAAACATATTTCTGACATACACAAAGACTTAGAATTGAGCTCAGCTGAACCAAAGAAGTTCCTGTTATAAAAAACAAAAGTGGCTTCACAGACTGGTTCTAGTTAAGGGCACACCCACAATGGGCTTGCTATGACTTAGCAAGTAATATCTGCAGAGATGCTCCAGTGTGCGCGCTACCACACAAATACTCATCCATATGATAAGTAGTGGTACCTATAGCTCAGGGAAAGCCATTGAAAGGGGGAAGTTTTAAGCTGAGGTAAATGGAGACCACTGAAGACAGAGATGGTGGGAGGCAGCTCTGCTGCTGATGGGGAACCTGGTAATTTATCACTATTAGACTGTATCTGAATCTCCCCAAATCCTGTTTTTTCCTGATTTAAGAGTGTGAGACATGTTTAAGTTGTATATTCCAGGTCTGTGGAGTCCCTGGACCTTGCTAGCAGGTGTTGCACACTGATACACCAAAAGACCAGAGAGATTGCTCTCACAATACAAGCCTATTAACAACAGCAGCAACATCTGGAAAAGGACATTGCTTTCTTGAGCCACAGGACATCATTACATTTGGGGAGCTTGTACCATAATGCCAAAATTCTTGAAGACATAATTAGAAAGTACTTATTTGCTTTTAATTATTAATTAATAGGGGGCCCAAATATTCAGGGGAGGGAGGAATGGGATGATTTCTGTAAAGAAGGTACTCACAAAGCTAGATTACATTTTATAAGGTTTCATTTGCAATAAGAAAGCACTTGGTTTTATAAACCTGTCAAGGAGCAGTTCTGTATGGACTTCAGTGAAATGTTGCAGAGTGCCACTGGGAGGTGTCACTATATAGCAATAGCATCAGGCCAAAGAAAAGAGCTGTGCTGAATACAGCAGAAGGCACATGCATTATTTCCAGGGGGACTATAAAAAGGGTGGGGGCAGTGTGATTAAGTCATTAACACTTGGATGCCTGACATTTTTCTCATTGGGTGCCATCCAACCACTGACTGTTTTAAGAGGACCAACTCTGGTCACAGAGTTAAGTGATGTATGTTACTGACCTCCCCTTTAATCACTTGGAATTTGCTAGTAATACAGTTGCACGTACATGCACACACACACAGAGCCCCCAAAGGCTTACATAGTAGTGTAATCTTTAACAGGCATCAACAGATCTGACGCTAACGAGGTTTAACAACAAAACCAAACCCTATCCTACTGACCCTTCAAGTTACGGAGAAAAGTGCTGAAAGAGCTAACTGCCTAGCTGAACACATCAAGCCTCATCCTGCTACTCCCTCTCTAGCCCTCTCTCCTACCATCTCCCTCCCTCCAAGCATTTAGCTGGATCTCCCTTTTTAAACTAATCATGCATCTGATGCAAAAAATGTTTGACTGAATCTGCATTTTGCCTGGGGTCTTATTCATTTATTTATTTAATTTGGTGTTCCATTTGACAACAAAAAACCCCTGCCCAGTCTGCATTTTTTTTTCTGTAAGGAGCAGACAAATAGAGCTATTTCTCCATGGTAGCAGAACCAAACAAATCAGAAAGGTTTTACAACCTTCTTCTACAGATCTTATCACCAAACCAATTAGGTGATATCAGTGCTGTCATTTAAAAAAAATAATGGAGACCCACACCCTACTCCCACTGATGCTTTGCAAGGAGGGGAGAAAAAATAAATAAAAGTGTATCAGCTGGCTTTGAAGGCTGGCTGAAATTCAGATAAGGTTATTACATAAAGACCAGTCCCATCTTTCTCCACTGTCCCATGAAGCTAATCTGTAGTCGGCTAGCAGTGTTTGACAAACAGCTAACATCCACCCATTAACCACCAGCCCTGGGGAGGAGGCACGAAGCCAGCCAAAAGCCGAATGCTACCCAGCTCTGCGCTCCCGCCCTGCAGCCCGCGGCTAGCAGGGGAGGGTTCCTGGTGCTTCATGAATCCCCCACTTGGCTAAGTCTGTCAGCCATGTGCAAACAAAAAATGAAATCATAAAAATGAAATACTCAGGCAGGCTTGCCAACTTGTAGAAAGCAAGGACAAACACTGAAAAGTCCGAGCACTCTGTAAATCAGGTTTGATAAGAAGTACCTGTTACTGAAAGTTTGGCTGCATTCTTTGGCTCTGGAAATGGAAAAAAAAAAAGGGAGGAGGCATCCTTAAAATGAAGTGCGACTCTGTGCAGGAAAGCGAGCTCTGGTCCACAGGTGTTTGGGGAAAACATCCATACTCCACCAGCAGCACCCGCAAGGAAACCCTGGCAGAAAAAGGACTCTACCTGCACTCTTCAACCCACAGCAGCTCAGGGCCATAGTCGCACACTCAGCTACGCCTCTTAGCAGAGAGGCCCGATGCCCAAGGGGCTCCTCTGTCCTCCATGGCACCCACTGAGTCCCAGCCACACCAGGATGCTGTGGTGCTCACACCAGGGGAGGAAGGGGTTCGGGAAAACAACCCGCTGGCAGGACAGCAGGCCCAGCCTCTGCACGGCCTCCCCATTCCCCTTCCAGGCACACAGATGGTCCAGCACTGGGATGCAGTTGTCCTAATCTCCCCACAGCCCAGCCCAAATGCGAGTGGGGAGCAGTAATCCCCCTGCTCCTGCTGGCTATCCTGTGAGGGGGTTAACACTTTCCTGCCCCAGAGAAGCTCGGGTTTCTTACTTGGCGTCTGCTCTGGCTTAACAGCAAAGACATCGGGAAACACTCCTGCCATGGTTGGGAGAGGTGGGAGTGTTTAAGAAATAGCACTCATCAGCAAGGAGAAAAATCACGACTGGTAAAATTTGCTAGGAAGAAAAAGGGAAAAAACCCCACAGATGTGATTAAAACCAGCCGTTTCTCACCAGCATGCACTCAGCATCTCTTTCTGCCCGAGCCCAGCCAGCTGTGACTTGCTGCATGTTGCACAATTCCCAATTACAGCAGACACGTGCCGCTCTCCTGGCTGGGTCAAGACCAGCAGAAGCTGACCCCATGTTGCGCTGCTCACAAGGCTTGGCATTGCAATGCCAGACACGGAAACTGCAGCAAAGACGGACAAATGACCAGTGCCTCTCTGCAATACTTCCTTAGGTTTCCTGTGAATTGTCAGCTGCGTACTTCCAGCCTCTAAGTTTCTGATCCCTGCATCCAGAAGTGATGCTGTGCAGAATAGCAAGGAGGAAAAAGTCATTTTCAGCTAAGGAGCAGTCCCTATCCCAAACCCACTGGCTGTTCAATAGGCTCCTCCATCAAGTAATGGCACCTCCAATGTTATTATCACTGTGCAGTGGGGAGAAACGTTCTCCGGCAGCATTCCTGTTTTCATTTTCTGTGGGTCTCCATTTGTTCTCTTAGAAGTATTTTTTATTAAAAAAAAAGTCCTAACTGCCTCTTCTGGTTCACTGCATATGATCGTTGATAACAGTAACTGGGTTATGACACATGGAAAGCAAAAAAAGAGAAAAGGTGGGAAAAGAAATTTAGGGAGATATTTCAAAGATTTAAAAATAACAATGGCCTTGGTGAAATGAGAAATTTTCTTCTCTGCCTGGGGAACCAGAAAGGCTGTGATTAATGCTTGAGCTCTCCTGGTCAGGTTACCCACCTCAGCGATTACAAGAAGAGCTGAGTGGCGCAGCTCGAGTTCAGAAGGGGAGCTGAAGCATAGCAGAAACTCTTTGATGCATTAAGACAGCCCAAGTCAACAGCAGGTCTGGCTGTAAGGGAGGCAGCAGCTTTGAAGACCGTGACCTACATAGGGGCTTCAGCCTCCCAAGCAGCAGTGAGGGGAATCAGCAGCTTATACAGCCATGGACATTTCCTAAAATACTTGTAAATTGTGGTGCACACCGGCTATTCCGTCCCCTCCCTTTGTGTGTAAGTCCTGGCACTGAGAGGGAGCAGAAAACAGAAAAACAGACTAACCACTTCTACAGGGTATTACTGAGGTATGACTTATGAATGAGAGTTTTCATGAAAAAAAAAAAGAAAAAAGGTAAATTAATCCATACATGTATTCAAATCCCCTGCTCTGATCCCAAGTCAGGCACAAAGCAATGTTTCCTTCCCAAGCTAGTGATTTTTTCTGTAAAAATAACCTCACAAATGGAAGGAAGAGGTGCTTTATATTTTATTTTCTCTAGGAAGTAATAATAATTTTTAAAGGGGCGATATAACTCCAGCCCTGTTTTTCCCTTAAAATGACCCTAAGCTGCACAGGAAAAATATTTGCTCTCAGTGCTTGAACAAACGTCAGTGAATTAAGTTTTTGTTGTTAATGGCAAGGCTGCTGTTTATCCGCAGAGAATCAAACCAGATGTGGAAAATAACTGAGGGTTTGGTGGCTCAGCCCTTCAACCTCAGGGAGGAAGCCCACCGCCTAAACCTGGTCAAGGTTGCAAACAGCCCTAAAGCCTTGGACATGGATGAGTTTGTCTGCCACGGCCATCGGTGCCCAGCCGGTTCCCAGTGGAGGTCAGGGGGTGAGCAGCAGGAGCCCCGGATGGCGTCCAGAGGGAGAGCCAGGCACTTTGCCACCTCTGTGCCCTTCTCGAGGAAACTTTCACAGGGTGCAGCCAGCTTTGAGCTTGTGACATTATTGAGGGTTAATTAAAGTTTAAAAAATCTGTCATTTTGCTGTCATCCCAGAGAAAATAATGTGTTCGACCCAGTAAGATTGGTTGTGAAAAGCTTTTTTCTGCCATCAGAAAATTCCCCCAGACTGGAAAGATTCAGCACCTGGAGAGCACTGAAGTGGAAACGCAGCGGTGGCCCACGGCAGGAGGTCAGGGCAGCTGCCCCTGCCACCTCCCTGCCAGGAGCTGGGCTCCTCTGCTGGGCTGAACCTCCCACACCATGGGGAGTGGGGCTCTTGCTAATGAATGGGGGGAACACCAGTACCCTCAGCAAGATGCACAGCAATACAGTTCCCATGTCGCTCTGCAGCGGCATTTCCAAATTTTAGCTGGAGATGTGTGTCAGAGAATGTTTGCTTTGTGGCTTTTACATTTGTGTTGAAAACTTTTGCAGGAAGAAAAAAATAATAAAACCCCACTCATCACAATGTTTTCTGGCCAATTCTATTAAAACTTTTCAATTGCATTTTTGACCACAGAAGCAGGAAGAAGCTGCATCCTTGAAACTTTTTCCCTATTTTGCACAAGCTTTTCATCCCCTCCCAATGAATACCCGCAGCATTAACCACAGCCACGTGATAGAGCATTTGAAGCACAACAAGTAAGCAGGATGAGAGGCTGAAGAGGCGACTGTGGGCAGTGCATGCCAAGGAGGGGTATGCGACAGCCTGATTTTCCGCTCCACCACGACCTGCCTCACCCCATCTTGCCTCGCCGAGGACTTGCTTTCCCCTAAAGCAAACCTGAGTCCTGTGAAGGAAACACCAAAGTGGTGGGGAAAGGTGGCTGTGTGGATCCATTAGCTCTTCATTTCAGTAGCCCTGCTCCCTGCAGGAGATTTAACTGGTCTAATGAACGATAGCCCTCTTCAGGCGTACTGAACCTGGTTCCATGGGAGGTCTGGTGGGAAGGTGTCTGCAGGCACACCCCAGGAGATGCTGAGGAGTAACAAGCCTCCCCAGTGGCTCTGACAGCTTATTTATATCTCTCACTACACATACCTCTGAATGGGATGATTGACTGCAAATTTAGCAAAGGGCAAATTTAGCAAAGGGCTCACCCATCACCCGCTCTCTCTTCTTGTAGCTCTTTTTTTATGAAGAGATAATAGAGCTCTTCATTTTCATCATGGGATGGCTAACAGTTACTGATGGTTTAACCCCACTGTTCCTTTATCCTTAATACCCAGGTTTATACTAAAAAAGTATAATTTCTTGAAACAAATTATGTGTTTTGGACAAACAGCCAAAATGCAGATAATGGAGAGTGGTATTTCCATGCAGCATCTCTGTGGCTGCCAAGTAGTTTCCACTGGAGTCAGCCTTGCTAGGCTCTCACATGGCTGAGATAAGGAGATGTCCACTCTCCAGTGAGGGACCAATCCTACCATATTTGCTGGGGAGGCAAGGGCAGCAAAGTCACATTACGCCCCATCTGATAAGGCTGTACTGATGGTCTTGCAAAACTGAGTAAACACCCTGTTGATCTAGTCATATTCATGAGAATATACAAGTTAGCATTAAAAAATGCAGGTGAATTAAATATTGCTGCAGCATTGCAAGAAAAGCGCATGCAGGTGTTATGCAGATTTGCACGGGGCTGTCTCTATGTGTATGGAAGAACTGCTGACTTATAAAATCAGGTTGCCTTTGTAATGCCACGCACAGATCTCCTTCTCTTGCCTCCCTGGAGAAATAAGGATGTGAAGACGCAAAGCTTTCCTCCTTCTTGATGTTTTGTAACTAGGCCAGATCACTTTGGAAGATGGCCAAAAGTTAATTTAATATTCACTGCTGACCTGTTTTATTCCTCTGAGATTTCAGTAAAAAGTTGGGTGAAAGCCTTTTCCTCTGTTTGTCTGAAAGTGCGCCACTGTTAATGCCAATCCGTGAAGCACAGTCTGCAGTGCACACATAAATGATTTATTCAGAGCTACTGCTACTTACTTGCTCCATCAACACACTCCTGCAGAAACTTGCTAGCTGCTGCTCAGGTAATATTCACTGGCAATCTCAGCAGCATGAGGGGAAAAAAAATAAACTGCTTTCTTTTTATTTTAACACCCTTCTTCACATCTCTTCAGAGTCATGAAAGAGATTTGGAAAACAGGTAAGAAATACCAAACTCCCAGCTTCCCTCCAGCTGATTGCATATCACCGTGCTTTTTAGCCCAGAGATTATGCAGCTGTGTAATCTGCAATGCAAAGCTGATAGCCTCCTGCTAACCATGAGTACCTACCTGCAGTACAAAGGTGCTGTTCTGGCTACTGGAAGTAAGAGAGGACAAGGGGAGGAAACTGCAGAGGTAGAGGAGGTTTTTTTCTTCTTTAACAGCACATGAAAATCCAAGATAAGTGCAATAAAGAGTGCAAATAAATTTGAAGCCAGTGAAAATGGTGATCTTTTGCGGGGGGGAGGCAGGTGGAGGGCATTGTGATCAGGTGTTGCTACACATGCTGATCACAGCTGCCCCTATAAAAGTCACTTTTTAACTGAATTAGGAATTTAAAAATATACTCACATGCTCACGTGTTCACATGCAGGATCACTGATTACCTGTGCAGCAGATTCTGCTAGACAGACAGACATCCATCCATCCATCCATCCATACACAACTGATGGCCATCAGTCCACAACAGCCCTACTGACTTTGGAAATTGCCCTAAATATCAAGCATATGTTATGTGTCATTAATCCTCTTAGCTTCCATTTTCTGCAATAGGAGTTGTGACTGTTCAGCTCCTTCTCAGACTTGGCTATGGAGGA
The DNA here is from genome assembly GCF_929443795.1 of Astur gentilis. Lineage (NCBI taxonomy): Eukaryota > Metazoa > Chordata > Aves > Accipitriformes > Accipitridae > Astur > Astur gentilis. The sequence continues at coordinate 20,928,609 of NC_064910.1, read as the reverse complement.
GAATATATGTCTGTGCTTGCCACTACGTGCTCAGATACTTCATTTAAGTTACTGGTTGTGACAGGGACATTGAATTTAAATTAATGATTCTGGATTCAGTGCCTTCTTCAGTGGAGGGACAAACTGCTGTGCTGTAAATGCTGATGTCCCAACCAGTAGTGGTCATTAAAGATCTTGACGACACATCTCACAAAATGACTACTGGTCTTTTTCTTCACATCAAGCTGCCTTAGAAGAACATTCCCTTCTCATTTTAATTGGAAAAAATATGCTGAAGTTCCTCAACATGTTTTTTCCAGTGAGCCCCAGTACCTATGGTAAACACCTGCACTGCTACTTCTGCCTTGATGGCCTTTCAGACACAGCAGTTTTAGGCAGTGGGTCATGCTGGATAAAAGGTGCTGTAGAAGGTGACATGTCATACATAATTTGATGCTTGCAAAATTGTATCAAAGGCAGATGTTGAAATGGACTGGAGGTGCATCCTGAAGGGTCCTGATGGATGCTTTATAGGATATGAATATGTACATATCTATACAGATAAATTCCTTTCAAAGGAAGTACAGATTTTCAGCTACCTATGATTTCAGTGATGGTTAGGTGACACATTATGGCACTTTTGAAAACTCCCAAGAGGTAGATATACCTCCATGGGACTAAACCCTATTGAAAACCTGCCCAATAGGTTGAAATTCAGCTCATCTAACACAAGTTGTCTGAAAGTAAAGAGCCTACCCCGATCCAGTCATCCAGGCTCCTCTGAGTCAATGGATAGAGACAGGCACTTTTGGAGGGCAACTCCCGTGGCTTCCCTCGGACACATCCAGCATGGTGGAGTGAATACACACCTGCAAGTGTCTGCCGCTCTGCCTTGACTCTGGAGCAAGCCGGGAATACCCTAGACCAGATAACTCACTTTTAGGGAGCTGCTATCAGACAAGATGAATCCCAGCCTTGGAAATTAGCTGGAGTCTTTTTCTCTGGAAAGCTGGAGTCCTTGTTTCCTGGCAGAGATCCCTGCTGGGAAGGCTCTCAAATCCCCAAGTCCTCAATTTAGGCTCCAAGTAGGGAAGTGTCTGTTGCCACACCACTAGCAGTGTTCCTCCTCCTCCTCCCAAATCCATTCACTCTCTGAAAGACGAATTCAAACAGATACATTCAATACCCAGAACAGCCAGGTATGTACAGAAACTTTTACCTTTTGGGGGGATCTTTTCCACACAACAAATAAACAAACTTGCAAGGCAACTTTTGCAGAAAAATTGAAAATGAAAACTGATGATTTGTCTGGTTTTTCCCTCTTACGAGACTAACCTTGAATCTGTGTTCCAAACACCACTTACCAAACAGCTCCTCTGCTACCTGCATGAGCTCAGGTCCTTGTGTGAGGGCTCCCAGCAAACATGGCCTCAGCAGCTAACTTGCTGCTGACACAGAGCCCAGCTCTCCTTTGATTTACAACCTCCTTAAGCTGCTCCGATGCAAACATCCTGCAGCCTAGCGTTATTGAATAACCCGTACGATCTGTCTCCTGTGATTCCCATCAAAAACACCTGGCCTAAAAGATTTTCATAGATCATAAATCCAAGTTTTTATCCATATTTCTCAAGTGATGGTGAGCAAGATGTTTGCACCTATGGGAGCCTATTGAAAACTTCCTTCAGCAAAAGGTGTTTTTTGAAAGGAATAAAGATTTTCTTATGATTTCCAAATCAATACCATCACTTTGTAGGCACACTAAAGGGAAGGTGTTTTGTTTGCACAGAAAAAATTCCTTACTAACAAAGACATTTTGCTTCATTCAAAAATTGCTGTGGATGAGAAGCAAAAATCTCTTATGTCATCATTACCTAATGTTTAATTAAACAAACAATCCTGCTTTACCAGAAAGGCAGCAATCTATATATTTTGGACCAAAAAAATGCGGACATTTCAACAACTACAAAGTCAAAGCAAGACACTGCAGGCACACAATAGCAGCCAGTGTTTTTTTTCTGACAGTGGTGGAAACATTTCCCTTCAAATATCAAACAGTGAATTCACTTCTTAAGGTGAATAGTTCAAGTGATAAAGGCACGTCAGGTAAGAAAGCAGAGGACAGAGAATCACACATGCACAAATTAACCACAAATCATCTCATGTAGTGTGACTTATTTATACTGTACATCAATAAAATAACAACCTTCAACCCACTTAGTGACTTTTTGTGTGGGGACAGAAAGCAAGCACACCTAAGTAGGTAAGGAATATTCAGGTTAAACATACAAATTATTTATACCTTGTAGTTATTTTGGAGGAAGAAAGGTTGGGGGAGGAAAGGGGAAGAAGCAGAATGTACTTCAAATAGCATTATTTATCATTTCCTGACTAAATATAGCATGTGTCTCAGGAAAAGATTGACTTGGGCTTTCCAGTCAGTAGCAAAGGGAATTAACCCATGCTGGGTTTGGCATAAACTCATAAATCCTTCAAATATGATCCATACCTTAAATTAAAGTCCAGGCCGAGCTGCTGGAACTAGATGTGAGGAGAAACATTTCCCTTTTGACGACAGTTTGCCTTGAAAAGAATATGATTTTTCCTTAATACTTGCTAGCCTCTGAGCATGGTGGGATCTCTGTGGTATGGGAGGATGACCCACCGCCTCTTCAGTCATGAGCCAGCCGCAAGCAGGAAACCCACATCCAAGTTTGCCAAGGAAACTGGTGCTGGATGATCACTCAGTCAGTAAGTCTGAACAAAAGTGAGCCTCCAAGCTCCAAAAGACTCAGACATGGAGCAGCGTGAGGCCCAGGAAAGAAACGAACCATTTCTGAAGCTGTGAGGCCCTGTGTTTGTGTAAATCCTGGATTTCCCCATTTTTCTGGTGGTGTCTGACCTTTGCCTTGCCTGCCTCCACAGTCTGAGCGAACAAAATTGGCAGTGCTGTTCACGGAAAAGATTAAGCAGGAGCACTGTTTCAGTATTGTGTTCCAGCACTTCCTCAAAAGCCGTGCAAATGTGCAAAATAATATGTTCCATTAAGTGATGAAAATTCACATGAAAATTGAAATAATGACCCCATTGGAAAAGCAACAAATATTTCACCAAGCAAAAGCACGCTCGCCTTTGCAATTCCAGCACCAGATTTATTTTACAGCCCTCAGAATCGACTCCGTCATTTATATTTCATCAGCTATAGCACGCTAGGGTACTATAAACATAATCCAAAAGAAGCTGCAAGCTCAGCTTCCAGAAAGCAAAAAAACCCACCCCACCAGAACCAAGCCCTGCTCCAAAGGGAGACACAGACCAATCATGGGGTCTGCTCCTCATAGAGGGAGAGCAGGCACCTCACTCCCACCGGATGCAGCAACCCTTTCCAAGGATTTATGGATGGGTTGCTGCAAAGGTTGCAGGATGGGGATTGACGTCTCTGTGCTGCAAAGAGAGACAGACAGGCTTCTCAACGGCCTTGACCAACGATACTTATCTCATTTTAATCCCAAATTTATTCCTGGCCCCAGAAATCACTGCTGTTATCCCACATAGGTTATTATGATTTATATGCATCAAGCATGCTGAAATGAAAGCCTAAGGCTCCAGACAATGTTCTTTCCAGTTCAGAAGTTGCTTCCATGTTATCTGAAATCATTTGTACATCTGGTTTTCTGTCTTCTCTCCGATACCTCTTTGCCCATCAGTGCCATCCATGTTTGCATTGTGATATATTGACAGATACACAAACAAGTAGCAAAAAATGGTCTTGAGTATTTATAGTCTTCCTGTTGTTCTGGCATTACATTATCTGGTCTGCCTGACTGGAGTATAAGGAGGCAAGGAAGGCTGGATGCCTTGGCTAATCCTAGTGTGCTATAAAGCTTTTCTTCTAAATTACCAGTTCAAATGCAAAGTTAGCAGTGACTGGCCATCCCTCTGACTTGTTCCAGGTGCTTTGCAGAGCTCCAGAAATGCCATTAACTCTTACAAAATACATACCTCCTTCAGCAGAAACCCTGTTGCAGTGTGGCTTGCAGCCATAGCCCAGAGGCTGGGCACTGAACAGGTGTCCGCTACCACATCATTTCTAGATAAGGCAATGGTTATCACCCATGTGGGGCACGTGGGCCCTCAGAGAGCTTCCTCTTAGAAGTGGTGTTAGCAAGCAGTACAGGGCAACGGGAGCTGGTCTGCAGAGTCAAACATTGCTGAGGACCTCATGTCCACAGGATCTGCTGTTTGGGGTTCCCCCCCTCAGCTCTCACCTGCCCCACGGACTGCATGCCTGCTAGCAGAAATGCACTGGGTGTCCTCCTGGGACACATATTCTGGTTTGGTTTCACCTGGAGGGTGAACTTCTGTGCCCGGCACGGCTCCACGCTGCAAAGCAAAATGCAAAAGAGGACCAACAAGGGGCGCCCTCCTGGACCAATATCTGGCATTTGGGATGTGGGATGGGGAGGAGCGGGGCACCTCACTGTCCCTGCGCAGCCCACCCTCCCACCTCCTCCCCCCAAAGCATGGGGCATGCAGGAAGACTGCCAGGGCATGCGGCCTCACTGCAGCCAAACACGTGCCAAACGTGGGCTGTGCGTGCAGTGGGTGAGAGCGGGCAGGCCTCGCCACTGCTGCTGCAACTGCAGCTCTGCTCATCCGCTGGAGCGACAGCAGCTGGCTCCTATCCAGTGCCCAAATTTCACACGGAAACACGGTCACGTATACACGGATACCACTGCTATCCAAAATACAGCCATAAATAGCATGCAGGATACAGCAGGTGTGGCAGGCTGTTTTGCCACAAATAGCAGAGAAAATGGGTCAAGCTGTGACTCACGCATGTATGCTCACTCAGGGTTTTGCCCATTGAGCCTGGAGCTGCTCTATGCACACTGATTTCCTTCAGTTTGATGTGAACTGCTCCAACAACCCTATCTTCACCATTCCTTTTGGAAATGATTGCACAGCACAGGAAAAATCAGGACTTTTTTCCCTTTAAAGAGTTGCTGGTTACTACTGTGAGTAATTCTTCTCCTGCCTTGGTCTTTGTTCTACAGGCACAGACTATTGCATCTCCTCCTCAGCTGTGGCACTGCCAAGCAAACCAGGTTTAATTATTGCAAATCACAACCGACAGTCTAGCACCATTCCAGCTCCATCTTTGCTGTCCTTTACTGAACTCTAGCCAAATTATCTCTATTTTTCTGGCAACCAAGAGATCAGAACCTACCCTAAAACTCCTGTTACAGATCAAGTCTCACGGAGACAGGAATTACCATCTCCTTTCCTGGGACCAGAAGTCTCTCCATAACACCTTATGTTTTAAACCTTCTTTGAAGCCAGTCAGTGAAGCACTGCCCACCTTCCCACATGCTCCTTTAGTGCAACTATGTTCCACTTCAAAACATCAAAACCATGTTTCATGTTTTTCCCTAGAGCTTAAACTTGTGTTTTAACAAGTCAAATCTCACTTTGTTATTTTACGCTCATTTTTCCAACCTGGCAAGGCCTGCCTGCCTCCCTGTTTGGTACTGCTCATGGTTCTGGCTGGCTCTTCCAATTCTTTCCAAGACAGTGTCACCTCCAAATTCCTTGAGAAAGGAGCCTTACTAATAATAAAAAAGGGAAGGGAAAGGAAGGGAGGGGGGGGGAGGGGAGACAAGATGCAGTAAGTCAGCAAAGCAAGTTGCAGAGCCAGTCCACAGTGGCAGACTTTGCCATTTGTGTGAGCACCAACCAGATACGGAATAATGTGAAGAGGAAGGGATTATTTTTTGCCTAGAGAAAAAAATCAAAGATCTCAAAACAAATGGTAATATCTCTGCTCTTCCCAATAGCAGGCATTATTCACTGATCTTTCAGGGAAATTAAGGCACAGAGATTTAAAGGGATTTGCCCAAGTCAGCATGGGAAAAAAGATTTCACACAGAGATGTCCTGATTTTTGTTCCATAAAAGCAAAACCACATTTAATATATAGATATATACATAGTTTGATTCTATACTCTGGCATCAGTGTTCTCAAGAGTGTACTGCAGTTTGACAAATTTCAGCTAAATATTCAGGAAAAATTAATATCTATACAACATCCACAACGGAGAACCCACAAACAAACTCAGTTTGGTTTCAGAGACAAGATTTCACTTGCAATGTCTCATCTTATTTCAGGCGATTTCATTTCTCTTTCTAATTGCTCTCTAGTTACACAATCCCCCGTCGTGGTACTGAGTTCTTAGCAAGTGCTTAATTAACAAAAACAAAAATTATGATCTTTCTTCCTTCTCAGATTGCTAGTGAAATTGCTTCATTGGCATATTTTCTAAAAATTATCTATTTCTGGTTGGCTGTGTCTGTGAGTAATGAAATGAGTAACTGCAAAGAATGTGAAGCAAAGCTAAAGAAGGAATGAGTTTTGAATCTAATTTAAAAAAAACCCAACATTTCTTTTCATGTATGGAACTAAGAGCTAATCATTTAGTTCTGGTTACTGGGGTTTGACTTAAGCACAATCTCTCATAATAACTACAGTGTATTTCAAAATAACGTAGCCAGTTAAAAAAAGTTAAAACAACTACAAAGAAAGGTGGATTTCATTCTCTCTGGACAAAATAATCAAGAAGAATGACAGTAAGAGATGATTAATATTCCAGATGGTAGCATGGTCTGTAATTAAAACATGATATGCCAAAAGATTACAGCCAAACAAGAAGCCTGCCCTCATCCACTTCTTAGTATTACTAATTGTACAGTTATTAGGCCAAACAGTGGCTTTTCCTCATTATACTAATTCCTTTATTTCCTGTGGAGCTCCTGTCTTAAAGCCCCAGACACCAGAAAACTACTTTATGCCACAAATAACCCAGCAGAGGCAGAGAGGGGTGCTTATAGGTGGTGGGGACAGAGATGCATGGATGGCGGAAGCATATGACGTGAAGGAGCCCCTCATTACTCTTCCCTTCAGATTTCTTTCTTACACCCCCCAAGCCAATGCTTGGCCAAAAATTCTTCTCTTGGTCTCTCTCCCACTCCAGCGGCTGCTTCTTCATGTAGATGGGGGTCATGGATGCCAAGTGTCTGAGGGGGATCACAGCCCAAGATCTTGTAGGGAAGTTCCTCCTACAAGGAGCATATGGTCCCAGAGTGCTCCCAGCTCTGAATGCACAGCTAAGGAACTTGCAGTGTCAAAAGAGCTCCTGTTGTGGACAGGCTGCACCCCACCATGCTGGTTACCTTCTGTAGTGCTTTGCACTAGCACTGAACTGGGTCCCATTGGTGCTCCAAAATTGTGCAGCCGTGGAGCAAGCTCTCCCCTGAAAGTGCACCGAAGTCTCTCATCTGCTGCACAGCAACGTAAAGCTGAACATTTCCACCCCACCAAGGCAAGCCTGACCCCGCATAGATGAACCAGCTGGGACCTGCTCCCTAAACGTCCTTCCTACATCTGTACTGAGGCACACAGGTTTTCAACAGGCATCGTATACAGGAGATGAAGGACGTGGGGCAGTTTGTCCATGTGGATAACATGCATACTATTCGACTACACATTAAAAACATATCCCCACTGGAACTTGGCATTTTTTAACTTCAAACACATGCTGTACTTAATCTAAACAAAGCTAAAAGAGAACGTGAAGAACTGGATGTCTTTCAAAGTCCCAACAGCCCAGCTTTTCAAATCTCAGACCACCCTTCATCTGATTATTTGTGAGCCTAATGAAGTAATTGCAGAGTGGCAGCTTGATTTCCTTGAATCAAATGTCAACAGTCACCAATCTCCAGGAGTTTACGCAGCTTGGTAACACAGTGACTCTGCAGCATGGGGGCCTGTACATGTTTTTCATATTAGGGAGCAGATGGAAGCTGTAATTCCCTCCAGAGCACAGGGATGCCTTTCAGCAAACAGTAGTAGATGGCATGCTCATTTCGGGATATGTTTTCCAATTCTATCCAACAGATCAATGGGTTGTGGTAGAGAAGGAGCTGAAACAGTCAGACATGGTTGGACAAAACACTGCAGAGGGGAAATACAACGACCATCTCATGACCTGCAAGTCTCTGTTTATCTGGTGCTTGGCATGGGGACCTGCCACTCCGTAATGCCAACAAATTTGGTTACAGTGCCCAGGCAAAGAGCTCTACAAAGCCACTTGGCTTTTAGAAACTGAGACCACATTAGCACTGAGAACATCATGCTATTTCTCAAGAAATACGCCATTTTTCACTAGGTGGGCTTTACGGGTGGTCTAACCTTTCTGTAGAGAAGATGTCAGCACAGCCACTGCGGTGGCAGGATGGCTGTGGTCTCTTTGCAAGTTTGCCTGTTTTTAGAAGGAACAGAGTGCTTTCTCTTGAAGTCATAGGTTTTGCAATCCTGCATGCAGTACGGTCAAGCAGCCTGCCAACTTGTCTAACTAAGGGAGGTAAGCTGCAAAATACAAACCCTGGTTACTCCTTGAAGATGAAAATAACCCAGGCTTGCTGTCTTTTAACCCTCTTTCAGGCATGCCTGTTTGTTCTGCCAGCAAGGCAGCTGCTCGGGACAGCAAGGAGAACGGGGCGCTTAAAGCATCCTCTGTGCTCGACAAGGAGACTCTCTCATGAAGAAAATGCTCAGGACTTTTTAATTCAGCCTTTGCAATGCAGTAGCTGCCAAGAGTATTTCCCCACTCCTCTTCGCCTTACTCCTAGCAAGGAGAGACCAAAACCTGCCCTCGGGAAAATACACAGGTAAAATTTAGAAGAACATGAACTAGCAAAGGGAGAATAACTGGAAGACTACAAAAATACAGAATAATGTACTTTATGGTGGGATCTATACCACTGTACATTTTTAAAAGATTTGTTTCTCTTTCATGATGCTGATTATATACATTCCCAAACTCCAAGGGGCAGTTTAAAATCTCATCTACCGCTTAACTTGGGTATTTCCAACACTCTGAGTTTTCTGGAGTATTAATTTTAGTGCTCACGTGCGCCGACTTAGCCCATTTCTGAGCTATACAAGATCCCTCTGGCAAACTCTGCCACTGCCTCAGCTCTGACCTACATCTTCTCAGTTGCCTAATTGAAAGCTTCTCCTGCCTGAAGATTTCCCATCAAACTGTAGATGCCAATCTATATGCTATGGCACAGAGAAGAGCCCTGTGACAGATTGAGCTCCTGTTCTCAGAGGTGAAAGGCCACCAGCTGGGAGAGCTCTCTTTCCTTTCTCTCTGACTGACAACCATCAGCAACCAGCCCTCTAATTCACGCTGCACCGCAGGAACTAAATAAACAACTGCATTAGGCAATTACTGCAATAAATGCCTTCTTTCTTCCCTCATTTCCACTGCCAATTTGTTGTTGGAGGCAAAAGACCACCTTGTTGGAGTGGCTTACTTTTTTTAATTGCAAAATAACCACCTCACTGACAGGTGGGTTATGGTATGTGTTTAAAAATCCATTTAAAGGAACATAAAGTCAGATGGGCTGTAATGTAATGCAAATTTGAAAGTCTTTGCTTTTAATTCTGCTGTGCTTTTGCCAAGCTCAGGCATCGTCTATGGCAAACAAAAGATCCTTTCCCATGAAGCCAAAGTGTGTGTGGTTTTTTTATCCCGTTTTTATCCTCAAACATTTAAACTTTGAAATTGAGCTTGCCCAGTGTATTTAAGCACCCAGGAGTTTGCTGCGGAGGCCAGTCCAGCCTGCCCAGCAGTGAATGCAAGGAAGGCAACCTGTGATGGCAGATGTGCTATTTAACTACACCCAGCTATATGCTGTACCTTTAGACAGAGATTTGCCTTGTACATATAGGAAGATCTTTTCCATGAATGGCATTATCTGATGATAAGGCCCAGACCTGATTTGATTAGAGGAATTTCACCTGAAACTGGAAAATTAAATTCTCCTGGCAGTCAAAGGCAAAATAACAGTAAGCTGACAACACATTCAAAATTAATTCTGATTTTTAGAAGAGATATCTTTTGGCAAGGTTGATTTTCCTTCCAATCCAACTTTTTTAAAACATGCAGCTCACTAATTATTGAGCAATATCAGAGGTTTGAAAATCTACTGAATGCTGTTGAAACAATTGAAACATTCAGATACATGAGAAAAGTGTGACGTGGTACTGATCTATTCAGCACAAAACCAGATTTGTTTCAAAGTAGATGTCTACAGCTGAAAAGTCAAAAACATCTGCAAATTTACACTCATTTCTCTTCAGGCACCTTTGTGTGCATTATAGGCACATTTAAAAATGCAAGTGCAAGTATTTTACTTATATTTAATATATGTATAATTTCTCATTGTAAAAGTTTGTTTAGCTGTTTTCTCTTGTCTGTTGAGATACACGTGCAACTGAGGGTTGACAACCCCTTGTTTCACAACCCAAGCATTTCTACACATGCCACCCTGAGCTGCAGAGCAGCAGCATGCTCTCTGCTTGGCATCCTGAGGGAAAGGCAGCTACGACATGAGTGCCTGAACCACACAATGCCGCCCGTGGCAGTTTTAATACCTCCTGCTCCTGTCACAGGCTGCTGTTACCACAGCAAGGAGAGTCAACAAGAATGAAGTTTCAAACCAAACCATTTGTACAGAAAGGACAATCTTTGGACAGAGACAGATGTTTAAAACCTCATGTCATTTGGCCATGGATCTGTAGGATTGTCAGTCACATCTGCAAAGTCTGCATGGCCCTCCATGGCCTCTCCAAAATACTGCCCTCCACAAGTGGATGGGTATTTGCATGAAGATGCAAGGCCTGTCTTTGCCTCCTGTTGCAATTTTCTCCTAGTGTTTTCCACCAAGCTTAGTATAAAATACGTGCACACATGGGAACATGGGCAAGTCCAAGGAAAAAGCAATGCTTGGAGCAAACAGAGGTTTAAAAGTCTCCAGCTTTGAAAGGCACCGCAGCAAAAGCAGGTGCTTCTACTCACACAGACAGGAGCTAATTGCAGGATCAGTTCTGGCGTAGAGACTCTCTTTTTTATGGTTATGTCTGCAAAGTCTTTGGATGCTCTCTGTAGTTAGTGACCGCACACACAAAGAGGTCTTTCATAGCAGTGCTCTATAGGAAGCCAGGGCACTGAGTAAATGATACCTTAATGTTCCCTTTCAAAGCCAGAGTGGTTTGACAATGACGCTTGTTAGTGTACTGCCGTACGTTCCTCCTGCCCACCATCCTCCAGCTTGCAAATAACTTTACAAACATCTCATATTTAGCTAGCCTCCAAAATTTGGGCAGTAATTGTTTATGAGCTACTTTGGGAAGATGCAAGGAAACAGCTAAGTTTGAAAAGCGTGGCTCCAATTCCCTGTTACAGCAAGCGCTCAACAACCATGCCACCGCCAAGAGAGGCGTGTGCACCCAGCACCTCCAAGGATTGAGGCCTGTGGCTGTGCAGTCAGCAGGTAGGCAAACTGAGCAAGAATTCAGGGGTCTGGTTTATTTTCAGGGCAAAGAATTACCCTTTTGCTTCTGGAAAGTCCAATAGGATTTTTAATGTTCAGCCTTAGGTGTGATGTTGGTTTAAACCTGAGGCACAAGTCAGCTTTCACTATAGATCTCTGTTCACACCTGCAATATCAACATCAATGACTTTGTGGCCCAACGGAGACAGTGTTATTCACTCCTGTTTAATTGACTACTGCAGCTTGCTAGTTCTGTACTAAAGGTTTCTGGGTCTTTGCTCATTAAATGCGAAGCAAAGAGAGAAACACAAACAGCAACTGTCACAAACCCCTATTTTTTCCATTAACTGTGTACACTAAACTGAAATATCTTACTGACAGCTGATGGTGGAGAAGTTACAGGCGTTACAGCTGAAAGTATCACTAAGTATGAAACTGAGCATTGCCAAAGCCTACAAACCCCCTTATGAATTCAAATTAGCACATTAAATGTTAGCACGTTAACTGGCAAAGGAAAATGTCCTGTTTCTGAAAGCAGGGAGTTTCTTCCCCATGTGATCTGCTTCCCTCTGGAAAGGAATCTCTGTTTACCCACATTAGTTAGGACAGAGTTGTGATTCAGTAAGTCAGTCCCATTTTTACAAGGAAGTCCTATTTTTGTAAGGCACTGTACTTTTCAGAGACTTCATATCAAAATCCATCTTCTTGGGGTAGTAGAAGCAAAGGACTGCATGAAAAACAGAAGGCAAGGGTAACAAAGACTACACTTGCTGAGTCATGTGGAAAGCATGTTTACAACAGCAGATCAAATATACTTCAATATTTTCATCATTATTCAATTTGAGACTCTTCTGATATTTTACAAAATGCTCTTAGTTTTGACAACTCAGATTATTAAGGGGGATTTTATGTACCCAGCCTAGTTTGAATGATGTGACTACAAATGCTTGAAAACAAAACATAAGAAAAAAAAGAAAAAAGGGAAAAAGCCCACAAGTGAATACTAAGTAAACATATTTAAGTGAATACTAAGTAAACATATTTAGAACCATTGAAAAAGAAGGTAATTCTTCATCGCTTTTTTACATGGATTTTAAGTTGTATACTATATAACTGAAATACAAGCTGATGGAAATGTGATATAAATATTTTTATTTTAGTTTTGGGCAAAAATGAAGTTGTGTTTTTGTTGGGGTTTTTTGAGCTTGCAAAATTAGCATTCACAAAGCCAGACAGCCAGGTGTTTTGTCTGTAAGAGATAAGCATCTCATCTCTCTCCCAGCTCTGACAGATGAGCACTATCCCATCACTTTCAAGGCATATCAGCCAAATTGAGATCTTCCAGCTGCACCCTTTGGAGCAGATCGGTAGAATGGTGCGTGGGAAATATACATTAGTAAGGTAGTTGTCTAAAGCATCGTTGGAGATACTTATATTTGGGAAAAAACTAGTTACAAATATATGATACAGATCATCCTAAATAAGAGTTGGACTGCCATTACACAGTCTATTTTCTGTATCAGCAAAGCCAGCTTAGGAAACTCTTGCTTTCCTTTGTTTTCTCCCATGTTCTCAGCAATGTCTATTAGGCTTTTTGCCATCTTAGAAAGGCAGTAGTCACCCTCTGGAAATCCTGTCCTTTCCACTGAGCACAGAGGGAGCTCAGATGACTAGCCTGCACTTGGAGGCTAAGTGCGAGACAGTTAAAACAAGGCAATTATAGGAGATAAACCCACAGAGGAGGGAGCAAGTGCTGAGGCTGTGCTCTGTTAGGCTATGAACTTCTGGTGGGTCCTTCCAGGTAAGCTAATGTTTGTATCTGTCAGGGATTCAGCACTAAGTCCAGACTCTGACCTGAGCTCTAGTACCACTAGCAGAAACCAGCTGCCAGCATGCCTTACTTCACAAAAGCTTTAGCGTTTGCAGCTCTGTTCAGCACCTGGCGAGTAGATGGGAAATCTGGGAAATCGACTGAGTTTCAATGGGCAACAACAGGAATGCCTATGAAATCTTTGTGCTCCAAGACCAATTTACAAATGACAGGAGGCAGTGTTGTCACAGTGCAGATGACAGAACTGTGGGTGACCTAATTCCACAACAGATTGGCTTTTTATTTCACTAAGACCAGGTTTTAACTGGGCTTCTGTCATGACATAACCAGATGCTATTATATTCCTTAGAACTTTAAAACTGGCTGTGCAACATTTGTCCTGTTGAAGATATCCCAGCGCCTCAGCCAGGAGAAGGCACGATGCTCTGGTTCTGCCCTCATTTGCACAGGCTCAACACTGCTCCCTAGTATGTCCCATTCCTCTGTCTCACCCTTCATCACTGTCAAGATGTTCCTCAGGCTCCTTTCTTCCATCTTAGCATTTCCCCGCAAGCCTTGCCTGAAATCTTTATCAGAACACCTCTTGACACATCTGAACCACCATATTCTTGTCAGACATTCTGGTCACCTAGAATCCAGCAACTTGTGCCACACTCCTGTGAAATGACACATCTTCCATGTCTTGCTTTGGCAACTCGGCACTGGGCAACTGAAGTCTATTTTTAAAAGTGCTAAAAATAATTGTTCTTTTTGTTGTGAAAATCAGGATTAACCTGCTCTTCTATGCTAGCAATGTGTAGGGTTTCCTGGAGGGAGTCAGAGACTCACTCCTGCAAGGCTATTTTTAGAGCATCCAAGACAAGTTCCATAAACATGTACTAAACAGATTTTTTAAAGCAGCGCTTTTCAGCACATTTGGCTGCTTCTTTTTTCTGGGTTGGTGTAATTTGATGTTGGAACTTTCTCCACAACAGGGAAGAGATGGTGGCAACAATTTCTCCATCACCTCTCCACCTTTTCTCCTCTACGATGACAAATAAACTCCTCTTGCATTTTCAAAGGATATCCCAGGTCTGGATATTATGAACTCAGGGCTACTTTCTTCTGGAGTATTTCTGACAGTCTGCTCCCCCTCAGGAACATGGGGAAAAGACAGTTGCAGACCAGCTGCAGCAGAAGTGATTGTACTGATCTGCTAATACCCTGGTGAGCAAGGGGAGCTGTGAAACACGGCACCAGGCAGATGCCTTTGACAGGCTGGTGGGACTTTCAAGTTATTGGTGACTGTGAGAGGAATCCCATCTTCTCCTTCCCCACATCTGAACTACACCACTGTACTAAATAAACGTCCCAGGAAAGAGCTGGAGCTGGCCACAAACATCTCTGCCACTCAAGGGCTGATGCTCCAAATCTCACTTTTCAGAGAGGCTGCATACAGAGCTCTTCTATTTCTCTTTCTTGTGGGCATATTTTAAAATTATTCTCCAGGCAGCAGCAAAAGCAGTAGCAGATTAAGCTAGCCTCCAACTTAACGAATCCTGTAAAACAGCCAAGTGGCTTGCCTACAAAATATTTTGGAACTAGAAGCACCCAGCAGTACATGCAGCTTAGAAAAGGACTATTTTCCTAACAAGTGGTGGTGTCAGTTCTTGGTGCCTTTGTATGCCCATGGATCTCCATCAGTAACTTTGACTCCCTCATACTGCCATTCTCCCCCTGATGTTGCAGGCTCCAACAGGGCATCCTTGAATATCTTAGAACTTGATGATATACAGGATAAAACACCTTCATACCATATTCTGGCAATTTCCTTCATTACACAAGCTATTTGCCCCGCCAGCTGGGAGTGCTTCCCTCTAACACCTGTGGTGCAATTCTCCTGCTGGTTGCAGGGCACTGAATCACACATTTCGTAAGGGCAATTACTGCCTTTGCAACCAGCCCAAACTCTTCAGAAGGATACTGGTTACATCTACAAAGACAAGCCATGTGGTGTAGAAACTCCCTTCTCATTAAACATTTTCCAGTGTGGACATTTCCCTTCTAAACTGACCTGATAACATGAGGAGTGAAAGGTGAACTGCTGCTCCTAAGCAGGGACCTTATGGGTATGTCTTTGAAGAGAAGGTTTTGAAAGTTGGTCATCTTCACATCTATAGTTCCAGTTTAAACCGGTGGTGACTGAAGGAGTGGAAAACAGTGGTCAGTAAATATAAAAATAAATAGAGACATCAGGTGGAAAGGAGCAAGAGAACTTAGAAACGTTCACCAAAAATTTAGTGGCACTAGGAGTTGGGGGCACATGTAGGATTCAGCAAGACAGAGGTGGTGGAATAGTTTGTTATGAATGTTTTGACTTTTGTTACTGACTTTTATATGAATACAGCATCATTAGGAAATTTTGGCCAGTTTTCACATCCCCATGGTGCCACGTGGCAGACCAGAGCTTTGATTGTGAGCCCTTGCTCAGCATTTCTGGAAGGCTTCTGCTCATGATCTAGTACAAGTCAGAAACTTTTTCATATAGCTGCAAGGTATGTTAAGGAGTCTAGGGACATCAGAGAGTGATGGGCAGAAAAAGCTGTTGTATGGTTCATGAACAAGCCACTGAAGTCTTAGTCTCCTCCTGTTTATTGACAAGGAACTCAATGCCAGCAAGCTGTACAGCAGTACTTTGGAGTATGCTCATAAAAAGATATGCAAGGGGGCAGCAGGAGGGCTGTTCTTAATGCCTACATTGTTTGCTCTTGTGATTTTTTTGTCCACTAGTTAAATACCTGAGTCACAAATAATGCAAGGCTTGTATTAGGTTTTTTCGGTTTGGGTTTTTTTTTTACATTCATGCCTTATTTTCATATTCTTTTTTTTTTTTCTGTCTAGCTCTGTAAGCTTTTCCTTTTAACACTTCTGCCTCAACTTTTGGCAACACCTAGATCACATATTTAATTTGCTTTTTTATCTCATCAGCTTGTTAGCTTTAAACAACTGACACACTCCATCAAAGGAAGAGAAAAACCAAAACAAGAATGCTATTAACCTCTGTTACCGATATAAACTAATTAACTCTAACCCCTCCCCAATTATCCCTGGAGAGGGGAACTGTTTTTATTAGCTTCCTGCTCTTTTTCACCCCTCCTCTCCGTGGCTGCCTGCCTTGCTCCTCAGGAGCAAAGCGCTGACGTGCCCCCCATCTGCGGCTGCCCTTGCAGCCCCGAGGGCTCTGCAAGCACTGGGGCTGCTGTGAAATGCTGAGCCCTGCACCTCTGCTCGGCCACGGTGCCCTTTGGGTGCCTGGGGGAAGGGGGAGAGGCTGCTTTTCACTACAACTCTTGGTCACACCGGGTTGTTTGGCCCATGGTCAAGGGTGGTGACCCTTAGCTTCTGACCTTGGATTACATTTCAGGTTTTAAACAGGCTTCCAGTCTGCTGATTAAAGCTTGTTTGTTCAAAGCAAAAGGATTAAAAAGAGTAATTATAATCCCACTAATTTCTGTGATTCTTCATGCTAAACCATGCCTGCATGCATAGACATCTGTGAGCACACGTGCCTGGGAAGGTTTTTGTGTGAATTTGTTTTAAACCTATGCCAGCAGTGAAGGAGACGCAGATTATTAACTGGCTGCTGTTAGTCCTCTCTGTGCCACACATATGTCAACACACACCATCGTTCTTCCTTTTTCATTAAGAACTAACTAAAAGCAGTGAGGTATTTCAGTATGCTAAGCTCTTGCTTCTGAATTGTTATTCAACAAGTAACCTGGCATGAAAGGTGAGAGCAGCTGTGGCTATCCTATCCACCTCCACGCAGCTTCTTGGTCATCTCTTTTATCAAATAGAGCCACAATTGCACATTGCCAATGCACTGGATACCAAAGACAGACATTGTGCATGTGGAAGCAAATAATGTGGACTAGTATCTACTGATTGTATGAAGGTGAAGGGGCTCTTGGCCAGAGTCCAATAAAGCAGAAGGCAGCAAGTAGGCGAAACTGTTCCACGCTTGCAGAAGAGATTGTCAATAGCAGGTCTGGGGCTGTAACCATCCCGATCATCATAATGCAAAGCAAGTGGACCAATTCAGAGCTCAAAGCAAGAGGGAGGTACAGGGCTCCGGTCTCTTGGCAACCCCTCCCAGTTATTTTGTGATGAGGAAGGTGTCATATGGACAATCCTGGAAAGTGAGCTCCTCTCTGCAGCTGGACAAGGTGGACAGCCCAGTGCAGGCCCAACTAAAACTCAAGGCATGATTCATAGTTACCTAGAGGCGCTTTGGACTCAGTCCTAACTTGCTTCAAAAGCTGCTTGAGGGATTTCTCAACATGCTTCATGACCTGGTCCAGGACAGTTGTTTGGATTAGGATTTGGTGAAGCCCCAGTTGAGCCAGCAGCCAGACCAGGGTCTGTGGTCTCTCTCCAGTGAACACTTACGGTGCATCCAGCGCTGCAGGACGCAGGGAGGGAGGACCCAGGTGGCCATAGCCAAAGCATAGGACCCGGTCAACCTCATCCTAACAGTGTCAGTCATAAAAATATCCATTTCTCTAACATATCCAGCTAGCACACTTTAAGATGCAACAGGTATTATACTGTTTTCTCTCCTGACAAAAGCTACAGACAGGAACAGGCACCTGGGCAGGCTCTACAGAGCCTACAAGGTTTTGCTTTTGATTTTGTTGCCTTCCCATTACCAGCTGAGCAGCAGTGCTGCAGAAACCTGCCTTGCCTTCCTCTCTATAGGGATGACTCAGGTTTATTCCATCCCAGGTTGTATGACACTCTAGTATTACCACTTAACTAACTAAAAAAATAAGGAGTGAACCTGATATGCAGGCATTACAGAAGTGGCCCACGTTACAGAGAGTCTAGCTTTGATGTGCCATCACGGCTACAGCAAGTCTTTATCCACTCCATCTGTGTTGGTGAATTTGCGCTCTTTTCTTCTAAGGATGCAAAACTGATCCAAATCCAGGTGGTCCCCTCAGCTCACCTGAGAGCATCCCTTGGAAAAATAACTGCCAGCCTATCCTCCTCTTTGCTCTCTTTCTCTCCTGCCTGTGTTTCCCCTTTCCTGCCCCTGGGACCAGCCCCATGGTGCTCAGCCCACTGCTGGGCAGCCACTGGGGGGGTGGTGGTACCACATAGGATGACCCCAACTGCTCCTCGTGGTGCCTGTCCACATGAGGCTTAGCACGCTGCTGGTGCTGGGGTCCAGCCAAAGCAGCCCCTCTCCCATCCCCACAGTGGTCTCTCTTGCAATCCATGGCCGTTCCTAGCTTGCACCTGCAAGACGAGTGTCCCCATCTCTTGCTCCTCGTTCCAACTCCATGTGAGAGTGCAACAGCAGCAACATTAAGGCAGCAGATTAGAAATGCTAAAAATTTTCAGTGTTCCCTCCCCATCCTCCTCTTTGGGAAACTGCTTTCAATCACTTTATGTACTGAAAACAAACATGAAAGGAAAAAATCCCCTCTGCCTTCAGTTGTCAGAGCAAAAACTAGAATTCCCTGAGCTCTTTTCAGAAGTGCTAATATTCTCCCCTAGGCCTTCATTATATCGCACACAGATCTGCAGTCCTCTGCACACAGACTGGGAGGGAACAGCCTTAAAAAGTTAGGCCACTTTATGTATGTATTTATTTATTTATTAAGAATAAAACCCAAATTTGTCAGCACCAGTGAACAGCATATCAGAGAGTGGAATAAAAAGGGAGGGGTTTGTTCCAGTGGTAGTTGAACAGGCAATGTTCAGTCAGTGTGAGGGGGCCCCCCAACCCGGCTCAGAGGGAATATGGCCGATGTGTAGCTGTGTCCTCCTCCTCTAGCCTGGCACTTGCATGTCTCAAAGCAACTGAATTATGTTTCTGTAGTTACCCAATTCTCTTTCCCTTGTTCCCAGAAGGGATCTCAAACTTCTGCCTGTTGTGACTGAGCAAAATGGTGTGCTCCCTGCTCCTTGTGCAAGGTGCCCCGTGCATAAATTTCCTTGATGTTCTCTCTGCAAACCATTTTGATTTTGTCAATGGTGCTTCTGCTTCCAGGCTCAGGAATACTGTTTGTTTGAAATTTGAAATTTAAATTTGTTCTAAGGGAACAAATATTCTTAAAAGTCAAAATTCCAACTGAGGGCCATTTGTGATAATTTTAAAATCTAGACAATCCCCCAAATCATCACTAGATTTCCCATCAAACTAAAATAAATTATTTTTGATCAAAATCCTGCTCTCATTTCAACAACAGTGGAAATGCTTTGTTCAGGTTGCATTATCTTATATTATCTTATATCACATTACTGTAGAGAAATGTTTCTGCTAAAAGGAAAATTATTTCCAACAGGAAAATGAAATCATTTGGTAAGATGAAGGTTAGAATGAAACTTTTAAAATTTACTGGAACACTTCAGATTTATTCTATCGAATAAAATTAAATTGCAATTAACAAATATTGGAGAGACTTCAATTTTTAGGAAATCAGCACTTTCAACTGGAAAAAATATGCTGGGAAATTTCTGAGAGTGCAGGGCCAGCTTCATCCCACAGTTATGGGTCCCATTCTCTTGCTCATGCAGTTATAGATCTCATTCCTTGCTCATCTCCTTTTTCATCTATTTATAATCTGAATTAATCCTGTCTCGGCCTAACTGAAGTATAACCTGAGACAGGAAAGAGAAACACTTTCAACAAATGCTCTTTTCTCGTCAATGAACAGTTTTGAAAGCCACAATGAAAGCATAATACACAGATGCAATGACTGTAGATAACAGGTTTGAAACAAGAAGAAATGATCTTCTATGTTTCTTAACTTTTCACAGTGTCTGTGGTGGTTTCACTTGTACTGAGCATCCCACCTAACACCACTGTCCACATGCTGACGTTGTGCAAGAAAGGAATTTGCTGTGTTGCACAGTATGAGTTTACATCCATAACAAAGGAAGTTGTGAATCTCATCTGTGGCCAAAGGACTTGGAAATCCAACCTCAGACTTAATATAGCCCTATTTTACCAACTTGTGAATAAATTTCCAGGTCTACACAAACTGGATGCTCTTGGCTGGGCCTTTACCAGTGTAGCTCATGCCACCTCAGTGGGAAGATGCCAGCTTCTACCGCCTGAGCATCCAGATTAGTATCACGCTACAACTACTCCTAGTGAAAGGAAATAAAGGTTCAAAGCTAGGCTGAGCTTTACAGTGACAGCTGAGAGTGCTCTGATGGCACCTCTGATGGCAGGTGGAGCCCAGGGAGGTGGGCAGAAAGAGACCTGTGCCCAGGTCCCAGCCACTGGGGTCCTGTGTGCACACCTGGGCCAGCCCTCCTTCCCCCACCACCTCTGGAAGGGGTTTGAAGAGGGACCCTCATTTGAGGAAACCCTCAGTAGTGAGGTAGTGAGGTACCCAAAACACAAGGTAATTCAACCCAAATGCCAACCAAAGACCAGGTGATGGGATGAGCAGCCAGTGGGTGAAATTCCTCACTAATTCTCATCTCCTGTCACCCACTTGTGAGTCCCTATATTTTTTTAGCATGTTACAATCATGGCTGTTGACTTACGGCAGGACGGCACTAGCAGCACCCTCACTCCTGGAATAACTCCAGCACAGAAATGACATTTATAACACGCTGCCAGCAGCCATCCACATCAGCCCCCTCAGTTTTTAGATCACAGTTTACAGCAGATAGAGCTTTTTTGTCTCTCACTTTATTCACACTGCCTAAAGAAGAGAGAGAAGAGGGGGGAAAAAAGCTCTAAAACGTTACTGTATTCAGCCCTTTTAAAGAAAAAAATATGAAACACCATTCTAGTTGGGTTTCTCAAACACCCTGGGAAGACATTAACCTTAACCGTACTATTGCAGGCATACAATGTATATGGAAACGGAGATTCATTTGGATTTCACTTGCTAGCCCAGAGCATCTTCTGGCTTTCTCCAGCGTTATGTGAGTTAGATGAGTCTAAAATGTCAGTGTCAACACTACAACACTGGGAACAGAGACAGGAGTATGTGAATTGCCAGCCTGATTTGAGCCAAACTTCGCAAACAAGACACACCATAAGACATACACCTACGTTCATAGCAAGGCAGCTGCATCAGGGCAATAACAGAGTTTTCCAAGTGCAGAGCATCCACCAACTGCCTCTAAGAGCCCTGCAGTTAAAAATTAGATCAACTGATTCAATGTGCTATATAAATGCTAGGATATCAAACTAGCAGCCTATGTTTAGGATGAACCTTCCACCCTTAAAAGTTGAAAGTATTTTTAGTGTCATGTCTCTTGAATCAGTTGGTTGTGCAAGTGCTGGAAAGCACTGGTTAATTCTAACTCTCCCCAGATGCCATCCCAAAGGTCTGAGCCATTTGTCCACTGCCTGGGGCCCACGATTTGAGTGGTTTAGCATGTACTGCCATTGGTTCTTCTATGGCTCCACAAGTATTAGAAAGTATTAGGATAAACAAACTACTTTGAAAACTGGTATTTTGTGTACTGCTTGCTGCTGAGCATCTAATAAGAAAGCCAAGTTTGTTCACTTGCCTCACTGGAGTAATCCTGAGAAAATCAATAACATAGTCCAGATACAGCCATGCCATTCATACAGAAGCTGTAGTTCAGCTAGAAGTTGAACACAGCATGCCTCAGGCTGTTTTCCAAGGCCAAAGAATTTTTAACCATCATTACAGCACTGAGTGCATGCCATGCAACACATGTAATACACCCCCCCCCTTTTCTTTTTACTAGAGACAAAAGTCTCTCTGAAGCTGAACAAATAACAAACTATATTGTTTTCTGAGCTATATTATGCCCAGAATATTAACCCTCCTCCTCAGAATATATTCAAGACATGGGGCATCAATAAAACAACCTGCTTTTTTCAAAGGCTACTCTTTGGCATGACCACCTACCTAGAGAATTTGCCTCAAATGATCCTAAAGTACTGATTATAATTTTCTCGTTCTCTTTTAGATCAATTCTGGCTGATAACTGCTCTCAGCTAGTCTCTTCAGTGTTGATTAAGTTTGCTCCTGTAGCTCAGATACAACAGAGGTAAGGCGTACAAGGAGAAGTAATTTCTTTTCATAGATGGAGGCCAGCCCCAGATGGAGGCAAAGTGAATGGTCTCCCAGGGCAACACACTGCTTGCAGAAGTGAAATGGCGCTGGTCCTTCTACTGACCTTGCTCATGCCAGAGCCCTGGCAAGGCAGGTTGGCTGCTGCTTCAGAAAAGCAATGGGCAAATAGGTAAGGTATTTCTAAAGAAGGGAGCAGGAAGCATCTGCTCCCATTGGAGTTGCTGCTTTCAGCCCTCCAGGCTCCACAGGGGTAGCAGATCTGCTGATCTCCCCATCTCAACTCTTCACCCAGCTTTGGCCCCCTTTTTGCCACAAGGCTTTACTTTTGAAGCAGCAATTTTGCCTGTGCTGCTGAGCAGCTTGAAACAGCAATGTTAATTAGTCCCACAGACCAGACTTAAAAAAAATGGACAAGCTTTCAGGCACTCAAGTGCTTCTTATTTGATTAAGCTATTTTCTCCAAGTAGAACAAATTCAAATAACAGAATACCCTTTAAAATGGGCAACAAATCCAATTAACTGACAGGATCTGAAAGGATAGGGCGAGGAAGGGGAGATAAGGTAAAGTAATAAATTGTAAAACTGAAAAAAAGCCCTACATACATGAGATGGATTTTGAGTGTTTCTCAGTGTGAAAGGAGCGACACAGCCAACAGGAATGGTTGCTCTACATGTTATGACCTGCTCAGTAAAAGCACTACTTGGTATCTGTTTAACAGGTACCAATGGCAAAGTATGGCTGTCCAGTGGGTTCCCAACCAGTCGGTATTCAAATTTAGAGGGGTCTGCATCACCAAGGAAGATGGAAGAAGCTGAAGCTGCATCTCAAAGTCAGTCTAGTTTCATAGGTCATACAAACCACCTAATGTGCTATCACATCCCTGCTGCAAGATGTGGGCAGCATTGCCAAGGACCTGCTGAAGGGAAGCTGTATAAACAATGCTTCAAATGCTGTTTTTGCAAGGTCAGCATAGGGTAAGCCAGGGTGCAGCACGCGTATACACCCTTACTGAAACAAAAAACAACTCGCTTTCTTACTGCACATACTACACAGCTTGCTACCCAAAAGGAAAGGTCGAAAGTTAAGACAGGATTGATACTCTTCAAGGATGCCACAAAGGAAAAGAGGCTCTGCTCTTAACCATGGCACCACAGGCCCAGCAAGAAGGTTTTATTTTCCTGAGGTTGAGGGTAAGATAACTGTGATGCATCCAGCTGGCAAGGCTGTCAGAGAATTTCCCCAAGGCAGAGTCTGAGCCTACAGACTCCACTGGGCAAGATAAACAGATGTACCAAGCACATATTGAGATCTCCATGAGTATACTAATCACGCTTTACACCATATCTAGGAACAATCCCACAAGGTTTATTGCATGGATGCGATGACCTAGATACTTGCAAGCAATGCAGTAGAAGGCAGCAGCATTATTTTGCTAGAGTTACCAGTAGGATGCCACAGCCCTATGAAATCACCAGGTGCCAGGTATGATAAATGAGCCCAGCTCTTTACCGTTAGGTATAACCTTAGTAGGGCAAGGGAAGAAGCACAGTGAAAGGGGACAGACTCAGGAGAAATACTAAAGAAATCATCTCAGCACATCTTCATGTCCTCCTTATGCCAAAATCTCCTTCACCCTTTAGCATCCTTCTTTTCCTCCCTGCTGCCAGCCACCAGCAGGGATGAAATAATCAGGTTTATCAGATGAACATTATTGGCAAGAGCATCTGTTTGGAAGTGTACCTTTTCAGCAAGGCTAATTGACTGTTTCTAGGATTGACTGCTTTTTAAAAGGAAGACGTGGATCTGCTGCTAAAACTGAAATTAAAATAATTCACCTTTTATCACCTCTTAGCATGACAACAGATAGGAAAACAACAGGGTCAGGGACTGACTATCTCCATGCTGAAAAATTCATGTTTCCAGATCTCTCCTTTGCTTTTTACCTTCTATGTACCTAACAACTCTGCTCAGGGTCTCCTGAAGACAGAAGATTATTCATCTGCAAGTTGCAATCCCATAATTAATGCTAATAGACACCCAAGAGGATCCCATCATAATTAGTGTGGCTCTGTTAAAGCACTGGAGAAATAGACTGCTCTACGTGTAGGCTGCTGTACAATCAGATTGACAAGCAAACTGCAAAACTACTTAGAAGCAGCACAGAGCTGAATCCTGCTCCATTACCATTTCTGTCACTCTAGTGATGCTACCCTGAGATACAGTGGTGTAGGCCCCATAATTCAGTGATGAATCTGCTTTA
This sequence comes from Astur gentilis, assembly GCF_929443795.1. NCBI lineage: Eukaryota > Metazoa > Chordata > Aves > Accipitriformes > Accipitridae > Astur > Astur gentilis. Next base: position 20,904,080 of record NC_064910.1, on the reverse strand, counting down.
GTTAAGATTCTGATTTAGTTAAGACTCTAGGGCCTGAGAAAGGAGTTGTTCCTAAAACACCCCAACCGTTCCGGTGGGTCTAGTACCAACTCTGGCAATACACTACTGGATTAGAACAGTGACACAAAAACAGCCTGAGTTGTTCAGAGCCAGTGTTGCACTTTCGCTTGTCGTTGATCTGCCTTTGCTCATTAAAAGCAATGGTGAAACTCCTCCTGGTAGAACAAAATCAAGCTTGTGTCTGACATGTGGCTTTTAGCCAGAACTAGTTGTTAGTGTATATTAGTGCTGCACAGTATCTACATGTAGGCAGAAATAGATTAAATTTTATTTTATTCTATGATACACACACTATGTAGAGTAATATATCCTCACAACTCTATGGGCAATACTCAAAACAGCACAGAGAAGAGGCCTGCCCAGACATTATACACCCATAGAGTGAGTTAGATATGCTCCTAGTCTGCAGGGGATTCGGAACACCAGGAAAAAGGCCATTCAGCATCCCAAGAGAGCCAACGCGTTCAGAGTTCAGACAGATTAAACCCAGCAATGATAGACAGCTCCAATGAGTATTTTTAAATGGCAGCTTGCCACGCAAATGGTGATTTTATTAACTATTATTTGTCAGTTTTATTAACTAACTTTTAGTTAATTTACTGTCCAGTGGGATTCAACAATCAAGAGACTGCTCTTCTCATGTGAGTTAAAATACTGCAGTGGCAAACCCTAGGTAAGCATATTCCCACTGTGTCTTTCAACAGTGTCAAACAGCTTGAGAAAGGGAAAAAAAAAAAAAAAGAAGCGGACTCTCTAAGTTGTGTCAACTTTTCACATTGTTCCTGAATCCTTCTTAAACACTGTGGCTGAAATCCACACCCCCATGGCAGCAAGACGAAGGCTCTTCATGTACTCTGGGAGCCCAGTCTCCACTAGCACTTGGCAATACTTCCACTTCGCTACACCATCCTTCCTGCTTTTCTTGCTTTCTCAGTCTGCCTCTATCCTCTCCTTTTAGCTCACACATTAGTACAATCACTTCCAAATTAAAAATTAAAGACACTAAATCAATACAAACCTCAGAGCTAACAATGTCCAAGCCTCATTGTTCATTCTTCTGCCTTGCTTCTGTTCCTCTGGGCTCTTGCTTTTGTGGTTTCTACTTCTCCCATGTGGGGAATCATTTATGCCAAAATTGCCAGATTATTATCAGGAACGGTACACCAGCTCTATTGGCAAGAGCTGAAGAACTACGTAACGTGTAAGCAAGTGCCCAAATGAAGTGCAGGACTGAGAAGGCAGCTGAGATTTCCCTGGTCTGTGGGCAGAAGTTCAGTCTCAAAGGAAGAAATACTGCAGTTGTCTGATTCTCAGCCCTGCAGTAAAGATCAGCTTCCAGCTAAAACAGCAATTCAGAGTCTCTCTTTCTGGCCAACTATAAAACTCCCATTTTGCCTACCAGAAGAACACAAGCACTGGTTCAGTGTTCAGAGGACTTGAGATCTAGGTTCAGTTCTGCGTTTGGACAGATCCTTCCCTAATTCCTTATGGCAAGTCACAAGGAGCAATTGAAGACTGTTACTTGACTACATATCATATAACAGAATACACAGAAGGACCTAAGCTAGAGAGAGAAGAGAAAATTTCTAAGAAGTGATTTGTCAAGCCCAGACAGCAAAGAGAAGCTGAAGCAGTCTGGCTTCTGTTAACCACTTTAGAATGAGTCAATCCTGTCTATAGTATCTGTCTATCTATCTATAAGTATATATAATATATATGTTATAGAAACACAGTGTGTGTGTATATATATATATGGAACTATTTACATGTCTTAAAAAAAATAAGAAGTCAGCAACCCTACAATAATAAGCAGATTCAAACATCAAACTTCTAAGTTTTTATTACCAAGAGTGAGGAGAAATATTTTTTTAAGAAATGAATGTCACAAACGGTGTGCCTGTCTCATTTTTCTTCCGCTCCAGTTATATACAATGCACTGCATGTGGTGGTTATCTGACAGTGAGATTCTTCAAGGCCTGTACACCACAATGGTGAGTTTGAAGGAGCGTGCTACAAACAGCATGGCCTCAATTCAGACTTGTTTTACTAATGCCTTGTGCCTATTTTAACAGCCTATTTGAGAATTCCTTGGTCTACAACGGTGACATAGTTTTAATTTACAGCAGTCAGACTCCTAGGAACATTCCTCCCAAGCAACCAGCATTTTCACCTCTGCACTTTTGGATGCTCATAACCTCTTAGAAACTGAAAAAAACCCACCCCAAAACCAAAAGGATGATCGTGTGCAGAAGGGAAGACTTAGGCAATGTCTGTGGCTACTCTCTCTGCTCTTGTCTCCTAACACATCTGAAAATTATGCTGTCCTCTCTGGGTGCATCTACATTATTGATTTAGCTTGCATCAAGTGTATGGTTTGGAAGCAAATCTACCAATCATTCTCACTTGTCAGATTTTGGGTCACATCACAGAGTGTGAGATTTTGAACTGGATGGGTTTTTACCTTGAAATTAAATTGGAAGGTGCGCCACAAGAGTGCACCCAGTGTTCTCCAACTACTAATGGACATTCAGCTCCCTGGTACCAAACTAGAGTTAGTCCACAGTAAAAACCCAAAATGTATATGGTGTGAACACCATCCGGTCCTCTCCCCTTGCAGTGTATTTACTACTTGATAACGTAGTCACAGCCTCTGAAACTAGTTTCTAACTTTCCCTAGGGCTTCCTTGGGTCGGGTCTGCTGTGCCACTGCTAGGCAGCAAGCCCAGTGCTCCATCCACAGGTCTATGGTGCAAAGCCGTCAGCATGCGGAAAGACTGGGTGGCCTCTTCCCTCCACCTTCCCTCTAACTCCATTCCTGGCAAATCTGCCTCTCAAATCATAGCCCTTAAATATGACTTAAATGAAAGACAGGTTGTGGAGTCTCCATCCTTGGAGATACTCAAAAGCCATCTGGACACAGTCTTGGCAACTGGCTCTAGGTGGCCCTGCTTGAACAGGGAGGATTGGACAAGATGACCTCCGGAGGTCCATTCTAACTTCAACCATTCTGTGATCCTATGACAACCAGTCTTTCCAACTCTAGCATAAAATCTTAAATGTATAGATCACACAGAATCAGAGGAATATGCTGTCATCAAGCTCCCTATGGAAAGGGTGTGAGGGTTCCCAGGGCTGGCAGAGTAACCCACTATAACTGTCACAAAAGGATGCTACTAATCCTAGGAGTTATACTAAGCTTGCTTCTTCTACAGCTAAAAACATTTGTCCTCAAGTGAAACATCTCCCAAGTCATAGAAATGCTATTTCCATAGAGACATGGTGCCCAGGGATCTCTCTAGCTGAAAATCAAGTATTGCAGCCACTGGCAAGTGGGGTGACTCCCTGCCTGGAGCTGGGCTGAAACCTCCACCAGCTCATGCTCCAGCTACCGTGTTGCCCTGGGGGGAAGCCAGGAGGGATGGTCACACTGACCTTCTGTATCACTAATGCTACAGAAAGCATGGCGGGAAACTGCACTGTAGAAGTAGACGCACAGCTGGGTACTGAGGGGAAAATGCAGATTAATTATATCGCGGACAAAACAGTGGTGAGCCATTTATTCCAGGTCAGCATTTTTGAGAAAAGGAAAATAAAACAGTTCGCTTATGGCTCAGAAGAACATAGTGTAAAACTTATTCGAGGTTTGAGGCAAAATATCTTCTAAATTCACAACACGATTTTCACAGAGGTCAAATAAATTTTTTAAAGACAAAAAGAAAACACAGGCCTAAACATTGCAGAAAACCCACCATTTTGATTAGTTACAGTAACAAGTGCTGGGCTGGCAATATCCTCCAGCCAACTCTTTTTGTCAGAATTCATCACAAAAAGCATTTCAGATGACCCCTCTGCAGCTTTACAAAACTGTCGACAGAAGCTCCCTTTTGTGAACTGCATAACCCATAGGACAGCTGTCGTGGTTTAACCCCAGCCAGCAACTAAGTACCACGCAGCCGCTCAACTCACTTCTGCCATCCAGTGGGATGGGGGAGGAAATCGGGAAAAAAAGTAAAACTCCTGGGTTGAGATAAGAACGGTTTAATAGAACAGAAGAGAAGAAACTAATAATGATAATGATAACACTAATAAAATGACAACAGTAGTAATAAAAGGATTGGAATGTACAAATGATGCACAGGGCAATAGCTCACCACCCGCCGACCGACACCCCGCCAGTCCCCGAGCAGCGATTCCCTGCCCCCACTTCCCAGTTCCTAAACTAGATGGGACGTCCCATGGTATGGAATACACCGTTGGCCAGTTTGGGTCAGGTGCCTTGGTTGTGTCCTGTGCCAACTTCTTGTGCCCTGGCTGGGCATGAGAAGCTGAAAAATCCTTGACTATAGTCTAAACAATACTGAGTAACAACTGAAAACATCAGTGTTATCAACATTCTTCGCATCCTGAACTCAAAACACAGCACTGTACCAGCTACTAGGAAGACAATTAGCTCTATCCCAGCCGAAACCAGGACAACAGCACAGCTGCCCAAGGAGCCTTCTTTATCAGTCACACACTGACAAGCGGACATCATAAGACAGAAAGCTCCAAATGGCTCAAAAGCAATACAGAGAAATTAAAGGTTCTTTAAATATACGGAGAAGCATCAGAAATGGTATCTAAACCATGTGTTATAAATAAGAGAAATACATCTTACCATGTGCTTTCACATGATGATTTTTACCATCAACCATAAAGTTTTTGTTGGGTTCACTGCATGTAGTCAAGAACCTTCAGTTGGATTTGTAAGTGTGTCATGATATAGCCAAGGCCTTCAGAGTGTTTTATTTACTAATTAAATGGATGCTGGTAGGCTGAGTGCCAGTCTGTGCCATTACACAATTACATTAAAAGGTCTGGATGCTGTAGAACTTTCACCACCCATTTGGGATTTTAACAGGCCGTTTCACTTTCTTTACTAGTATTGGCTTATTACAGTAGGTTCTGTCATTGATGTTCGGTCAGCTAGAGCTGAATTTGCAGCCAGTTTAACATGAGCATGTGTTGTTGTGTATTAATTAGGGAAGTGCTGAGTGTATCATGTGACCCATTTTCCTCAGTTCTGCAATTAGCAGCTTTACGGAAGTGTCTTATGAAGACCCGAACACAAGTTAATCTTTTGGGGGAAAACAGTAAAAGAAACAATCAGCAAAACATTTCAAATGGGATTTAAGATAATGCTGCCTAAACCTGAAAGGTCTCCTGTCTATGCAATTGCTTTTAGGATACTGGCAAAGTAGCACGTCTTTATTTCTGGAATAAAAATTCCAGTGGAGTACATCACCCTTCATGTTTGTGTCTTTCTTTCTACATTTTGGAAGCCACAAAATCTGACCCAGCATGTCTGCATGCCTTATTATAGCCTGACATCACCCTTGTGGCTATAATTTGAAAGAGAAAACTTGTCATTCCCAGTCAGATGCCCACTGCACACATATTTGCTTTGTCAATCAGAGACCTACTGAGAGCCAACTGTCTGAAGTTTCTCCAGAAGAAACTTTTTTTCCACTGTGTTTGTGCAATATTCAAAATGCTTTTGCTGCTCTGATTAGAGTTGGAAAGAAGTGGCCTTCCAACGACTTCCAGTGATGTGCTTATTTTCCATCTCACTAAAGGGCAAACTCAGCAAGTTCACAGTCCACTTTCCTCCTGCACTTGGTATCTCCTGTGGCTGGGACAGACCTAACTGATAGGAGACTGCAGGCTCAGGGACTTCAGCAACACTTAGTCTGGCTGGAATTGAACCTACAACCAACTACATTTCTTCTAACAAGCTCTTCCATGAAACTAGCTTTTAAAAGTAATTTTCTATCAATGATGAGGGAAGATGGGGAGGATCAGCTCAGGTAAGCATTACAATTTGGAGTCTGTCCAAATGAGATGAAACATTTTGAAGTTCTCCTCTTGTTGAAGTCTCTATCAGCTCCTGAAATTTCTGGCAATTGCTTAATGCCTTCTGGCACTCTCCCCTTCAGCTGCAAGCACACAGTATTCTTCGGGGTTTCATGGGAATTGCTTCTTTCTAGTACATTCCCAGGACTACTATCTGTTACCCAAATGAGAAATACTGTGTGATGAACTTCTCCCTCAGTTCCAGATGAAATCATTGAGCAATGATTGAACATAAAACCAATGCTTAAATCCAAAAGTTAAATAATCTAGCTCAAGATTTCTGTAACAGTTTGGTGCAAATTAGGTTGGCTCCCAATTTTATAAAGGCTGGCTCAATTCCTAGATTTTACAGACACCTGTTAGCAGCCATTAGCCACATCTTTGGATTCTACTTCAAATACAATGGCATTATTCCAAAAAAATATTCTTCAGCAGGTAACACAGATGGGCAATCAGCACCTACCAACCAGATCAGTGTGAATACTACGTGCAATAACAGCTAGAATGTGGATTTGCTGTGTTTATCTGACATGATATTTTAGCTGACATATCAATTCAGTTAATCTGACACTCAGCTAACATTTCTTGCATGAGACCTGTTTACAGCAGGGATACTCACATGGCAGAAAACCCTGTCCAGACCCAGGTGGCAAGTGAATGTCATAGAATCATAGAACAGTTTGGGTCGGAAGGGACCTTTAAAATCACCTAGTCCAACCCCCTGCCATGGGGGGATCACCCGCACATTGTAGAGGTAGCACAATGTTCCCCAAATTGCTGCAGAAAACTCGCATTTCTCACTGCTCTCCTGCTCTCTGAGGAGTAGCTGCAGTTAGTCCCCACAACATGTTTTATCCATACTTTTTCTTCTCTGCATTCTCTTGTTACCCCTCTCCCTTTAAAACATTTTTGTTTCCTTTTGGAGAAATACTGTGCTAGCTTTCAGAGATTTGGGGCACCCATAGTTACTGCAGGCCAGGAATTTTACATGTTGAGCCCTACACTGTAATGATGCTTTATAAGAATAAAGATGAAGACAGTCTACCAAGCCTTCTGTCCAGCTCACCACTACTATAGCAGTGTTCCCGCTAATAAATTAACTAATGATTCCCATAATCCATTGATGAACTGTTCCACAGGGACTCAAAAAGGCACCTAAATGTAGCATTTTAAATCTATACATGTGTATATTATTATCACAAAATATATAACCTGCAAATTGCAGGATTTACCAACCAATAACCAGTCTACATACCAACCAGTCTAGATACTCCATTTCCTGTTTTGGGTGGAAGGGTTTTAAGAGGAGGCTTTTTCCCAGGATGAAAATCCCTGTGGTAGTTAGATTTAAATTTTCTGAAGAAACGTACCTGAATACGAAAATGAGCTTGAATTTCCAGCTGGTATCTCAACTCAAGCTACCAGAAATAAGGCCATCAGTGCAAGTAAAGCAAGGACGTGCGCTGGCTGAAGGGCACATTTCCAAGGACATTAGCAGAGCTGGTATTCAAGTGGAATGGTCCTTACTCCCATGGCAACCACAATTTTTCTCTTTTGAAGCAAGGAAGTTATCACCCTGAATGTTCTGCCTAGAAAAAGATTCTTCTAACCTCATCCAAGGGCCACCAAAGCCAACAGAAAGATTATTCTATCGGTCAACTGGTTTTCTTATTTCTAGGGTTTTTCAAATATGCATTAATTTGTTCATAAAAGACAGTGCTCACAGCTTTGTGGGGATAATTTCCAGTCTGCAACCTATAAGAAACAACAAATTAAAAGAAAGCATCTTCATCGCCCACCATTCTCTTATTTTAAACAAAAACTTGCCTGTGCATGTAGTTAAAATACTATCCGTCCATGGATGGGGTATGCCCCATTTTGCAGAATAGCTTGTCTCAGTGACAACAGCTATGACAAAAATTTAAATGTTCCAGGAAGAAGGCATTTCCATCAATGCTCTTCTGTTTAAAATGGCAAAAAAGATTTTGCGGCATTGCTCTTGTTCTTTCTCTCTGTTGCTCGCTCTCATCCGGCTGCTAATTTGGGCTTCCCAGCAGGCCTTCAACAAAGAAAGCCAAAACCAGTGGGTAGATCCTCAGCCACTGGATGTTGTTAAGAGCTCTGCTCAAGTCACTGAAGCTGTGACAATTTCCACCAGCTAAAGAACTGCCTGCAGGGCTCAAAATGCAGTCAACTGTTGTCCCCCCTTCCCCTTCAACATGCAAACAAAATGTTATATATCTTGTACAGTAATTCACTCCATACTATTGGGAAGAGGAGAGAACAGAAAGGGAGTTCCCTAGATTAAATGTTTGCTATCCGAGGCTTGGATAGAAACCCACAAAACTGTGAGTAATCAGAATGCACCACATGGAAATGATGATGGAAAACCCCAGTGAATAAACATGCCAGCAAAGCCTGTCTCTAAAGAACATATTATTGTAGTTTTTCTTTCAAAAAAAGAATAATTTGGTTGTCACTTTTTTTTTTAATAAACATTTTCTTAGTTTCCTGTACTCTGCTTTTTCTCTTCTTTCCATAAATTTGTCCCCTCCCTCTACAGCCCCATATGTTCAAAAGGGAGACGGCAAATAAGTGACCAGGCCAAGTACAATTGAAGAAGTATGCAGGCACACAGAGCAGGCTATGGGATGAATGGGAGGAGTGCCTAATTTTTTTCCTTGTGGATCATCTGGTTAGCATTGAAACAGAGCTGATGTGCTGTACCAAAAGTCCCTCTCACGTAAGGGCAGGTTATAAAGTCACCAACTGGTGTAGCAAACTACAGTGCACTCAGTCATCTGTGGGCAGACCAGCTGAGCTCCCCCTGACTCACCATCCACTTCTCTCTCTTCCAAGGTTCTGGTTAAAGCAGGCAGGCAGGCAGGAAGGAAGGAAGGAAACAAACCCAGGTGTACATGGGTGTCCCTCCACCAGGGAAGACACTCTGCAATCTAATGTCATTCCTAGTCTGGGTCATCAAAAGACCAGGACCTTTGGGTGCACCACCAAAGGAATCCTCCCCATATAGCAGCCATGGGGAGTCCTTGCCCCTGTACAGAGTTTAGGTACCATAAAACTGAGTGAGCCGAAGTGATGGGATTTATTTCACCTGCCTGAAAGTTTGGCCTAGGTTCTTTCCATAGCCAAGGGAAACATGCACTGCCCCAGCAGAGTTCATCCCACCTATTTTAGGATGCGCTGGTTCACTCTTCAGAGGTATTGGTATTTCTCCACTGTCTCTAGAGGACATCTTAGACACTTTTAGACAGCTAAGAAAAATGAAATATTTCCACCCAGGTGTCAAAACTGGTTCCTTCCATTCTTGTAATTTGACTGATACGATTAATCAGTGGAATGAACTGTCTCAGGATAATATTGAATAAAGAGATTCAGGAGTCAAGACAAGGTAAAGGAACCCAAGTTCTCTGCTGATGTAAAGGAATTAAATTTATGGTTACTATCTGTACTGTCATTAGAAGAACACTGCATTTCTATAAAGAGGCATTGTATTCCAGTTCACGAGGTACAGAAAATGTGTCGATTGTGCCCAAAATGCCAGCCTAGTAATTTCCAGTCTGGTAGTTTTGACAGTCTTAATGAACAGGCTCAGGGAAAAACAAGGACTGGAATATGGAGACAGCTATATTAGATGGACTGACAGACTCTTAGACAATGACTTCATAGGGCCTGCCCTAAATATTCTTAGCCATTCTGTGCTAGTACTTCCTCACTTTCTTAAGCATGAAATTCACTTACATATTCTAAAAAAGAAAAAAGCGAAGGGGGCGAAGAAGAAATTGCCATTTTTAGTGTACAAGCATATTTACATAATCAGGGCAAACCCCTGCATTTTAAAAATGCCCTAAATACATATTTACATGAGAGAATGCAATGATTCCAAAGAGGCTGATAGTATGCATTTTAAGTATAGCTAACTACATATTTACACAAGCAAGACAATAATCCTCATTAAGGATTTTTTTTCCCGCATTGCCACATTAGAAAACTGTACAGTTATTAATCCATACAACTACACGTTAACTCCTAGATACCGCATGTCCTCAGGGCATTGCAGTACTAGCAAGCGTATGCTGAAGCCTAGAAACTTCCTCATGAGGAAAGGAAAGGTTTTCTCTCTCTCTGTGTTTTGCTCAATTATCAGTCATCTTCCAAAAGATCTCCTGGAACTGCAGTTTCTGTGCTGCAAGTGGTATTCTGCTTGAGTCACTGCTGAGCTGCACAAAGGATGGGAGTAAATACTTTTTAAAAATCCCAATTCAGAACAGTATTTCTGAATGAATTGTGCCTACACAGGCACATGTCTGCTGGGCATGGTCATTCCTGAGCACAAATGCGTGCACAGCAGGGAATCCTCTTTTCTCTTCTATCAGGAAAACCCCGTCTCCTTGGAGGCGAGGACAAACAGCACATGGGAACGTAGTGTTCTGGGTGTGACAAGGCAGGGGGAGACACGGAGATGGAGAGAACAAGAAAGGGTCTGTGCTGTCACCAACAATAATCTCTCCTAAACAATTTAATGTAGTGAATAGATGAATAATAATATGAAAAAGAAGCTTGCTTTCCCTCCTTCATACCCTGTGAATTTTCCCCATCAGAAAATCCCATCTCATTAACAAGTTGTACAGTATTTTTATATTTTTTTCCCCTTTCCTTCTCCTAACCTCAATTCCAGTGACACAAGTATCAATGAGTTTCAGCAGATGAGAGACACTAGATTTTGTCGTCTTCTGGTAATTCACCATCTATGATCAACACAACTACTTCAGTGTATCTGTGGACACAACCTTTTTTAAAAAATAGACTAAAAATAATGAATTCTAAAACATTTTAAAAATTAATGCATGCTCCACTTTAAGCAGCTGTCAAAGTCATCTGCTCCTCCTCCCCACAGGAAAAAATCTCTTCCCCAAAATATCAAAACCCTAAAGACAGAGCTTTGACTGGTGCGGAAGGACAAACATCCATCATCAAAAGTACTGGCTGTCTTTCACATCTTTTCTGCACTACCCCAGTTCCCCACAACTTCCAGCCCTACCCCATTGGCAGAATACCTGAACTCCTTCCAAGAATGCACCCAGCGGCGTGCCGGCCATCTGGTACATGTGTTTCTTTCTCCCCACTATCTGCTCTCAAAGGGGAAAGCCGTGTTTGCAGTCAAGTGTTTTGGTAGGGTTTTGTTTTGGGGGATTATTCACATTTTCAGATTTTCAGTCTCTACACAAAGACTGGCCTCTTGGGGAAGCCCTTACATTAGACTGCACATGGGCAGAGCTTGGATGGGCAGGTGGAAGAATCACTAGTATGTAGGAACCAGCCCAGACAACTAGTTGTGAAGCTGTTCTTCGTAAGTCAACAACCTTGTATCAGTCACATCCGTGATGTTTTTCCAGCACCTTTTTGTTTTGCTGCTTGAACGTTCTTAAGCATTTATTTTGCCTTAGCTGACTTCTGCTGCTGTTGTTCTCAGGCTCCTCATAATACTGCTTGCTTTCACCTCACTGGCAAATGTCTACAAAAAAATTTCCTTCTCTGACATGCGTTCATCTTGTTCTTGTTCCCTTTATACTCCTTTGCACATTCTGCTACCATACCATGTCCAGCCCAACAAGCCCCATCTCCACTGATACCAGTAGAATCCAGTAGCAAAAAAAGACCAAACATGGGAGGAGTCATCATTTCAAGGGTAGTGCCTCTTCAGCACCTCCAGTCACTGCCAGGGTACAGGAGGATGCTGGGAACACAGAAGAAATTCACATCCCCTACCTGAAAGCAGTATCACACTATAATAAATAGCATCACAGGCCACTGGATCATGAAGAAGAGAATACTGCGGAAAGATTTTAAAGGGGTTTACCTCCTGGAAAAACAAGGACTCTGGCTCTCAGCGTAATCTATGCTGCCTGGTTGGCAAACATTTTCATAGACATTTGTGGTAATTTCTTACTTAAATTAAGCAAACAATAGTATTCACACACAAAACTACATGCATGCACACACACCACCTGAGGAAAGCTCCAAGCTGTGGCCCTGACCATTGCTTGCAGACACCAAAGCTGTTGCATAGCCCTCTTACAAATATATCTCTGCCACAGACCCGCTGGCCTGAACACAACCAGTACATGGACATCAGAACAGAGACAGCACAGAAAATAACAAGCCTCGGCAGGGTCATAAAGGGAAGAGATCGATCAAGAAGAAAGTTAGGCAGCCAATGCAAGTGGACTGAGAAAGCAGTTGTGCTTTCAATAGCTTACGTTTCTTGGGCCATAAAGCTGACACTGGGACTGCACACTTGCATTCCAACCTGACACATTTATTGGAGAAGTGGAAAGCTAATGTTGGCCTATTAACAATTGCTGTCCACTGTAAAACCCTGCAGGACCTCCCTTGAAGCATATTGCCTCCCATTTATCTCACAGGCATCAAGGAACCCTTTGCCTTCTTCAACTCATTGTTTGCCCATTAAATCAAAACATTGCCTTTCGGGGAGCGAACGCGTTCACAAAAGCCAGAGTGGAAGACAGACCGCTCCAATATGAGGTTCAAAACGTGGCTGGAGGAGACACATGATTTGATCCCAACTTGCCGTGAGTTTGTTGGAAAGATTTGACTTAATTTTATTTCCCTTCCTGGAAAAAATCAGCACTCCTAAGGCTCATCAGTGCTCTGGGAAAGAAAGTACTACAGAAACAGGCAGCTCTTCAGGAAAGGATACATGCACAGATTTGCTACTCTTTGAAATGAATGGAGATTAACACTTTAGCATCAGTTTCCTATGAGTTGCTCAGATACAATTTTTCCTGCAGAGTTAATATAGGATGAGAATGGCAGAATTTAATGCTATAATTATAATTTTCATAAATCTGGCTTATGCTGAAAAATTGCAAGAGTGCTATTTTTTTTTAAACTAAAAAGCATCCTTTATAATTCCTTAATTATTCAGGGGAAGACGAACTGATAAAGAGTTGTCATGGGAAACAGGAAGAAAAATGTGGAGATGAGATATTTCTATGCGCTTTCTCATTGTCTGGACTCCAAGGACTTGGTCAGATGCTCTCCCTGACAAACTCCTTCTATGGTCAGTGTCCTCTTGTCCTAGTGATAATGAGCAAACAAGCCCCACTTAGTCACAAAGTAGGAAAGAGCAATAGGCAAAAAAGCAGCAGTGAAGTTTCTGTGGCAGAGCACAGTGTTCACAGTTCGTACCACAGCAGCAGTCCTGTGGCAAGTCACCCTGCTGCTCACACTGTCAGATGGAGGCAGCCAAAGTTTGTCTGGGAAAGGAGGTGAGCTCCCCTCAGTGCCAAGCAGGTGGGAATCCCTGTTCTGCAAACACCATGGGGACATGAGCCATGCGGGAGAGGATAAAGCCCTACAGCATCACCCTAGCTCATATGAGGATGAGAAGAAGCCAGGCGCTGTGGTGTACGTGCAAGGTCCCAGGGCCTGGAGTCAGGCGTGCGCTTAAGCATCTGTCTGCACCGAGGCGCTGGGGCCAGACTGTGGGAGGTGGAGCAGCTGCCCGAGAGCAGCGTGCGCTGGTGCAGGGGGCGGGGGGGTAACCTGCAGATGCGGTCTTCATTTACTCACAGGCTGCAAACATAAACCAGATATTTTTATGTTCTTTATTAATGTTAACCACAAAACTAGAAAGGTTCTGCACAGCCAGTAAAGATAGCAGTGTGAAATCCAGGAGAGCCAAGCCACTACAAAAATGCGAAGTTTTAGAAAAAGTTAATAAATTTTGGAGGAATGTTTCAGGCTTGCTCCGTTTCCAAGGGACCCGGAGATCCCCATGTGCATAGCTCACAGGCCTTGCCAACGGGGGCTTGGACAGACTTAAAGGGAAATGTGCAGCTATCTCTCTCTCTGCTGCCAGAAGTTTAATGGTGCCGTGCAGCAAAGCACTGCTGTCGATGGACAGAGGGATGGAAAAACAGATCAGATGCATGCCTGCCTCTGGGAAAATGCAGCGCAATCAAGGAGAGCCTCCTATCATTTTGATAAAAGCAATCCTCCTTTCTAACACTGGTTGCAAATCTCTTTTATCCAAGGTGGACAGGCAGTGACCCAGGCTCCCTGACCCCGTTATGCCGTGATGCTACCATGCCACAAAAACAGAGTTTCCTGTAAAATCCAGACCTTCTGACAGAACCAGTTTAAAAGCAAACAAGGAAGAAAGATGTTTCTAGCCCTTGAAATTATTTAGGAAACTGAGAACTAAAAAGGAGCAAGTTGATATAGTTGTGTTGTGCTGTGTCAGTGATACTGGCCTTGTGAAGTACGTTTTTCTTTCAATGGACCCAGTATGTCTGAAACCTAATGTGATAGTTACCTGTGCCATCATTGATCATGTTAGGCCTTGCTTGCCTCATACTTTTCCCAAGGCAGCAGTTTCCAAATTCTCTCGCATCAAGAGAGTATCATGTTGTACTACCAAGGAGGTACTTGTGGAAAGGGAAGAAGAAATGGAGAGACGTGGTCACAGCTGGCCAGAGCCAGGGCAGACCCATGTTTCCCTGCTCACAGTCTAGGCCCTGGTTACACTTTTTATGGACGCTCTTTGATGCTGTGCATGCTTGGCCTTGTTTTTTTAAGACCAACATTTCTGTGTGCCATTGGATCTATTTGTCTGAAATATTAATTACAAGTTTAGGAGCACATGGAAACAGCATGGATCTTCAGAAGCTACACTAACAAGAAAAGAAAAAAAAAAATCAAACACTTAATCTTAGCAAACGAAAAACAAAATGTGAGCAGGAAATAAGCCTGTGCTTTTGAGATACTAAAAAGGGGGAAAGGCAATGATTAAAAAACCAGTTATAAATAATTTTCTTATTATTCATGCGATACAGCTGGATAAATTTTTTTTTAAAAAGGTCTTTTAAATTACTTACAATGTGCACAGCTAAAAGGTTTATCTTTACCTTTCTGGTTTTAGAAAAAAGTTGTTTTACCGATCAGAACAATTATGCTTATAACAGGGAATAAAAGGAATTGGTTACCTACAGATACACAAACCAGTGATGCTGGAGGTACAGTCACTATGCAGCATTCTGCTACTCAAATTGGTTTCATGTGTGAATTTTATTTCTCCACAAAATGTATATACTTTTTTTATTGGAGACTTTCCATTGCCCTATGCAGTTAATACTTATTTTTACAAGCAGGAAAGCTTTCTGTTTTGGGGGGGAAAAAAAAAAAAGGGACTACAAAAAGTAAAATAGAGACTACAATTTACAGCTAAAAAACCCAGAGAAAGTAATATAAAAAGTTGGGTTAAACACTGACTTTGCTGTTGCTACCAATGGGAAATGCTGTTGCATGCAATGATTTGTGCTATGTTCATCTCCTGATCTGTGCTATGTTGAAAACCCACCAGTATCAATTGTTGCCAGAAGCAGGGAAGCAGATCACATGCACTACTCACTGTCACAGTTCTTATATCCCTAGAAGATTTTATTCCACTGGGATGATATTGGAAACTTCTTATGCAGTGTCTATCCAGAAGGACTGCATTTTAATTATCCCTCAGAAGGCTGGCTGGAAGTTGGGTGTCTCGGTAGTTTTTCTTGCTTTCTTAACATTGCTTAAGGCTGTACAGATACCTTTGTAATAACTGAAAACAACTGAACTATGGAAACATTATCTCTTGGAAAAGTAAAAACAAAACAAGATTTGGGTCCAGGATGGCTTAGCAGAGTGAATTCTTATTCATAGTCTTCACGTTCTTGCTGAGACTTCAGTTTATTGAATTTCCCAACATTCTTCTGTTGCTCTTTGATTAGTAAAACTCACTCTAGGTTTCTAGGGCACTGTTGAAGCACATGTTCTTGCAGTATCCATGCTCAGCAGTGTTACAGCATGTGGAGAAGACATGAATAAGTACAGTAGAAGAAAGAGAGGGACAGTACACCAAGTATTCCCTGGCATCTAAAGGGAAGTAACCTCTCAGAATGAGATTGTCAAAGAACTGATCACACAGGTTTATTTGGATTTCTGTGTCAAATAAGATTCCGAATTGCTCCTCAAGTAGCAAGGATGTAGCAGAAGAAATGAGAAGGTAGTGAGGTAGGACCACCAGCCCTGTAGTCTGCTTTGTCTTGGCTTTCACGGAGCATGAGCTGCAGAAGCACTTTCTTTTTTTACACCAAATAAGTTCCCAAAATGTAAATAAGACTTTCCAATAGGTCTTAATAACTCATAGGCTTGAGCAGTTCTGGCCTGGTGGGACACTGAGGAGTACAGCAAGCAGTGTGTGGCAACCAAGATCAGAGTTAGCCATAGTAGTCATAGGGGTATGTCAAAGGTCTCAGCTTCTTCACTTGGTGAGAGCATAACCTTCTTTTGCAAAAAATATATCCCTATTCCCCACAGCTGTAAAGAAAATATTTACAAATGAGCCAAAGAATAGGTGATGTCTGCCTCCACCTGTAGGAAGCCTCCAAGAAATTGTTTCACAAGGTGTAAACAGTCCCTGTTCATCTTAACCTCAACCACAGTTTACGTGGGGATAGCAAAGAAGCTGGGCCATGAGGGTACCATGTGAGATACGTGGAGGGTTCCCAATGCCTTAGTTAATCCATGACTCGTGACAACAATTTAAATGTGGCTTCTTCAGCTCAGTTTACAATGCTTAGGCATGAATATGAAGGGGCAGTATGTAGTACCATAGCCCATGCTCTAACACCAGTAAACCAGAAGACTTAAGTTTCTGGGCTATCAATTTGGTAATTTGTATTAACACTATATCCACTTCAAATCTAATTTGAAAACAAACAGCCCAGGTAACGCTAACTTTGGTACGTTACAGCTTATTGGAGAAGACAGAGAAAACAAAACCGCACTGTGCACGGTTGGAGGTCCCACAGGATCCCAAAAGAGGATCCCATGGTGCCTTTTAAAGCAAATTGTTAAATCAGGACTATACATGTCACTACAGAGCTGTCAGATGAT
The DNA here is from genome assembly GCF_929443795.1 of Astur gentilis. Classification (NCBI taxonomy): domain Eukaryota; kingdom Metazoa; phylum Chordata; class Aves; order Accipitriformes; family Accipitridae; genus Astur; species Astur gentilis. The sequence goes on along the minus strand of NC_064910.1, from coordinate 20,887,148 downwards.
ATGGTTCCCAGGTTTCAACATTCTCTCTCTCTTTTGCACACAAGTACGTACACAAATACTCCCACAGATTCAACAGAGCTCCTGCATACACCTCTGCCAAGCCCTTGCCTGCATATGTATGACTTCCACTAAAACAGGCATGAGTTCAGTGAGAAAAATAATGTATTTCTCTCTATGCCATAATGCATTCAGCAGTGCTTTCTACCATTGTCATTTGCTGTTTATGAAAAATTCAGTTCATGTGAAACAATTAGGAATATTGAAAAATGAGAGGGGAGAGAACATCAGGAAGAAACATATTTGTCCATGACCCTTTGGAAAAGTAACATTTAGAATAAAGAACAACAACCCTCTCCACTCCAGACTCAAATGAGTCCATCGGTCATCTACAATAATAGACTATAATTAATTAACAATATAATGAATTAAATTATCATAAGCTTACACTGGAAAATTACTTAAACACAACCACAAAATACAGAAAGGTGGGGAAGGGCTTGGGTGCAGGCAAACTCAGCTCCTTAGATGAAAACGCCTACCCATTCAGCACCCTCCCACCAACTTCAGGGCCCTGATTTCTCTTCTGGACTCTCTACCAGGTTTTGCTCTCAACTCCCTGTGCGAGATCAGAAAAATTTCCACCACCTCCATTTCTGCCAAAGAGGGTAAGCAATCACCAAATTCAGGCTACTGTTTGATATGCTGTGTTGTTGGTTCAGCACAAGGCATTGTGTTTTTCTGTGAAAGCAAGAGTAAGAGTCATCCAAGGTATTTTTAGCCTCCTAGAAGGATGCAAAATGCCTTTCACTGCATTAGGTTAGAGGAAGGCTTGTCTTGCTAATTAGATGCTGCATGAGAATACCTGTGACCTGAGCTGAGCCCCTTTGTCCCCCATCCTATGTGGATCACTATTAACCAATAAGGCAAATAAATATTTCTCCCAATCTTGATAGATAATGTCATTTTATACTTTGGGAAAAGAATTAAGTGATTATGGCATGCATGCCCCAAAAGACACTGTCACATGAGGCCCTGTCATGATGTAAAAACATAGAATAATTTTTAAAACTTTGACAACTTCCCCTTACAGGACAGATGTCCATATGGGTGGAATAGTGCTCTAAATACTGTGGGGAGCAGGACAACAAAAGAGAGGGAGATGAGGAAAAGGACACCTGTACCCTGTCTCTTGCCAAAACTTGGTCTCGTTCCCCCGTGAGTGGGGATGGGCTCCATCAAGGTGGGGGCAGCAGGGAGTGGGACAAAACAGAGTAAAGGACCCATGCAACAGGGCAGCAGCAGCAGGCAGGAACTTGGACAATACACAGGAAAAACAAACCCAGCACACTCTAGACAATCACTGTTTTTTGTTCTTACAATAGTTTCCTGAGGAGGTGAGATAATCTAGTTTTTATCATCTTTGAAGAAGATTTCCAGCTGGTAGGTGGTTAAGTGAAACTGTTAGAAATGGCTTGGAGCCCAAACTAAGAGCATGAGGAGACATCACTGGAAGAGGTCTGCTCTGGATTTGTGCAGCCTAGCTGTCGTGGCGCAAGATAAGGAAAACCAAGAATGCGTGCATCTTTGACCACAGAGACCCTCTAGGTTTCATCTCTCAATGGCACTCCAGAAACAATTTTTCATCCTCACTCAGGTTTGAATCTTCATTCTTTCCACATTATTTCCAGCTTCCCAGAGAACCTTGACTTTTCAAATCCCTCCCTTTTTCATGAGGATTATCTCTCCCTTGTGGTTTTGAAGGCATTCAAATCCAGATACATAGCACAGTGGTTTGAAAGGTTACTTTCCTGTTTGACTGATCATTCTTGATCCATTACCTTCCCAGCACTGCCCAGGGCAATAGCAATAAGCTTTGTCAAAAGTGGGAAAACAGATCACAAAACAAAACATAGATACATCTATCTGTACATCTATTGTATAGATTTACTACAATGCAAAATAACTACCAGTATAATGTGCTCCCAGACATAAATCCAATATAGACATAAAATACACACCCACATATTCCCCTCCTTTCTTCTATCTGGCCATGCTGAATAGACTGGAGCTGAGCAAAAAAGAAGTTTTTTCCTTTTCCTATGTGCAATTTCCACAAAGGTCCCCCAGAAGAGCAGCAGAGGAACTTGCAGAGTCATGACCAAAGCAATGGGGGTGACTGGGGCAGGGGGTGTTCAGAGCCTCATTGCCACATACCAGATCCCATCCAAATACACTGGCCTGCTGCAGAGGGGACCTTCAGTCTCTAAAAGAAATGACAGCCACTGACATCTACTGCCACCCTGCACGTCTGAAGAAACATTCAGCAACTGACTGAAGGCCCAGTTTTGTGAACCGGGGTTTTATGTCCAAATTCATCTGACCTAACATTAGATATCCACCTCATGGGCTGAGGTGAGAAACACAGTCATGTTAGTCCCTCCTGCAGTGGGATGTGAGGTACTTTCAGAAAGCAGCTCATTTCTTAAGCCAAGGGTGACTGCACTGCTCGTTTGGGACCTTGTGTCAGGTTGGACGATTCCAGGTCTTAACGAACAAGTCTCTTTGTCTAGCAGTACCTTTGAAGATCAAAGGACTGGGAAATAAATCCTGGACAGGGAATTGCAACTTTGCACCCACCTAACATGAATGTCTAGGGTGCAAAAAGGCTAAAGTAAATCTCTGACTTCTTTGTTCCTTGGTTTATTCTTCTTGGCTGTGGTCTACATGTCTTGGAAAATTCCTCCGTCTCTCTGTTGGCAGATCAATTCTACGCTTGTCACACATGTGCTGCTTTAGCAGATGAATAACTTAATTTTTCCCACAAAGCAGTAGTATGCTACAGAATGAACATTTCTTACTTTTTTAAGCAGTAAAAAGTCTCTTATTCAATCTGTTTAATAGGTTGAGTGGTCATTTCGTATTAAAAAAAAAAATCAAGTATGCTTTCCTTCCCAATCTCTCTCTCCCTCTTTTTAATCTGATGTTTTAACAGTTTCATGATTAGGGAAGTGGTTATTTTTGGCATAATATTTAGAAAGACAATCTTGCAATAGTATTCTCTACCAAGTAACTGCTCAAATGAACAGAGCTTATAAATGATTAATATAGCAGCAGTGAGATAACCCTGACAAGTACATCTGGTGTTTGTTAACTGAAGATTATTTCCTTTAAAGTTTTAATTGGGCCATGTTAATTGGATGCTTTTGTTCAGTAGACATATTTCATATCACAAAGTTAAGCCAGCTTTTGTTCAGCAAAACTGTAAACATGCAATTAATCACAGAAAAAACATGGACCCCTCCTTATGCTTGGAACACACGAACCCTGAAAGTAATTTTCACAGGGTTTTACTCCCTAAAATCAAGTAGACTCATATGGCTGAAGTCTTGTATGATGTTCTGAAAACTGAGTGATGTCTCTGTAATTACCATGAGCCTGAACAGCACTGACAAACCTGTCAAGAGCCCTTCTTGGTACAAATACCCTGTGTACTTCAGCAGGAGTGTCTTCATGAGAAATGGCTGACAAGAATGGGGCTATGACAGCTCTAGGTTTCCCTTGCTTGTCAGAGCAGAATATTGCCTTGCCTGTTTAAAGGAATGTAGCAGCTCTGCTTTTGTGCCAAGGGGGTCTAAGCCACTCAGAAATGGCTCTGCCAGTGTTTATGAGGAGTCTCTTCTCATAGCGCTGTGGCCAAAGCCAAGAGGGTGTTAACACAAAGAGGGCAAGAGAAAATGTACTACCATGGCACTTAGATTATTCAGGTAAGACTGGAAACCACCTTTGGAAAAATACTGCCAGAAAGGCTACACAAGCCCTTTCTGCTTGGCAGCTGGGTTAGTTAATGGCACAGAGACTGTGGGAAGTGACTGGGTCACTGCTAGTCCCAACCTCCCTGGAAATCATGGGGAAATCATGGGGTTGTTTAGCCTGGAGAAAAGGAGGCTGAGGGGAGACCTTATCGCTCTCTACAACTACCTGAAACGAGGGTGTAGTGACGTGGGTACTAGTCTCTTCTATCAAGTAACTAGAGATAGGACGAGAGAAAATGGCCTGAAGTTGCGGCAGGGGAGGTTTAGGTTGGATATTAGGAAAAATTTCTTTACTGAAAGGGTTGTCATGTATTGGAATAGGCTGCCCCAGGAAGTGGTTAAGTCACCATCCCTGGAGGTATTCAAACAGCACGTAGACAAGGCACTTCAGGACATGGTTTAGTGGGCACGGTTGATGGTTGGACTCGATGATCTTGAAGGTCTTTTCCAACCTAAATGATTCTATCATTCTATGATTGATTCTATGAAATGGGAGAGCTTCCAATCTACTAGGATACATTTTCATGGTTTTGACTTTCAGCTTTTTAGCTTATCAACCTTTCCTTCCTTCCTTCCTCCCTTCCTCTCTCCCTTTTTTACTATTTTATATTTTCCTTTTTGTCTCTTCCTTTCCCATTTTCCCTTTCCTTTTTCTTTCTTTCTTCCATTCTTTCCTTCCTTCCTTCCTTTCTCCTCTTTCTTTCTCTTTCCAAAATTAGTTAAAACTATTGTGTAAAAGACACATACCTAGGCCATTACAGTAGAACCACTCACCGATCCTTACCTATGGAGGCTTTCCAGAGCTCTGTACAAATTCCTTTCACAATGAGAGCACACAGTGTGAAAGAACAATGTTATTTATGGGAACAACTTCTGCTTTTGCTTTAGAATAAGAAGAGGTTTTAATCTATGGCTTTGATGTAGAACTACATAAAATATGCCTATGTTGTACCCAGTTACACACACACACACACTCTCAGCACAGACCACAGCACTGTCATTTTCTGGTAGACTGAAATTATGACTGTACACAAGCGCCTAGTGCATTGTGTAGGTATGATGATGCTTTTACATGAGTGGCTACATAGCTATATAATATCTATTCTCATTACATGGTAGCTGTAAAGCTCATTTGCACTGAATTAAGTTGTTCCTGCTACAGATTCAGACCAGCAAGAGTTAGGATTGATTAAAAGTAGTTCCAGCCATGATCTTGAACGTGTGTCAGAGGTCTGCAGCTGAGCGCCCATGTAAATTAGAGTACTACAATTTGCCTTTCATTAGCCATCAGGTTTTGGTATGAAATGCCCCTGAGGAAACTATGACCTATTCTGTGATCTGTAGAAAACACACTTTACTCCCATAGGTCCAGTTCAGGGCAGTGTTCAGCACAAGCCTGGTTTTAAGTTAGTGGATACAGTGACTTGTCTCTGCAGAACTACTCCTGAACTTAAAGCCATGCTCCTGTACATACTTGCTGAACCCAGAGCTAAAAGCAGATCAGCCTGAGAAACCAAATACATGCTCCATGATCACTTCGGGGCATCCAAAGGCTTTGTTTACATTTTAACATGGGCAAAAAGACAAATGACAGACATTTTCAGGGCACTAAAATCCAGAATGATTTCAGTCTTGATACACAACATTTCTTCGAGATTTCCAGCAACAGCAAAGCTAACTGCTTGAGTGCTTAGGCCCTTGGGGAGTCACAGTTCTCTGGCAGTACCATGGTGGAAACCACACTAGGACCATGGACATAGGACTCCCAGACCATGAATTGGGTGGGGGACCCAAACCAAGCAGGAAGACTCAGAGCCCCTGGAGACCTGGTTGAAGAACTGGGTCTGACAGCAAGGCTCCCTCCCTGAAAACGAAGATGCCAGAGGAACCAGCTGGCTTGGGAGTCTGGAAACCATCATGTCCACTTCCTTGGGGCAGAGTATCTAGCGGGGATTTCCTGGAGCTGAGGACCCCAAAAGTCCCTGAACTCCCCACTTCGATGCTATCTTTCAGGCAGATTTCCAAGTCACTGGGCAGGTAAGCTGGCACTAAGCCTGAGAGGTATCTGAGAAAACCTGGCTGGCTGGAAAGTTTCTAAACTTGCCTGACAGGCAAGGTCACATCGGAGCTTGGGGGAAAGATGGTGATTGACAGAAAATCAGCTGAAAGGAGCATGTTTCCGTATGATGTTTTACATCTGAAAGAATCAGCATATTCTAAGATAAAAACATTCTTTTGGAATAATTCCGTCACCTCTACTTAAATGGCTATCATCTGCCACAGTCTCGCTTTCAGCCTTACAGAACTGGATCACCATTTGCTTGCTGCAGAAACTCCTAACTGGCGTAATTTCTACAGCAGATTGTTTCTCCAAGCAAGCTTCATTTGGCCACAGAAAATGCTATAGTATTTAGCTCCATCACAGTGCATGCTATATCAGATCAGAAATATGAGAAAAGGAAAACATTCCCGTAACACAGAGTACTCTCTCTTGAAAACAAAATCTGTGGGATACATGGGTTACACAAGGTATCCTACAGCTATCAAATAACTGAGTGGCAGCAGCCCTGAGACTCCACTCCACTACCTAGACTTTCCTGTTTCTCCATTAAGTTTTGCATGAAGAGCTCACCCTACCAGGTTGTAGTGGTTAAGAAATACCATTGGAAAGAAATCTGCCATCCAAATTTTAATAGGGTTTCAGCCACTTCAAAGCTGTTCATTTCTAACAGTTTTAATCCTTTACAGCCACTAGCTGTCTCCCTGCCAAAGTCAAGTCAATTTAGTTAAGAAGTCATTAGAAAAGCCCTCAGATATGAAAGCCATGCCTTGAAGTCCAGGTCTTTTGCAGCCTCTCTCAAAAGACAGGGCTGCTACTTTGGCATGGTTTCAGCCCCTTGGTTTACCTGAAACACAAATACAAAATCAGCCCGACTCATCTGCTTTGTCTGATTGCATCCTCAGCCACTGGAACAGGCTTTCTCCCAGAAAGCAGATGAGCAAGTACCAGTAGAGCAGCAGCCACAGCTTTCGTGCTGGCGACTGAATAATGAACCAGTCACTTCAGCAGACCTGCTGCGATGAAGTCGTGCCAAATTTTTAACTTCTTCAGGGATGCTGTTGTGCACTAGCCTTGCGCAAAAGCCTTGGTGATCAGTGACAAGTTCAGTCCTAGTCAATACTCCTTGCCATGAGTCAGCCCTCACCCCAGGGCCAAACGATGTGTAGTAGTTCATGACTGCTCTCAATGTGGGGTCCAGCGAATTCCCTGCCAAGAAAAATATTTGGCTTGTTTCTGACTGGAGCCCTGAATGCAAACACTTATACCTACAGTGTGGGTGAAGAGTGGAGCCATGCCCCAGGGCAAAGCAGGCAGTGAACCAACGTGACAGCACAGAAACACCCAGTGAAATTTATTTTCATTTTTGGCCCATCTTCTCCAGTGAGCTTATCTCGCGTTGCCATACAAGCTGTAACTCATGCCAAAACTCAAAATTTTCACACTTGTAGGCTTGCTCTGAACAGAATCAGGCATCCTAATGGCAGCAACGCCTGTCCCAGGGGTGCCACCATATGCACCGTGCTCCCTGGATATCCCACAGCCACAACGTGCCAGCCCCAGCTGTGCTGAGGACAGCTGGCACTCACACTGCTGCCATGCTCATGGCTGCCAAACAGAAGAGGACCCCTTCCTCCACGGTGGTGAAATGTGGCATTTGCTGTTGATGTGTCCCATCTTCTCACCGAGCCACACCTTGGTGAACAGCATAGGGTAGTGCAAAGTAAATGCAGCCTTACGTGACGCAGAGACAGTGCATTGGAAACTGTCTACCAGATCCTTTTACTACGCCCATTTGCATCCTAAGGCAGGCTGTCATCAAACTTGGCATTGCAAAATAGAAACTGGCAGGGACCAAAGGCAAGAAGCATGCGCCTGCTGCAAGTACTTCCTCACACAACCCCGCATTTTGCATTGCAGCACAGCAGCAAACAATTATATTGAGCAACCAAAATTTGCTCAAATTACACATATTTACCCCTACAGTAAGTCAGAATGGCATTTGATTCACTCATCATTCCAAAGAAACTGGATGGAGTGACTAATGCAGAAATGATCATAATTTTCCCTGCCCTTAATTTTGAAACTGAATTTAAAAACATACAATCTGATGATGGCAAAAGATGAGTTGTAAATATTTTGATATGGCAGCATGAAAAAGGAGGGTGAGTGTTAAAAGACTTCATACCAAGAAGCAGGAAGGGATGCTTTTAGTACTTGCAGTTTTCACACAGACTGTGCAGTGTCAGAAAGATACCGTCAAAATAGAAGAAATTTGGTAAATAGCAAAATAAACCAGGGCTAGAAGCAGGTTTAAGTGAAAAGATCGGGAGAACTACCATTTCTGCTGCAGAAATGGTGAAAAGATAAATCTTCAAATTGCAAGTGCTTTAAAGTGCGAGCAAAAAATAGACTGCACCACAAGGAACGGACACAAAAATTGCTCTCCGCAGCCTTACTTTGCAGTTTGGGCCAAGCAAGAGCCAATGGAGACAAGCAAACAAATGCTTCTGAGGCAAAACACTGAGGATAAATGGAGTTGGTGCAAATAACCTACCACCAGGCTGTGGCATGGGCAAGGGTCCCCTGCCTGGCAGGGAGACGGGTCAGCTCTGGCTCCACACTGTGTGCCTGCCCTCGGGGATGGGGATGGCACAGCCAGAGGACACAGTTGGTTGTCCCTAATCTTCTGGGAGATGAAAAGCTGGTGAGATGCAGGGAGAAGGGGCAGGGGGGCTGTCACTTGCTTCTTGCCTGTTCCGTTAATCAAGGTACCTGCTCCTCCGGCGTGGCGACTGTGACCATTCTGCCAGGAGCAATAAATCAGGGAAGAAGAGCATGCACTACCCAGCTGCCCATGCTGCCATCCTCCAGGCCAGACCCTCCACACCTGCAACAGTGCAGAGCTGTGTCAGGGCCCCACCAGCCATGTTTCTGCTCCCCTCCCTTGCCTTGTGCTGCAACAGCAACACAGAGAGGGTGGCTTTGGAGTGAGGTGGGAGCCCCCAGAGCAAGGTGGGCAGAAGGACATGGGGGAACCTGGTCACTGGGGCTGCTACACAGCACTTTTGGGCAAGAAATACACTTTGCACAGAGAAGCAGCCATGGGGAATGGAAAGGAGGCAGAAAGGACAAAGCTTGCTCCCGTTGTCTGGCAGCTCAGTCACTGACCGCACAACAAGGATCCATCTCCCAGGTTTTGAGGATCCACTGCTAGACTCTGGGAAGAACTAGAACACCCTCCTCCCCCTCCCAAATATTCACACACTGATATTGGCAGGTTTGGAAGAAACAGGTGGAAAATGTCCTGCATGTGGAGGCACAGGTACCCACCATCAACTCAGCATCACTATGCACACTGGCCATTTTCCAGGATTTCCTGATATTCAGAAATGGTAGGGACAGCTGCTTACAGTGAGCATTTTGCCGTGAGGCCCAGGACAGCATGTAGCAACCCTTGTCCCAGACCAGGACACCATGGTGCTAGCTGATATAGGACCAATGAATGTATACCAACAGTGTTAACACCACAGTGATGATGTGAAAGTCATCAGCCCTGTGCCCTGGCTCTGGATTATTGTACTGCTGTGGAGGTACCCTGGGAGATGACATAAGGTTCCTGTCTTTCAGACTCTGTTATTCCAAGCAATGCTGAGAAACAGCGACGGCTAGCACATGGCTGGGATGATGGGTTTGCAGAGCTTGTCAAAGGCTTCACAATGTCATCCTGACCTGTAGAGAGCCTGATGTTTCAATTCCAATTTCATTAAGTGTACCTCTGCTTCAGATAAGCCCCCAAACAATCTTTTTTGTGTGTGTTTTAATTTAAGGGAAAAACATCTGGCTGCTAACGATGCTGTTGTCATTGGAAACATAATTAAGACTTCTGTTTTTGTAAACTAAAAATAATGGTGAGTGGTATTCAACAGCCTGAAATCTTTATGCTGTATGTATAGGAGTCATGATTTTTCTAACAAGATGGCTGTTTGAAGTGTGTTTATATGTCTATAAAGAGAGCTAAATAGCACATATTGATGTTAATTGCAGAGCTGACAAGTTGTTCTACCCTGTTATTACATTGCCTCCTTCCACATGATCCTAATTCATAAGCGATCTTAGAAGTTGTTTTGTTTGGTTTTAAACAGACCTCCTTTGTTGGGGAAAAGCTCACTGTGGTCTGCAACTAACCCTGAGATGGAGTTCACCAAAGTGTGTTGCTTGCTTGTGGCCCAAGTTTCAGCCTCAGAGTGGCTCTAGCATCCTGGAAGTGAAGTGGATGAGATAGAGAATGCAACACCTCAAACCTGTTAACTGCCCTGTGCAAAATCCCATTCCGATTGCCACTCACTTCTGGGAGGGGTCAAACTGAGCTCTTTATCCAGTCCTCAGAGAAGGAAAGGAAAGGGTTGGGGACGTCTGGGTTTTTTACAGGCACCATCACCACCTGTAAAAACAACAGAAATGAGGGGCTCAGCTCAAGCTTTGTTCCAGGCTCTGTACAAAATGGTCTCCTGACATTGCAGCAACATGATGGCTGCAAGAAGTCAGCTGACATCTGCGAGTCTTGAAAAGACAGTGGATGGTGACAACTGGGGCAATGCGTGTAGGTTTCTGGACCCACAGACAGACTATCATTGGGGAGGGACAGTTCACTTGTGGCCAACTGCCTCTATGGCTGTGAGTCAGATGAAGAGTGTGATCACATCAGAAAATCCACTCAAAGTCTACGCTCATTAAAGAGTCAGTCTGCAACTGGGAGAGGGCCAATGGACCAGCAGACAGGGATAGCAGTACTGCTAACCTCTTAACCATGCTGCTGGAAAACCTGGGATTAGGAAGCACCATAGGTTCTGCATTTCATCTGCATGCTGAACAGCTGCAACATACGTGGGCCACACTTCCACACTGAAAGCTGAAAGTCTCACCTTATCACATAAATGCACAAGCTGGAGCATACAGACATTGGTCAAATACCGCAGGATTTGCAACAATATCCCAACTGGAAGTGCTGGGCTCATGAGGCTCCATGCAAGAAAAGGGATTTTTAGTTCATTGGTAGGTAGCTACCAGGAAGAACTACTAAGTGGAAGAATAATTGTCAGGGGGAAAAAAAAGATGGCAAAAGGCCACAAAAGAAAGCGAAGGTTTCCACTGCTGAGGAAACAGGAAACTAAGACTTCCTGCTGGACCAGAAATATCACAACTTCTGTCTCTCTCAAAACATGGCAGAAATTGTACATTTTGTCTTGTGTGGGACATTGTGTTAACAAAAACAAGCAGAGAAAAGGGGCAGAGGAAAGAGCTACCCACGTGTTTTTCATGATCAGAACTGTCTTGGATGGGGACACTGACACCTAAGTGAGATGCTCCACCAGTGTTTTATTTACTCTAGCACATTTGATCAGTAATGCAGTTCCAGGAAGATTATCCTGCTAATACTGTCATGGTATTTTCCCTGGTTTGCCCATCCTTAGTACACAATAGCACATTGTCAATTATAACCACACTCTATATATAGCTTGCCCCATACGGTTAATGGATGCAGACTGAGTGGGGTTTTCCTTTTCCTTCCCTTGGAGAGGACTTATTTCACAGGAATGTTTTCTCCTTATCTCTCTTGCCCGAACGCAAGGCTATGTGACTACAGATGCCGGCTGCCTGGGGACCACAGCTCCGACATGAACTCAAATGCACTTCAGGGATGAGCATCTTTTCCCTCTATTTCTTTGCAATCCCTGAGGAAACAGAAAAACCTCTTTGCTTAACACAACCAAGACAGAGGCTAACATCCATAGTGTGTGCCATCAAGGAAGCCTACCCATATCCATCTCTCCTCTGACACAAATGCAACCAAATACTGAAGAGGGTCAGGTTGAGAAGAAGAAACAGATCACTGTGGGCTGCTGGTACAGTTACGGTGGAGAAAACACTTTCATTGTGTAGCCATATGTACAAAATCCTGTCTGATAAACCCTACAAAAACAAATTACACACAAACCACTGGAGGGGCAAAGCTCTCCTACTTGATCTGAAGAAAACTGCTCTATTGATGGGGAAGCACAGAGCAGTTGGGTTCCTGTGCCATTCTGGTGACTCCCTTTTGAGTTAAGCAAGCTTTAGCATCCCAGCAAGGGCCACTCTTCTTTCCTTCTTTTCCCCTTTAGAAATGTTTAGATGCTTTTTTTGGCACTTGGGAAAACAAAAACTGGCTTCCACATGTGAAAGGAGAAGACGTACTCCTGCAAAGTGATGAGCATGTTCAATTCCTACTGACAGAACTGGCTTTTTAAATAATACACTATCTTTGCTGACTGATACATGTGCTAACAGGTTACATTATTTGAGAATAACATGCAAGGAAGTTTATTTTGCCATAATCCAAATGGACAGAGTTAAGGTTAAATGTTATTGTTTGGCTTTCGAGAGATTAAGTTTAGGAATTTACCATTCTCTTGATGATTTTTTTATTTATGTAACATGTCAAACTGTAAAGCATATCAGTACATGCAGTCAAACACAATACTCAGTATACACAAGAGGGTGATGTTATAGCTTGCAGAGATGATGACAGTTTCATTTTTGTATTCAACACACAACCACCCAGTAGTGCAGAACAGATCTCCCATTCGTTCAATCAACTTAGTTTAGAGAAATACAAACGATGCTTAGCTATAACCAAACTCATGCTATCTTCTATGGCAGAAGCCATAGCAACCACTTGTACACTACCAAAGTTTGGTTTAAAACACACCTACACTCTGCAGCAGAAACCCACCAGTGGGAACAAACAAACGTAACAACGCTCCCTCTTGCAGTCTAGGGAGAAACACATACAAGAATATGACAAGGGCGGCCAACAAGGTGACTTGACTCTAAAACTAGTTGACCTTGGCCATGTCCCATTGAAAGGAAGGCTCTCCACAGGCTGTGAAAGTGATGCTCCTACATATACCCTCTCCATATGTACACATGCCACCCAGGCAGAAGTAGGGATAACAGGGAATCATGCAGTAACAGAAACAAAAAGGGCCCTCAGCCCTGTTACTTCTAGGTCAGTGCCATGGTTTAAGTCCAGCCAGTAACAAAGCACCACAAAGCCGCTCGCTCACTCCTCCCCACACTGGGCCCAGTGGGATGAGGAGGAGAAAATATAAAGAAACATTCATGGGTTGAGACAAGGACAGGGAGGGATCACTCCCCACTTATGGCCACAGGCAAAAACCAGACTCAACTTGAGGAAAAAACAAAATCAATTTAACTTACTACCAAGCAAATCAAAACAAGGATAATGAGAAGTAAACCCAAATCTTAAAACACCTTCCCCCAGCCCTCCCTCCTTCCCAGCTCAACTCCACTCCTGATTTTCTCCACCTTTTCCCCGCCAGTGGCACAGGGGTACAGGGAATGGGGGTTGGGGTCAGTTCATCACACCTTGTCTCTGCCGCTCCTTCCTCCTCAGGGGGAGGACTCCTCACTCGTCCCCTGCTCCGCTGTGGGGTCCCTCTCACGGGCGGTAGCCCTTCATGAACTTCTCCAACGTGAGTCCTTCCCATGGCCTATAGTCCTTCATGAACTTCTCCAACATGGGTCCTTTCCCCAGGCTGTGGTCCTTCAGTCCCAGCCTGCTCCAGTGCAGGCTTCCCCACGGAGTGGTGGCCATCTTGGGGGGGCCTCTGCTCCCCTCACCATGGGCTGCGGGGGCATCCCCTCCTGCCTTCCTCCCTGACCTCGGTACCCACAGAGGGGTTCCTCTCCCGTTCCAATCCCCCACTCCCTGCAGGTTTCCCCTCTGAAATCTGCTCTCCCACAGGTGTTTCCACTGTCCCTGAGGGGCTCGGCCTGGGCCAGAGGCGGGTCTGGCTTGGAGCCAGGGGAGCTTCCAGCAGCTTCTCTCAGGAGCTGCCCCTGCAGCCCCTACCCCGCTACCAAAACCCCGCCACACCAACCCAAAACAGTCAGCAAGGAAGTGCTGTTGTTAAATCAGGTTTTAATGTACAAACTGCCACTCAGTTGTTTCTGATTGTCCAGAATGTGTCTTTGTTTAAACACATAAACCTCCATCTGGTACCCATTACTGGCCTGCTTCTTTGTCTTGTGCATCAGTGGGTAACTAACAAAGAAGCTTGTAGGGATGATGAGCTCAGCTTGTCCACATGGCCCTGCAGCTCCCTCAAAGAGCCAGCCAGGCAGCCACAATGGTCTGCTTGCCTAGTCGAGGAATCATGTCCATTGCTAAAAGGGGACAATACATTAATGTTACCAAAAGGGAGGCTTTCCTTTGCCCAGGAAACCAGATCTCTGAGACAGGATTAGCAGAGAGCGTGTTTCAGACAGGCATGTTTTAGTAATAACAAGGAGTGATCAAGGGCAGAATGACTGAAGTGAGGTAAACCCAACCCAAAAGGTTCAGATGAGCGTTCAGAAGTCCCAAATCTGGACTGCAACATGTGTTTCACAGAAACCCACCTTTTCTTCTCTCACACACACATCTATAGGTGTCTACGGCTTACAACATCACTATAATAGAAATCCATGGAGCGCATTTTGGGTTTACACTCAGACATTTGCCCAAACTGGCTAAAAACTCCAACCTCCAGTTCTGCCAGGTTCAGCAACCTTCTCTTGTCCTTTCAGAGGCCTAGTTTTGTGTAGCTCAACTGACTACTTCTGAGCTGAAAAAACTCACTACCATAGCTATCTTACTTGGAGAAGCATTTGCGGAACAAAACACACCCCAAGCTTATGCTCACAAAAAGGTTTCTTTTCCAACCAGCACAGACTACAAAAACGTCAACCTGTCCCAATTATGGCTCCCAAAATGCCTGTCCATTGTAAAAGTGGCAAGATGAGACAGGTCATCTCCATGTTCGAACTGGTGCAAATACACATATTTATTTGAAAAAACAGCATTTTATATATTTGTAAACAATTGCACAAACACTTAACCTTTGTATCCTCCAACACTTAACCTTTGTATCCTCCTAGATTTTGAGCTGAAGCTCGTGCTGTCATGGAAGGTGACTTCCATTTGTTCCCTGGCCACCAGTGCATGATGAGAGCTTAGAAAAGCTGGCTGCTCTGGGAGCACTGCACTGGTGCCCCTGGCTTCCAGGTCCTGCTGGCCCATGAGACAGCCACTCCTCTGAAAATCATACCTCTCTTTTGGCTGTATCCCCACCTCCATTCCCCCATGTCAGTTGCCGACAGAGACCCACACAAAGGCTTTTGCAGTCTAAGTCCACATGCTATTTTCAGTACTTCATAGTGCATCTTCACAGTGGGTCTAGTGAGTGGCAACCATGTTCATACTGGCATGAAAAGAACGGGGAAGAATGAAACTATTCAGAATAATATGATTTTAAAGATAATTGACAAAGGGGAAACACCACATTCTTGCAGTTTGCTGTTCCTCTTCTGAGATAAAAGATGACCAGCATGTTAATAAATTATGTTAGGTCTACTGTTTCTTTCTCTTAGGATAAATTCAATCACTGAAAGTCATCAAATTCTGAAGTTAGTTTCACTAATCATTCCAATGCCAGAGATGGGGAGCTCTGTTAATAACTTCTAAAATGGCATTTTATATTTCAAAAGTCAGAACTTAAGCATTCACAAGATTGGCCTGAACAGTTCATAATGCATCAGGGTATTTTTTTTCATTTAGCTTCTATTTTTTTTAGACACTGGAGGATATATTTTCCAACAATTCTCTGCAATTTCATGCATCTAAAAAGTTAGAAGAAACCTTTGATAGCCACCATATTAGACGGAAGCGGGGCTAAATAAGGTACATTCAAAATAAGAACACTTGGCAGTGTTGCACTCAGTTGTGGCCAAATGCGTAAGGCCAGGACCAGGACTCTGCCCACGTGCAACCTAGAGATTTCATTTGATTAGCTGTCACACATCATTTTATATCAAACAGCTCGTTTGGCTATATTTATGGTGACAAATGGACCCCTGTGCACCAGACACTCCAGGCCTTGGCTATTACATGCTGCAAGTGTGAATATGTCTGCTCAAACTCTGGTGATTTTCCTAAAGCACTAGTTTCTGGAGTCAGGTGATTAAGTCAGTGGTATATTTGAAGGAAAACAGAATAGTTTTAGGTTTCTTGGTTGCAAGCAAAGCTTACGTCAAATAAAGTTAAGAAATCTGAAAGCAAATTGTGTTGTTAAAAGTATAATACCCATGGCAAATTTCTGGTCCATGAATGACAGGTATTTGCAAAACTGATGCAGCCAATTTGCTGGCAAGAATTCTGACTCCTATGATGAGCTTCATGAAACATCTATGTCCATCAAAGGCTGAAGCAATATATAAGTTTGCCTGTTAATACCCACCATGCGCTTTCTATGATATTTTACTCTCCGATTCTCCATTGACAAAGGAAATCCATCTACTGTGGTTAAAACACCACAGTGAGAGTAGGCACAGTGCTGCAAATAATGCAGAAAAATCTCGTAGCATGTCTTGACCCTGTCTCACTGGAGATGTGGGAGGACATGCAGTTGGTGCACCTGGTGTGCCCAACAACAGGGACACAAGAAGCCACGCAAGAGCAGTCCTGGGGAACCTGCCCCACAGCACCCTAGAGTGCCCATGAGGGGGGCAGACAGTGACCCACATACCAGCCATGCCCTCAGCCCCAAGCCCAAGCAGGCAGGCCAAAGACGCAGCTCTGCTCCACAGCTCCAATGCTTGGTCCTCTCCCCAGTTTGTACCAAGCCATGGCCATGTTGATGTCACATCAGCCAGACACAATCCTTCAAACACCCTTGCCCCCAGCTCAGCAAGGAGCACACAGGACCAGAACTTTGCATTTCGCTACATGCCGCTTATTTTGGGGCTGCCACTGGGATTCCCAGGAATTGAGGAGGTGGTGTTGACAGACATATATATATACACACACATTTTAGTCAGCCAAGAAACAGCCACTGCAGAAAGGACCTGGTCTGTTTTTAAGGTGTGCACTAATGAACGCCCTTCTCCAGAAACCAATCAACGATACCAGTGGTTTTCAAGGCAACCTTTTGCCTTTTTGAGCAAAACTGAAGCTGTTGCACATTTTTCCCTCAGAGCAGGGTTTGCAGGAAAGCTGTTACGGACTGGCTGGTTGTCTAAATGGTAGGGGAAGAAGAAGGAGGAGCCATGAAAAATACTCATTTCTTATGAGATGGTTTCACATCCCTGAGGCAGGCTCATGTTGGTTTTGGCAGGCACGACATAAAAAAATAACACTAAGTCTGCAACTCGTGAGCAGTTTCCTGCATGGGCTGTGGATTTGCTTTGTTTTCTGTTGTTATTATTATCATTATCATTGTTATTGTTGTTGTTGTTGTTATTAGATGGAGGTTGTGGAAAAGAGCATGGGTGCATGGAGGGGGGTAAAGTAGGAAAAAGTTAATCTGTCATGTCATCACTCTCTTAATTCAAAGCATAGAAACTCAGGGGCTTTTATAGTGTGAGGTCTGATAATGATAATCTGGCACCACCTGAACAAACAGTCTGTGGGGCAGTCCATACAGGAGTGAGTGGGAAGCAAGTGGTCCTCCACCTGCTCTTTCCTCTGGCTCTGAGAAAGCTAGGCGTGTGAAAAGGGGAACAGGGCACACACCACGGCGCCTGTCCTGTCAGCTGGGCCAGGGCACACCGGCATTGGATGACCCCAGCATATAATTAAAAGGCTTCCTCACAGAGAAAAGCTTGCTCGAGGGCTTGCCCGAGACCTCGCCCTCCACCAGCAGTGGGTCCCAGGGCAGCCCCCCTTTTGGAGACAAGCACGTGTCCGAAGAGGAATGATGCTGTTAAAAGTGTTTAATGTCCCCCTTGCATCAGAGTTTACAAAAAAAAGTTCAGCAGCAATAAGGTTTCTATAACAACTAGTACCTAGGAGGGGGAATGACCTCAGCTTGGGCCATGGAAAGACAAGGTTAGAAAGTACTCAAATGGACAGTGCTCTTAAATCACATGTGTCTGAGGAAATTCATTCAAAAGTGCTTAGAGAAGTAACAGAAGCAATGATTAACAGGCTCATTAGTGGTTATCCCCGAGAACTTGTAGATGGGTGAAGGCCCAGAGGCTGTAAAAGGGTAAGCATGAATCCTTGCTTTAAAAGGGGGAGGAAAACAGGAGCAAGGGAACTCCTGGTAACACCATGCTGGAGGAGGCTGCCCATGCCCCGGAAGACAGGAATACAATTCAAGTTGGAAAAACAGTCTGAAAATAACACTCTACAATTCAGTTTGGATAAGGGAAAGCTTCTACATGAAGACTGGAGGAATTGGCCACACTAATACACAACAGGGAACTGCTAGGCCAAAAGCAGTTGTACAGGAGGGGAAACTGTGGGTTACACCAGAGCACAGGGGCTCTTGTGTTGCCTGACTTAACCCCAGTCTGACAGCTGATACAGAAAAGGAAACTGAACAGGGCAGAGATGTTCTTCCATTCACACAAGGAAGCGAGTATGGGAAGACAACACCAATGAGAGAAGGTGGCTAAACTCACCTAGCCTCTGAGCCCAAATGGCACCCAAAAATGGACAAAAAGCCTTGGGAAGAAATGAGACAATAAACTGAGGAAGACTGACCCTTCGTCAGGTGTCGAGATGAATTCTCCAGCCTGGTATGTCGCACTGTGTCCTTTCTCTACTCAATTCTGTCATGACCATGTATCCTGAAGGACTATCTAATTTCATCCCTCTCTCCAGGATGG
The DNA here is from genome assembly GCF_929443795.1 of Astur gentilis. NCBI lineage: Eukaryota > Metazoa > Chordata > Aves > Accipitriformes > Accipitridae > Astur > Astur gentilis. The sequence goes on along the minus strand of NC_064910.1, from coordinate 20,868,560 downwards.
ATGAAGAAAACAGACGGGAAATTCAAAAAGCCCAGTGCAAGCTAAACAAGACACATATTAACTTCATCACTCCATCACTGGGTTGTTTAGGTTCAATGCTTCTAAGTGATCCATCCTTTAGTTGTGTCAATCTACATAGCATACTCCTCAGGGCAAGTCTTTGAATTGGCCAGAAAAGCATGCTTTATGCATTTATGTATCTGTATTATATAAGTGACATCACTAGTGACATCATTGTCCAGACACACCATCAAGTCAACACATTCAGGGATTTGGGGTTTATTTGTTTGGGAAAGTGAAGGAGAAAAAGAACAGCAGATCAGAAATGAAGAAAATGTGGTTCCTTAAAGACTCCCATAGACGGTTTTGTCCGAGATGAAGGACTGAAGAATTAGCAGTTAAAAGAGGAATCTCAGAGGAGCAGCTGTGCCATGTCATGGCAGCGTAGCTGCTGCAAACATCTCTGCAGCCGGCTGAGAAACGGGCGCCTGCACTTCAGTACTCTACAGAAGGGGCTCTGCACCATTTTATCATTCATGATGACGTGTCTGACATGTTAACACGAACAGGAGCAGGCAATTCATAAATGGAGACCACTGTAGCCCAAAGAATCTCCCCAGTAAAACAATGGCACTGTAAATTACACCACTACAAAAAGCTGGGGTTTTACAGGAGCCACCAAACTGATCCCATTCCCTCTCTGACTGCTAAGCTCCTTGTTGCTCACCTTAGTTAAGAGGGGAAGAGAGGCAATACTGAGCCAATGTGGGTGAAAAGAAGTGATCTTTAGTGAGAAAAAAAACAAACCACAACTCCTTTAACTCAGACATTATACAAACAAGAAGCCAGTGCTGCTTTCACAGAGAGCTAAAGGCTGAAATACATAATACAGTCACTCTCTAGGTCACCCCACTGGTAGACCACCGTACCTTGAAACAAAACCACTAGTAGGAAAGGGTCTGGATTTGTAGAAAAGCTCTATAGGAACTCTATAGTTTGGGTGTGAACCTCACAGGGCTGAGGAGCTGTGCAAGAAGCATCACAGAAGCTGAGAAACCAGATAGAAAAAAAACCACAATTTTGGTTTGAAACCCAAAAGTAATGGAAGGGATGGACATTCCTGAAAGGTTTAATAGGACACAGAGAAAGCATACTCTAAAGTGTGAAAGCTCTCTAGATTAATCATAAAATTAGGTAATAGAGAAAAATGAGGTATTACCCACAGACAGATGAGGCTAAAAGTGTACTCAGCTCACAGTCTGAAACTCCCCTTGGCGCAAACTCAGCTCAGGTGGTTTCACTAACCCAGCGGACATCCTTAGGTTGTTGTGTCTCATCTCCTGTGCACCACAGGATAAGGAAAGCCATACAAATGTCCTTAGGCTGGGGTTGCCAAGTTACACCTCAAAATAAAATCAAGTCAAATCCCTAACTGTGACTCATATGAAACGCAAGCCCTCTCACTACTGTTGAAAATGCAGGAATGCTTTGCTCCCTAACTTTTTTTCACTGATTTATGACACAACATGAAATCTGGTATTTGTAGCACCAACCCCAAAGTTGTAAAATTGTTATCTTTTCTATGATTGACATTGCACCTAGATAACCACCTCCCTGCCACAGAATTTTTCTAACAGATATGACCATGCCAGCAGCCAAGTTACTGCCCTCAAGTTATTCTTCTTTATCTTGTATTTTGCATATGGGTATGGATTTCCTTTAAAGAGATAAGATTATTTTTTTTATTTGATGAAAAAGAAGCTTTTCCTATCTCCTCTCCAAAAACTGAGGAAAATCCTTTATTTTTTTTTTTTCTCAACATATTTTCTGTGCTAGATGATGAAAGCAATAGCCTTGATTCAACAAGGTATTTAAGAACATGCCTAACTTTAATTACATTAGCAGTTTGACTGATTCCGTTGGAATGAATTTTTTTTTCATGGTTGATCATCTGCACCTTGATGAACGAAGGCTAAGAGGTTTATTTTGATGGGTACCAAGTACATGCAGACAAGTGCATATGCGAATGAACTCCCTACAACCAGAGACAAGAAACAACAGTCAGACATTTTCACAATCCTGTATCTGTTAATCAACTCACTCTTGAAGACTTATTTTTCCTCTTATATAGGAAAAAATCTGCAAGACCTGGCATACTAGTTATAGTGGACGAGAATCAAAGCACGTCCGTGTAGCACATTTTTCCCTCTCACCCCAGCCTTATTTAACCCAAACATGGGTGAGCCAACAGGCAATGATGCAGTCCTCCTGAATACCACCTATGGACTCAAGATTTTTGCCTTTTAGTTTCTTGATGATTATGGAAGCTTATCTGTGCACGGTCCTGCTTCTTCCACAGAAACTGTCAGCTGTGTCCTGCAGCCTATTTCAGTTACAATAACAGCTGCTCCTCTCCTCCCTGCTTCCCCAGCCTTTTCTAAATTGCAGGAAGGTTCCTATGGTTTACTCATTCTCCCAGTTCTCAGAAATTGCTTGCAGTGTCACTGAATATCCCATCTAAAATCTACCCATAAGAAGGAGAAAACGAAGAATGGAAAAAAACCAAAGAAGAAACAAAAAATGCAGTTAGTGATGCTGCTAAATTTGATCCTCTCGGGAAGTGTCCTGTCCCAGAAAACAAACCAAACCAAAACAATCCAACCCAGCAAAAGAAAACATTCATCATTCCCCAGATAAGATCACAAAATGTGGGGGAAACTATGCTGCTCCTCAGGGCACAAGCTGCAGTCAGCTGGGAGGAGCAGGGCAGTGGATAGCAATATGGGGTGCAGAGGCCGAGGGTACGACGGGGCTGAGCCGGCCACTGTTTGCCTTTACACTGAAAGCAGGGCCGGGGGCAGCTGTGGGACCCAGGCACCCTGCGTCCTCCGCACCCAGGACACCCCCCCCCCCCCAGGCTCCCTCCTGCACCCCCCCGCAGCACACACATCCCCGGCTGCTGGCGACAGCTTCTGCCTGAGGGGTTCCCCGTCTTCAAGGACACTGACTTTGTGTTTTATAGGCCTGTTTCAGGTTTGAGGGCAAATCTAGGGAGAAGGCCTATTTATCCCATTTTTCTTGTCTTTCTCCTCAGGCCTCTGGGGACTTGGAGAAAGAGCACCACTCCTTTCGAGGGAAAGTCAGCAGATGAAATGATACAATCTCAACTGACAGGATTTGAAAGACTCAGTCTTGGCTAAGAGATGACAGGAGAGGGGAGAAGAAAATAGCTGTGCCCCTGGTTTTATAGCTTGTGCTAATCTATGGATATTCCTGTGGGGCTGAGCAGTGAATTACAAACATCTTTCCCACTACACGCTTTCCAAGTCCTCCTATGGGAATAATGGGTAAGGTAAGGAGGTGAGGAAACTGCTACCAGAAACCTAACTAAACCTGCCCTAGACAAGTATAAAAATTAAGCTCTCCTCTCCACTGCTCATGTAGATGCTGGTTCCAACAGGATCTGGAAACATTATGGTCTTACAGTTTTAAAGGAAGTAATTGTTCCATTGCAGTCCAGAACACTCCGGGAGCAAGTTCAGTGGCTGGGTGTCACATCTGCTGTTAGCTGAGTGCCAGAAGATTATCCTCTCGCTGAAAGTACACTTCTCAGAGTTTTAAATGCCAAGCTCACAACCACTTCCCCTCCTTTCCTAAAAAAGATAGTAATTGAAAAACAGTGTGGTGTGCTGGGAAGCGACCCTCAGATCCCACCTGGGCAATGGGCTATGTTTTATGGGTGAATTATCCTTGAACATGCAACTGGCAGCGTCCTCTGTGAAATGAAAGAAACTGCCTTGAAAAATATTAAATATTTAAATGTGCTCAGTACTGCTCTTCTGTTTCCATTTATTTCTTTCCCTGCTCTTCCTCTTACTTGTGCATGTCCATGCATGGAGTCAGCAACCCCAGGATGGAGTCTGTTGTAATAGCAGAATCAGCGCTCACCTTCCTCCCAACTACAGAGGAGATGGTACCTCTTTTGCTATTTCTTACCCTAAAGCTACCAGAACAAACACACCCACTCATTGTCTCCAAACAGGGCCAAAAAAGTAGTATGTAATCATATATGCTGGAACTAAGTGCTCCAGGGGCAAATAAACAGACAAATCAGTGCATGGCAACCTGGAAAGCAGCTGAAATGAAAAAAGACGTTTGATGTGAACTTCTGGGGTTTTCCCCCTTATCAGGGTTGGCTTGTACTTCTGCTGCACCCTGGGAGAAGTAGCTGTGCACTGTGAAGGTAAGTCTTCATGACAGACCTACCCACGGCACATATTCCCAGGTCCTCACAATGCCACGTGAGCACCAAGGAGCAGCTCAACATCTCTCTGCCTTTTCTCCAATTTTTCTGAACCATGGAGGAAAAGCAATTTGGGGACAGAGTTACTGACTTGGTTTCACTCACTACAAACATATTTACTAGTTCCCACAGAGTAGCAGTGAGGGATTTGGTTTTCATCTATCTGTTTTCCTCCGAGTCATCCCAATGTCTTGTTCCCACATCATCTGCCCTCAGAATCCCACATTCAACATGCTATAAAGTCATTGAAACATATACATAGTAAAGACCCCTCTACCACGCACCTTCATGGCTACACAATGTCCCCTGACTGAATAATATGACTGTCTCCTCAATCTCTACCAGTAAATGGAATCATCCTTTGTGCCGCCTTCTTCTCCCCAGGCTTTCAGAGCTCTGCATAGCCACCACTCTGGTTCTGCTCTGATGCAAGGCCAGCCACACTCAAAACCTTTCAAAAATCTCAAAAAAACCCACTTGGACCCACACAAACACACACTCACATATGAATACTCACAGGTATCCTCCAAGTATCCAGTGTCTTAAAATTCAGTCTCACATATAGCCATGCTGAAACAGGCCAGTGCATCTCCTCCCTCCAACTCACCAACAGCTGTGCATACGTCAAGAACATACATAGGTAAGGACAGAAATCAAAGCAGTGCATCATTTCAGAGAGTCAGACACATGAAAAACCCTGAACTTGGTGTATGCTGCACGTATCTAAACTCTGTAAGCTCTGAAGTGAGTAGGAACTGACAGAAAACAGAGCCAGCACCAGCACATTTTTTGACAGCAGTGGCATTTGGTTTATACCTCATTGGATTTGGAGGGGCAGGAGGGGGATAAAAAGGTGGAAGATAGGAAGGTAGAAATAAAGCAAACTGCTTGTTATTTCTCTCAGGACCATCCACAGACCCATTTGGCAGTACTCACATTTGCTCAGTTGCTGTGCTGCAACACGCATGACCTGCTTTATAGGGGCAGGTGAGTGTCAAGTGCTTTCTGCTCCATGGCAGGATGGAACATGCCACCCTTAGAGATCCAGGCCCTCCCCTTCTGGATAAGCTGGTGGTCCAAGAGGCAAGTAGTGGACATGCAAAATGCACATGTGAATTTCTCTGACATTTTCTTGGCATTTTTAGGTGAATCTCCCCTTCTGTGTATTTCTGAAACCAAAAGAGGTTGCAACAATGTGTGAATTCAGCTGTTTCACTGTAAGGGAAGAGTGTAACTGTCAGTAATTCCTGTCCACCTCCTACATTCACACTCCCACTGCCAGTGAGTGCCCCGCTTTGGGTCCCACCACAGACAAAGGCAACAGCACCAGGTTACTGCAGGCAGGGCCCCTTGCAGTGGGATGGGTTCATGGCATGGCACCTTTGGTAATCAAGTTCTCGCACCGCATTTTTGGGTAGCTGGTAGGATAGGGAACGTGAAAGATGGCCAAAAGCACACCTAAAGTAGAGGAAGGCTCCTGCACACAGAAACCCCTCTGGCAGGTGATAACCAACCTGCCTGCAGACTGATGGAGGATTTGTTCACAGGTGAAGTTTTTAGCCAGGAAAAACTTAATGGGAACGCCTATAAAAAGGATGGAAGGAAATTAATCCTATTTTGTTACAGGCATCCACTTGGAACAGAAGCTTAATCATATTTACAATGAAAGTGGAACTAAACTTAAGGTTGCGAGGTCTGTGGCTGAGCTGTGGCTGCCAGTGTAGCTCATTCTTTGAGAAAACAAACAACATCCAGCAGCAACTGTGAAAACCATAGTGTGAGAATAGTCACAGGGCACAACTAAATGCAGTGACATTCCTGGAAACCCCTGCTGTAGAAGAGCAGAGAAGCCACAGTTATCTATATAAGCATGTGGTCAAAATCCATGCCACAAAACTAGGCAATTTCCTATATCATATCCTCTGATATTTTTTTTCTAGAAATGAAGATAGAAAATTATTAATAAAATTTACTTTAAGAAAGCATCTTCTTGTCTGCAAAACTCACAGCTGTATTTTAAAGAATTGAATAAAAGCCACCGCAATTGTCAGGCAGTATGCATAGGAAATACATTCAATAACCAACGTAAACACTTGCATGAACCTGTTATTTATCCAATTTTCTTTCTCTTCACCTTCGCCCAGCAAAAAAAAAAAAAAAAAAAAAAAAGACTTCATATATCACAAAAAGATGTAGACTCTATTGCATTAGACTAAAACCAAATACTTGCTTCATTTTGGGATAGTTAGCAGAGTTTAAAGCCTTCTATGATTTTTCAAAATTCAGATCATATATTTAAATGAGCATACTGTTTCAGAATTAAAGGTTGAAAAGTTTCATTTAGCAAATCTGAAAATGACATATTTTCATGTTCAGAAAAATGCTGCAATGAAATGCGTTGACTTTGTTAAACCGTCAGTTCCTCCTCTTTTCTGTCAAAAATACTAATCAAATTTAACCCATTTTCTGGAACAACTTCAGTTCCTCTGAAATTACATTTTAGGCAGAATGAACCATGTATTGATAAAACCACCCCTTGCTGTATTATCACCCTTCTTAAGATAGTTCTCTTAATAATATCACAGCAATGCACTTTGTCAATTTTTGCTGTTTTTTTTTTTATTATTATTATTATTTTGATCTTCTCTAACTTCCATGAGGTACACTTGCATTTCTGTGTTCTGATCACAAGTGTGCTATGGAAATGAATTTCCTCCTCATCCCCACGCACCGTGCCATGGTTCACGTCACAGTGCTTTGGGAGTGTGCAAACTGGATTTCTTTCAGATAAAACCAAACTGCAAGATGTGTTTGAGGAACACATTGAGCATGTTCCAGCTGCTAAAGGGTGCTCAGTCCATGGGGCTGGATCTGGTGGGCCCCAGCAACATGCACAATGTGGGGACAAGTTCTCAGCACTGATTTTTTTTTTTTTTTTTTTTTTCTTTGTGTGCCTACTCCTGCTGCCCAGCACTGCTGCCATGTAGGCAGAGCCCAGAGACCCCCAGGGAACATCTGTTTTCAGCTCTCAACATGCTTTACAAACCTGGCTCAGTGTCACCATTCCCATTTTGCACATGGAGAAAGTGTGGCTGGCACAGTGCATTTATGGTTGGTATTTTCACAGGTGCTTGCTAATTTTGCATACATCATGGCTGGGCAAGCACTGAGAGAAATTCATGGTGGGAATCACCCAACCTGGGGGGTCTAAAAGCTAGACCTCTGAGTTGGTCAAGAAAGGGAAACGGAGACCTTCATAAGGTAACACATGTCTCGTCCACCTTAAACACCTAGCACACAGGAGAGGTGGCTCCTCCATAACAGCCACTGACCATGACAGAAGCCAGGTAACCAGTTGAGATTTAGGTGTCTAACTTTTAAACAAAGACCAGAAGCGAAAAGGTTTTAAGACAGTCCCTCAGATGAAAGGTTTTCTAGTACAGTTTTGATCAGCCACAGTGGACAGAAACTGGATCAGACTCACAGACAGGCTGAGGCTGAAGAGCACATCTGGAAAGCATCCAGCCCAACCCCTGCTCAAGGCAGAGGCAGCTGCAGCAGGTTGCTCAGGGACATGTCCAGTCAGGTTTTGAGTATCTCCATGGATGGAGACTCCACAACCTCTCTGGGCAACCTGCTCCAATGTTTGATTACACGCACCATAGAAAAGCTTTTTCTGATTTTCAGATGGAATAATTTCTTGTGATTTCAGTTTGTCCTGTCACTGGATACCAATGACAAGAGTCTGGATCCATCTTCTTCTGACAGTCAGTACACCGGTGGTCGGATTAAATTGAGCAACCTCTCTTTAAACATGGGATTATACTCGTTGGTTCTGGTGATCAATAATCCCTAAATTAATACATCCCATCAGATTTTTCTGACTAACCCATTCAATTCCATGACAAAGTCAAATAGCCATTTTCTCAAGCCTCAATATCAACTTCCAACTGCTTGTGTTTAGAAACTTCACAATTACAATGTTTATTCATGTTTCATAACCTCAAATTCAGTGTTGAAAGATGCAATGAAGCACCAATAAACTTCTATTTATGCAGTTAAAAGTTTACTGCATAACCCATTCCAATTTTCAGGAGATTTCTGCTCATAAATTTCTGCAATCCCTTTCATCATTGATGTGTGTGCACAGAGGGAGTGAGAAAGATGACAGACAGACAGTAATTTTTATGCTTAGTAATGTGTAAATGAAACCTAAAATTCAAACTGATGTTATAGACACAAGCTGTGAGATTCACATTGTGGTTGCAAACGTGTATGCAGAGATACACGAGATGGTGCAGGTGTGAAACTGTGGTGTACCACTGGACATACATTTTGAATTTTTACTTTCTTTCATTTTTCTTAAGAGTATAATCAATGTTTACATCCATATTAATTCTTCCTTTGACAAATTATGATTCCATCAAATTAAATTGTTGTGCATCTTCATCTCTGTTTGTCTCACACAAACAATCTAAAAGCCTGTTACCAAAGAGAGAAAAATCCAAGGAGTGCCTGAAAACAGCTTTCAACCAACAGGAATGTAAAATGCACATGAGGTCAAACTCTCATGGCTGTAAATATGATGGATGTTGGGTGCTTGCCTCCTAGTAGTAGTGATTTAAGAAAAGCAGGGGCAGCAGGACCAAGGCAAAAGCTATTCTAATGGTTATAAAAAGGATTCCTCTGCAATGTGGCAGCTACCTGCCACAATGTGCTCAATGGAACAAACTCCCTTCTCATCCACCTTCACAAAATCCACTAGATTTCAACCTGGACCAGGTAGGTAAGTCTTGTTTGCCAACTGTAAACTGCAAGTTGGACCACTACAACAACATATGGACAAAATGAATGAAAGATCCTCTAATATTAACATCTTTGTAATGGATTAAAAGTTGCAACACATCTCCTGGCTACAGTTTCTGTGAAGGGACCGAACCTGCCGAGAGAAAACTTCTTCCAGTAACAGGGCAGGCCTCATCCAGCCTCAGTACCTGAGACTGGGACTCTTGCCAGTACCATGACTATGTCAAACAACCGGATGGATTATTGACCATGCAGTGATGACACAAGACAGGCTTCCCTAATTGTCTTCCCTAAGGCTTGATGCTGAGTTGAGGCCAGACCCCTATTTCAATGATGGAGTGTTAGTAAATGAGCTTGTACCTGCAGCAAAGAGGTTGCACATCTGAGGATCCTCCCCACTGCCTGTTTCATTCCATGTCTAGGCCTGACCAAAGTATACTCTGTCCTTTTCCCTCCCTGCTCCTAACACACAGACTTTCATGGAAGCCAATGGAGCTTAGTCTGTTACGTGCAATTATTTATGAAAATAAAAATCAAAGTGAAAATTAAAGGCTGGAGTAAGTCCACAGAGAAGCTGAACTAAGCCTAGGGTTTCTGTGAAGTCATGTCTCATGAGCAAGGAGATCTCAGGACCAGAAATCAATCCACCAAAGTTTGCACAGTGAATACTGCTCCTAGCTTTGAGCAAAAACGAAAGGAAAGGCTCTTCCTCTTCTTCTTAATTCCCAGTTTTCTCCCTTTCTCTAAGAAAGCCCAGACAGCTGTCAACAGTATTTCTTTGGCAATTTTATAGTGAGCTCATAACTAAAAAGACAGCCAAAAGCAGTCATAAACAGCTTAACGCTGGTCCTAATTTGCCAAGTCTTGGAGTGAGTGATAAGGCTGTGCTCAGCCTTCTTCCCATGCTGAGGCTGCCAGGACACTCAGCAACAGAAACGGAAGTAGCATTTTTTATCCTTTCTATTTGCCTTTTTTCCCCCTCTTTATCTTTTATGCAAGAATACAGCATTCTCAAAAAAAACACAGCAGTAACTACTCCAGCTTATCTTGGGTGACTTCACTTTCCAACAAGATGCTCTTTAATGCTATATTTAATGCCAATTCTAAGTTCTCAAACTGGATTTTCCTTGTAAACCTCCATAGCTGAAGCAAACCAGAATGTGCTTCAGAAGCAAAATGAGATCTGCCCATACAACACCTTTCAGATGCCTTCAATTTCTCCCCTGCCTTTTCATCTGTATCTCTAACAACATAGTATTGTAAAGTGAATATTATGTGATAATGAGAAGTCTTTATAAGTCAGGGACTTTAATGGAAGTTCTTGGCAATATGCCCAAGCAGGCAGAGGTTTCTGTGCTCAAACTCTGAAACCTCACTTGACCATTAAACACCATACCACATCAAGGTCACATTAACACCTTCGACTCTGGAGACCCACCATATTCTGTTGAAATGAGCATGGCATATCCATGAGTTGGGATGCCCTCCTCCTTCCCAATCTAATAGCTGTTAAACTCTTGGCAACACGAGAAGCTTGGAAGCTTGGGATCATACAACAGGAAAAGTAGGAAGGGCTCTAAAGAGAGCTCCTTCTTTGGTATGATCATTGGGAGAATGATATGGGCACATTACAAGCCTTTACTTCTGTTTTATAGAAGCAGGTGGACCTTCCCCATGATGCACAACTTTAGAAAGCAGGGCTTGCCTTACTGTCAAGATTAGTAACCTCAAAATAACTATCATTCTGTTTGTAAGAAGATTTGGGACTACAGTCACTGATAAGAGTCTGGCAGTGCAAAGCTGTCATAAACATATTTGGTGAAACAGCTCACAGCCCAAGCATCCTTCCACTTGGCCAAGTCCCCTCTCCTTGACATGACTACCATTTGAACTTATAGGTAGCCAGCAAATGGCAGAGTGGACCTGAGGCAAGAGGCAAACTAGATCTTGGTCAGTTCTAAGCTTAAGTACATAACAGGAGCCCACATATTTTTCCACTGACACTTGTGCAGCCTCAATGTAGGATCTCACCTTCTAGTACTGTTGTTTATGTAAGACTCTAATACCCTGTTTTACCTCTTCAAAGACAAGATGGTTTAACTCTGGCATCCAGATGCAGGTTTTGAGATCCCCCATAAGCTGTCTCTGCCCTCAAGAGTGACTGTCAGCCTCCACTCCATGGGAGCATCACCAGCCCAGCTCCTGAACACAGGCAGACAGCAGCATCTGGTTCTTCTGGCACAGGCATTTCCAGTATCTCTCTGGGAAACTAAAGTGTGTCACAGGCTGGGTTCAGAATACTTGCCACCAGTTAAACCATTGCGTTGTAAAAACAGAGAGAGAAAATGCTGCATTTTTACAAACTAAATAACATTAGGTGACCCTGGAGACTAGCTTTGGAGGAAAATGGCCTTTAGAGCTCAGTGAGATGATATTCAGCTTCCAAATGGAGACACTATTAAGAAGAAGTATGCCTAATGCCCACGGAAACCAAAATGAAAGGATTCCCCCGCCAGGCTGCATGGCAGTAGTTCTGAGGCACCACAGATCAACTAGGAAGCACCTACCCTGCAGGACGAGGTTGGAAAGAAGGGGCATCTTCAGTGGCTGCTACCCTTTGCTCATGAACAAAATTCTCTTCTATCTGCTCTCATTTTTCAACACTGCTTTAAAAAAACCTACTCCCAAATGGCCCATCATTCAAGCCAGCAATACTTTTTGCAATCAAAATTAAAAAGACTAGATGGCAAAATAGCCTGTCTTCCTGCTTGCCAGCACCAGCTCCTTTAAAGAGCAACCTTTTTTAATTCCTCTGAAACCTTGTGTCTCTGAAATACCAACTCCCCTGGAAACACTTCCTTTCACTTGCTTCCCTGACAGGGGTAAAATTACTTCGACAAGTATTCCTTTATAAGAGATGAAAACCGGAGATCAGTGGGATTTCCAAGGCTGTATTTGGTGCCTTTCCTATACTGAACTGTGATAGGCAATCTTGATTTGGGCCTCTCCAAAATTACAAAGTTATTTGTGTTCTTCGATATAGTAAGGAGTAAAAAATAAATCAAGTCATTCAGGAGAATACAGGTAAGGACTTATCTGTACAAAAATGTGATATGTATAACGATTCCCAGACATCACATCTGAAATATATGCACATGTGCATGCACTCTACATATTCCTACATACCTTTAAGGACACATACCACTTTCCCAGATAGCCTAGTAGAAATGACAAAACCTAGAAGGACATAGCACAGTCCTTTTGGGGTAAGATTTCCAAGAATGCTCTTAAACTAAGCTCTGGAACAGAAAAACTACTAGGAACTGGGGATTTGTGAACCTATCTTAAAAGAGGAGGCTAGAAAACTTCAGCTTTAGTCTTGCAAAGTGAAGGCTGAGGGATTATATTGATGCCTTCTCTAAACTCATCCTGAAGATAAAAGCCAAAAACAAAGGCAGGCTATTGAAGTTGGTCCAAGAATAAATGGTTAGAAAATGGTCAAAATTAATTTAGGCCAGAAATTAGAAGACCCAAGTTTTAGAGTAGTGAAGTCCTGGAAAGCCTTCAAAGCAACTCAGAAGACTTCCTGCATTGTTGCTATTTCCCTTAAAGTCATCTCCTGGCTAGGTATGGCCAACCCTTCTACTGGCAGAGTTAAAATCCTAGTGACACGCATGACTTACTCCATCATCAGGGCAGAAGAAGATATCTTGGTGTCTTTAGAAAGAAGGAGTTTGTTCCAAGAGGAAAAAATATGTTTATGAATGGCTGGGCTGGCCAGACAATATGGCACCCCTCAGCTGTGTTTGGTATCTTGCTGCTTGAAGCAGGCAGCCACGTCAGGGCCTTACCCTGGCACCTTGCTTGCATGCCTCTGCCCCAGACCTGTGTGGTTTACCCGCACGAGGCACAGATTTGCTCCCTGTGTGCACCTCATGCTTGGCTTGCAGTGGCTGTGGCCACCCACTTGCAGCAGCGAGAAACCAACCACTCAACCTGCAAAGATGCCTTCTCCAACCAACCCTGGTCATTCAAAGATATGATTTTACCCTATGAACAAAATCCCAAATTCCTCATGATCCAAAGCATGCCCACTGAGGCACAGGATTTGCTTCCATGCAAATGGTGAAGGAGAGATCCTAGCAGTTTCCCTGGGACCATGTTATCCAGTGAAAACCTGCTCAGCTCATCACTAAATCCACAGGTACAAGGGCAACACCTGCCCTCATTGGGATTTGACACTTTTGATGCAGAGAGACAGCAGGCAAGCCTGCTTTCATCCTCCCCGTTTAAAATGAAGGCTGCATCCTTTCTCTCAGGGGACCGAAGCCGCCTCTAAGCCCCGCTGACTCCACGGCACCTGCACAGGCTGCTCCTGCGCCAGCCTGGGCGCGTTGTCCTGCCCCTCTCCTTTCAGCAATGTGCTGGCAGCAGCTTTACTTTTGTTTCACCGGCTGATCCCCCCATCTGCGCAGTGGCTGGACCCATTCAGCAGCCGTGTGCCTGTCTCCCGCTGCTCCCGGCCCCGGCACTGGTGTGGCCATTGTCTCTGGAAAAGCGGTCAGTCTCCCCAAACAAAAGTTCCCAGAGCTGGGTAAATCCTTCTGACATCAGCCCCACAGCAAAGGCAGCTGAACTTGGACTTTTCCCCCAGCCACACTCTATAGGACTTGTTCAGCCTTGCTGACCGCACGTCACATAAGCACTGAAACAAAGAGCATCCTCACCCCAACGTACGCTTAAACGTCCCTCCCGATCCACACTGAGACCCATCAAGACGCTGGGAGAGCTCAGAAGGAGCCGAGCCCTTCTGGGCTGTCTCAGCTTGAAAATCAACAAAGAACAATGCGGGAAAGGCCCTAATACCACCTAGGGGTTACATTCCCAGGGCACTAGATGATTTCCATGTAGGAAAATTTCTGCAGTGATTCCACAGGATCTTTATAAATCACGCACACCAGAGACAGGAGGCACTGCACCCTACACACCCTTAAGCCACAACAGCCGAGAACTGATCTGCAACATTTCCGTGCAACAGCACCCCTGCGTTCTCTGCAACGATGGATCAGAGCACAGCCACACAGCCTCAGTATGCTCATCCTTCATTTCTTCTAATCAATATGGAAACATGGAATGGAAGATGAGGGTCTCATTTGCAGACTGCAGTTCTTTTTTGAAGGATAAAAAGAGAAAAAATGTAGAGAAATGAAATATTAAAAGTTTTGACTGTCCAAGGGGACCTGGTTTTCACTTGAGCAGAGGAGAGAAAAGCACTGAAATAAGACACAGGAAAGACTTAGTCTGCATTACAGACGCCTACTTAGACTTTTTTTTTTTTCTTGACTGGGAATTTTGGTAACTTCCACTGTGATGTGATGTAGGGTACCCACTTGTACAGGACCTACTGCGGCAGTCAGGTACAAATCTATAATGATCACCTTGCTGCTGATATGGGATTGAAAATTGAGGAAGAGAATGGATTTTACAGTGAGAAACAAGAATTTCCAGCCAAAATGAGATAAGCATTAGTTCACAGTGGCAATGGTAATAGCACCTGCCCTTACACAAAAACGCGTAATAGACATCTACACGTACAGCACTAGAGAGAGACACTAGACTAAATCTCCCCCACGGCTCAGGACAAGTCATTTATCTCTGCTGCATACATATCTCTCCCCATCTCCCAGGACCTCTGAGAGATGAAAGACTTTAAGAGCAGTGACGTATTCAAAGGCTACAGCATCAAGGGCCACAGCAAGCACCTGGACCATGTACAGAGCAGGTCATAGCCCCAGCACAAGGCAAGCCTCTCCTTCCTGCTGGTGAAGCCTGTCCAGAAGCCTGAGTTGCTGAGCTGGCTTCCTCTTAGCTACATCACCCTGTGCCAATTAAGCTTACTGGAGACATGGGTCTCAGAAAGAAGATAAGTCCTGAGGATCACCCACAGCTACAGATGTTTAACTAGCACTTAACCGAACTATCAGATCTACTAAAGCCACTTACTTCCAACCAGATCCCTGGGACTCTGAAATACTCTCTAACTCCACTTCTACAACAGGTCCATGAGATCTCCCATGGCCACTGATGCAATCACCCAGGAGCAACTCTGTGATGCCTCTGCCATCAAAGGCCACCAGACCTGCTATTGCTAGATGAAGTAACTGTGGAAGACCCAAGCTCCCATTTCTCCTGCAGACATAGCCTCACTTCCCATTTCAAACTGCCTACTGTGGCTGGGGGGCTTCTCTATATATTTTTCTATGTGCACTTCATGATTGATGGCAAAGCCATGAAATAAATGAAGTTCTGAAGAGCCCAAGGATCCACTTTTCCATGTAATACATCAAAAACATAAGAAAATTTGAGCACCTTTAAGTGAAAAAGTAGTCACCAGGCTGGATTTTAAAGAGGAAAGAAAGAAAGAGGAGATTCATTAAATCAGACACATTCAAAACTAGCAAGGGTCAAGACTGCCAACTTCGTAAATACAGTTTGGTTTGGTTTACCTAGATACTATCATCTCCCTCCATAGTCATTGAGATTGTGATGGTAGTATTTAGCCACATTTATGAAGCTGTGATTGAGAGCTAGGTAATATTCTCCAAATTAGGAGAAAAAAAAATAAATTGCAAAAGCCCTCATGGGCTCACTAACCCTTCTCAGCCAAGTACACTAGTCACAAAAGCCTCTCCAAGCTGGTTACAATAATAACTCGAGAATTCCAAGTATCTCATATTTACAAAGTGACAGCTTTCAAAAAAGAAACTTAGAGCCCTTCGGGGGTAGAGAATAGTCTGAAATATTTCCTCAATTAGCAAATTTAGCTCTTCTCCAACTTCCTCCTGATGTGGCCAATCTAAACTTTCCCATTTTCTGCTATTTTTTCTCTTGGACAGCATCACACCTTACAACAGAAACATGAAGTCCCATGATTCCAGTTGCCATTGTGTTTGGCATCTTTTTTGCCAGGGGTATTTTTAGAATCACAGAATCATTTAGGTTGGAAAAGACCTTGAAGATCATCAAGTCCAACCGTTAACCTAGCACTGCCAAGTCCACCACTAAACCATGTCCCTAAGTGCCACATCTACGCATCTTTTAAATACCTCCAGGGATGGTGACTCAGCCACTCTCCTGGGCAGCCTGTTCCAATGCTTGACAAATCTTTCAGTGCATGAAGCTTCTTACAAAATGGTGGCTTTGGGTCATTAGTATGCCAAGCATTTTATTTATTTATTTATTTATTTTTATAAACAGTTCACCTTCAGGTTTCTTGGGATTTTAATGCTGCTCAAAGGCTTCAAAGTATATTAGCACTTTCAGCATTACTTACTTGTGTGATTTGTTTTCATCCTCCATAAAGATGAGAGAGGACTTTGAGTGTTTTCTTTCTGTGTCTGACAAATGTTAACAATGGGTATTTGCATAAGAAAGGCTCATGATTTATATTTTGATTTTCAATCTATAGTCAAGATAAGCCTAACCAGAGATCTTTTTGGGAAGATAAACATCCCATTTTTCTTCTGACAAGCTGAAAAACACAGGAGTTCAGAATATATTAAAAGGGAGGATGCAGCCTTACCACACCAAATTTATAGACTACATTATCAGAACTGGCCTTCACATTTCTTTCCCTCCTCCCCTTCTCTGTGCAGAAAATCTGTAGAGCAAGGACCTCATGCTCTTTTTTTTTTTTTTAAGCTCTCAGCACTTGGTGGTGGTGTCTGAATAATTAATCATACTCCATTTGTATATGGTTATGCATGCAGAACTATTTGTACCAGAAAATAACAATATGGACATGCACAGAAACAGTGCGCACACTTTTGAGAGATTGCCTGGCTAACGGCGGCAGAAACACAGCCTATGTGTTCAGTATTGTCATCTTAGAAAGAATAAATATCTTGGTACTCAAAACCCTTTCTGTGATAGTGGTATTATATTACTGGTACCATAAACCCTAAGAAGAGTTCAGAACCCACAAGAAAAAAACACGTTATGGGCAGGATGATATATTTTTTTTCTCCAACCTTTCCCCTGAAAAGAGTAATTTCACAAGTCTTTTCCACCTATTTCATTTAAGAGATGCTCTCAGCAGATAAGGTTAGCACAGTACATATGTCCCTCTCCAAATCCTCACTCATCTTCCTCACTAATCATACCTGAGATTCAGCTGGCTGGTCATGCCCAGAATTCATTCTGCATGGCTTACTGAGTCTTTGTGGAAACCACAGCTTCAAAGTCATTGTTCCTTACGGTGTTTTTTAGCTGCTGCAGCAATTTTCCTGTGCCCACATCCTTTACCTGCGGGGCTTTTCCTAGCAATTATGATTTATGCTGCTCTGTTGCACAGCATTTTTAACTGTGGGATTTTGCCCTACCTCATTCCAAATGCTTAGTTCCTAACCTCATCAGTTATAAGCAGTGTGCTGGCATCTCACCCAGCTCTTCTTCTGACAACCAAACTACTTACTCACTCGAGCTGGTGCACACTGATCCCAGATCCCGCACTGCCTTTAGGATATAAACAGCCATTCATGGGAGCATCCCTCATTTCTCCTCTCGCCTTCATCCCTGCACCCCAGTGGGAAGCTGATACTTGAGCACTATTCCCTTGGGTATAGTGTTACAAATCCACTCTCTGTCACTCTCCCTATGTGCCATAGTGGTTGTGTCAAGGTTGCCTAGTAGGGCACACCCCAGCAAGTCTCAGGGGACATGCGTGAGATCTGCTGGAGCAATCTGTGGCTCCCATCCAGCCTGTGTGCTCCGGCTCCTTGGCACAGCAGAGAATGGGAAAGGACAGTGCACGCTCTGGTCATGCCCCAACGTCGAGTTTGGGCATGGCTGTGGCACGCACCCAGGCATAGACGCTGGGAAACTCTCCTGGGTTCAGCAGCACGGGCATTGCATTGGACAAAGGCTGTCATTGCATTTCATAGCTACTCTGCTTGAAAACACGAGACTGAAGATTATTAAATGCCTCTGAAATACATGCCACCAAGCATGGCATTTCTTACTGGCTGCCAGGACAAACAAACCCAAGTCATTACATTAACATCTGTAACCCCCAAGAGTTCCAGACATTGGCAAAGGGTGATGCTGGGGAAGGGGAGGAGGGGCTGGAGATGCAGACAGGAGGGAGGGGAGAAGTCTTTCCTTACACACAAAAATAAAAGTAAAGTCTTAACCAGAGTTTGTGATGTTGTCCTTTCTGTGACCTTCTCCAGCCTGTATTTACCAAGAGCATTGTGGAAATCACTGCAATTACGACACACTTGAGTAGAAGGTTTTCACTGGCACATAAGCACACGTGTGCTGGAGATGCCAGAGTCACAGCTTTCCAGACTAATGTAGTTCTCAAATGTGCACGTCACTGCTGATAAGGGGATGAGCAGTGAGGCAGGAAAAACACAGGCTCTCGCAATGTGGCTCTTCGGTTTTTCAGCCTGAAAAAACCCAGTCTGTCTGTGGGGTACACTCCAGTAGCTCGAGTGTCTGGGTAGCTCTTCCTGTCCCCAGTGTCCATTCCCCCCCTCTTGCTGTGACTTTGAACGCTCTTGCTTGCTCCGCTTTTGAATGACTCTCTTCTCCCTTCCCCAGCCAGTGGAGCACAAGCCACCAGTACCCTGTTCTTTACAGTGCACACCAGGCCTTGGCCGTATCACGCACTGGAAGAACAGCTGTTGCCTACTCTCACCCTCTTGCCAAGCAATGCCTTTTGCTTTTCCTTTTGTTGAGCATTTGCAAGTTGGAGGAGCCCCCTGCAAGCTGCCTAAGTGTTAAGTG
Source organism: Astur gentilis (assembly GCF_929443795.1). Classification (NCBI taxonomy): domain Eukaryota; kingdom Metazoa; phylum Chordata; class Aves; order Accipitriformes; family Accipitridae; genus Astur; species Astur gentilis. Next base: position 20,849,662 of record NC_064910.1, on the reverse strand, counting down.
CTGTGGGCCCTGGGGATGCATGACCCTGCAGAGCAGCAGACACACTGCTCTGTACCTGCACTGACTACCATGGAAGTGGGTGGATTCCTCCAGGACTCTCAAAAAGGTTGACAACTAACCTGGGAAGAGATAAGGGATCAAATTAAGTTCTTAAGTGGACTGTTAAATCACTTGGGTTACAGCACAGGAGAAAAGAAAGCTAAAGGCAAAAAAAAAACCCAAAACCTTAACTCTACTCAGGCATAATGCTCCAGAATGGACAAAGAGATTTGGAAAATCTGTGAAGGTACAAACATGTGAGAGGGTGTGAGATCTCATACCAACTTTCTAGATCCCTCTTAATGTCTCCTTATAGTTCTGGTTTGGCTACACAGCCAAGAAAAAAAAAAAAAAAAAAAAAAGAAAAAAAAGTCTGGTTTAGGTGATTTCATCTTTTTATTTCTGTAAAAATAATTGTTGTTAATGCTGGGGAATTTCTTCATATGAGGACTTTACCCTGAAGCAGAGGCACCTTTGAAAGAAAAACTCCTCACCTATTAAGGTAGGATGAGATTCAATAGAAAACTATCATATACAGATATCCAGTCCAGAAAGTATAGCTGGTGATTACTTTACTATTTAGGAGAAATGCAGAGTTAGAGAACTAAAAATTTATCATGTTATAATATAGGTGGCTGTGAACAAGTAACATCTTGCAAGCCTTAGAAAATCTTCCTCTGTCTGTGCAAGTAAATTTCTAAAAGAGCAGCTGCATATAATTATTTTTTGGAAACTCAGAAATGGGGGACAGATTCAATCCATTCAATTTTAACAACCTATTGGAGGTATCTCATAGGAGTCCACCAGAGACCTGAATCTCTGCCTCTGTCCCAGCGGTCGTGTGAGGGGGAGGACAACGATGGAGCTCCGGGTGACCTTCTTCTTCATCCGGGCTCTGCAGGGAAGTGCTACAAGTCAGGTCAGATCAACACCAGGCCAAGTCTGCAAAGACTTACTTGAGTAATCAGTTTTGGCAAAGGTAACGAATGCAACAGCTCCACTGAAAGCAATCAGCTGTCCTCCAGGTGAATATGCCACATAACCTGAGCAAGCATGGCAGGATTTAGCCAAATAGGAACATCAATATTAAAACTTATTTACATAAATATTACATATTACTTGCATAAAGCGTTGCAACAACAGGCCTCTGGTTATATGACCTCTCCCTGCACAGTCTACCCCCTGCAATAAACTTAGAAAAAAATCATTTTAATACAGTACCATATGAACAGCCTAGTCCTTCCTCCAGGAGGTATTTCACATGTCGGAGCACTTCATATACTTGTTACCAACAAGCACAGGCCCTTTTAGTACAAGAAAAATACTTTGGCAATAAAAAAAAGCAACAGGCAGCAGCTACAGACACTATTACTTAAATAATAATGACTTCAGAGTCACCTTTTAAAAGGTAAAATAAATAAATCCCTACTGCAAAGCCAACAAAGCAAAGCATTGTGGGCTTTCCTATCTGCAACACCAGAGCAAGACTTGAGCAGTTTTGGGGCTCTGGAAAAGGAAGTTGCTGATAGATACAAAGGGCCACCAGACAAAAAAATGAAAGTAGTCAGCGCATGAACTAGCAACAGAGGGAAAATGTGGGGATTTATTTGACAACCCTTTCTACAACACCCTCAAAATCTGATAAGTTGTTGGGACTTTCCTCTGGGAAAAAAAAGGAGGAGTCAAGTATGACTTATTTTTTAAGGATAACAGGGAACTAAATCTCTTTTCCTCGATACTGCCAAAAGCCCCATTATGAAAAAAAAAAAAGCAGAAAAGCAGCAGCTATCTGTGAAGTGCTGCAAAGACTCACTCACTCACTCAGTGATTTAAAAACTCTAAACTTGTTTTCGTAAGGATCCTGCAGGAATTAGTCCATATGCTGTAGGAAAGGTGGTCACAATTCTCCTTGTAAACCAACTGGTCAGCTACCCTTTTATGGCTACGGCTGCAGCGAGAGGAACAACACACCATGGCCAAATATGGAGCCAGGCTGAAGCCATTTCTTTCTTTGGACCCAAGCCACTGATTCTGATTTTTTATTGCATGTTGCGCTGAGCTAGCCCAGATGTAATAAAGGTATGGAGATGCAGGAACACCCATGCCTTCCCTTCAAAATATTTCCTCTGGAAGTACTGCACAGCCTAATTAAATAATGACATTTGCAACAGGAACGATAACGCAAAAATTAGAGCAGCATTTCAGCTTACATCGCACCCCTCCTTGACAAGCAGCCCAAAGTAGTTGACAGTATGCAGAACATCACGCTGTGCTAGAAGACCTGATGTGCTCAGAAAAATAAAACCTATCCTTGGTTTGTGCTGCAGCGGAGGAAACGGGCAAGGAGCTCTCCCAGGAGTCCCCAGACAAAGCGGTCCATCACCTGAACCTGTGCAGCGCTGTGCTGAGCCGCCTGCCTGCATTCCAAAGGTGAGAGCACCTGGCAGCATAGGTATTTAAAGGCAACAGTGCTGCTGAGAAATAAGTGCAAAGCAGGGCCACTCAGAGACCCGCAGGTCACCGCCAAGACATTACTCGGCTCCTGTGCGGCTCAGCACCAGGCCCTGGCTGGAGGCTGGGCACTGGGGTTCAGCTGGGGCAGTAAGGGGGCCTGTGGCACTGGTGGGCACCCGGTACGTAAGGGGACTACTGGAAACACGCTCGGCCGAACTTGCCAGGCACACTGGGGAAACGGTTTGAGAGTGAATTATATGAAGCCCTGGAAGCAAAATGCAGGGACTAGAAGCAGCTGGGCTCATCCAGAGATAACTTGGCCGATAGGTATAATACCTATCACTATTCCTTCACCTCTGTAATCAGCCTGAGGAAGGAAATTAAAAGCAAACAAGGAGACACAATAGCAATATCTCTTCATCAAACAAGGAGAAGCAAGTGAGAGCAAGAGGCCACAAATTCACAGTTGCTCTTCCCTGGCCCTACTTCTCGAAGACATCGTTTTGTCCCCCTCCATCCCCGCCTTTGCTCTGCCTTGTGCTGGCACAAGCATTTGCTCAGCTCTGCAGTGAGCCGGAGCAGGGGAACTAATCCAGGCTGAAACTAATCTAGCAAAAACGAATTACAGCACAGGGGTAGGAATGCATGGCCAGGGCAGCGGGAAGGGCAAAATCAGCTCCCTCAGCAGCAGTACCCCCAGGGGTCAACTTGAACTGGCTGTGAAAGATGGTGTTAAGAGTCTGTACCTGTGAGTGCAGCTGCTGTCATAGCAGGAAAAACAGTTCCTGTGGCCACAGGCACAAGGGGACTTTAAGCTCAGCGGCTTGGATGCTTGCTAGCCCTAAAGACAAGAAAGCACAGAGCTCAGCACATGCAGCAGAGCCTGCTTGACAAGGTGGGTAAATATTCAAGCAGTTAGCTCTGTGCTGATGCAGCTACACAGTTAGCCGTGATTCAATGCCAGCTCCGGCACGTTTGCATCCATCATAGTTACCACAGAGAATTAAGCACTGCAAGTATAGTTCAAGAACTACAGCTGGTCCCATTTCTTCAAATTCAAATTGATGTTCCAAATGCAAAAAGCAGCAGGAATTTTAACATTGTTTTTCCCATTTCTGCCATTTGTAAATAGCCTTTAAGAATGCTGAAAGGAGCACTGCCTCTCCAAAATCAGTCACAAGAAATGACTTCCTTGTATTAGCCTTTGATCTCCCTCTCCAGGCACGTCCGATTTAAAACAGCTTTCATTTGTGGTACAACCGTGTCAGCTACCAAAGAATTACAGCAGAAATAAGTTAGACCCACCCGTAATTACACATTGCAGTGCCTCCTTCACTCCGCAGCCTCTCTGTTTGTGCCCAGCTCAGCTCTAAGCCACTGCATTGCTTTTACCAAACTTAGGGCTGAACCCGTTGCTGGCAGAAACCAGAGCAAACTGGGGGCTGTTAATGAGTGCTGACTCGCGATGGTTTCTCAGCAGCCATTACATTGTCAAGGCAGATCCAAGCGCAGTGCTCTTCAGCCGCTGGAATGCACTATCCCTCGTCTTGACATGCTTCCTGCACGCGGGAGAGCTAAGGGGAACTGGCATCAAGCTGGGCTGGCTCCATACCAGCAGAAAATGCCCAGGAGCGAATATTCAGGTGCCCTGATAGGGTGCATTTAAGACCCCTATGTGCTCCTCCAGCAGTTCAAGGTGACCTCCACAAGGAAGGTCACCGCAGTAAACCTCATCCTTGACAAAGGACGGGGTGGGGGGTGGGGGGTGGGGAGAAAATTAGAGAAATGAGTTTTCTGGTAATTAGTCTGCAACACAGTGTAAGTAAAAGGTAGTTAATCCTAAATGAAATGCCACAGAGTAGACAGGAATAAAAAGAGAGTGAGAAAGACACACAGGCATGCACGCATGCAAAGGTTTGCAGTTAACTCCCAAGTGTACCAGGCTGTCTCTGTAGAACCACTACGGAAGTAACAAACACTTATGCCATGCCAGGGGTGGATGCCATGTTCTCAGAGGAGGGTTTGATTCTGCTATCAATTACACCACCCGAAACTTCGAGTAACTCCCTTTACATCTGTGAAAATGAGATCAAAACCAGGCCCAAGGTCCCTGCTCCACAAAGCTTTCTGTGTGCTGTTGACAGTTAAAATGATGAGCAAAGACATCAAACCTCAGGGAAAGAGGGAAAAATAAAGGTGACCAAACAGCAGGAAAAGGGGGTGGGGGAGAAGAAACACTCTTAGGAAAGCAATTATAGCTTCCCTTTCATGTTTCTTTCTTTATGTTTAGTGGAGACCAAGGGTGTTTTGCTTTTAAAAGCCAGGTGTGGCAGTAGGAATGGAGAGAATCTGAGCAGAGATTAATGGGAGTTTCAGAGACAAAAGGAATTAACCGACTTTCCTCTAAACGCCTTTAATGATACTCAGTCCAGGCCAGTCTCCTGACTTCTCAGGGTTGATACCAGTCTTGGGCTGGCAGGAAAGCCTGTGGGTGCTGACCTACCCTGCCACACAGATGAGGCTCTTCTTTTAGTAAAAGAGCACACAAAAGATTCTATGTAAGGGAACTGGCATCGCCATAGCTTGCTCCTCAAAAAACCTGCTAAGCCTGAAAACAGAAAGCTAGGGTGGATCTGTACTTCCATTTCGAATTGGGCAGTCTCCTTTGGCAGTTGTGAACTTTCCTAACTCCAATCAGCACCTATCAATAAAAATCAGAGAACCCGTTTGCACCGATGGCTCAGATACACAATGGGAAATTGGTGCAAAATTCACCTTGCATACGCACATGTACACGCATCCACATGCATGCGTGTGCATGTGTTCAAATTTAAATTTGGACAATACCTTCACACTTCAGGCTGAACAGTAAAATAGCCAAAACCAGAAACTGTCAATCGCTGGCACTAACTTAGCAATGCAAAATATGCCTAATACTGTAACTCCTGTCTTAGGGTGCTGGGGCTTCACTGGCTATCAGAAGGTGTGCAGAAATACTCTGAAACAAGTGGGGAGTGGAGCCAAGTGGGGAAGGCAGGCATTTGCTTTTGCTGGTAGTAGGGACGCTCTCCTTCCAGTCCGTTTTTGCGCAACTAGGAACTCACCTGTGAGGGCTCTTTGTAATGTGGCACTGCATAAATGCAAACCCAATTGACCTTTCTGCACCACATAAATCAGCAGGCAGACGAGAAGCCCGGCTCCCCGCCTGCCCCCGCTGCTCTCCTGGGGCTTGCCATCCCAGGGGTCCAGGGCAGGCAGGGCTGAGCCAGCCCAGGCGGCTCCTGCGCTGGAAGGAGCCCCCCCTGCGTTGCCCCCCAGGCAGAGCCCCTGTTCGCATGGGTGCTCCTGGGGCCTGCTGGGACCTGGCAAAAGGTTTCTACCGCACAGTGCTTTTGGAGGTGCAGCTGAAGAAAAATGAAGGCTCTCGGTGAATTCGTAATCAACTGAGACTGCCGCATAAGGAGGGCTGCAGAATTCAGCATTGCTTTACCAATATGCTGACTAATAGCCTTGATTAAAATCCTAGGGCGCTTTTTTGTAGCATGCAGGAGCATTAATTCCAGTTCAGTTAATTACCTGTGCCTAAAGAAATGCCCCTTGCAGCTTCAGCCAGGCCTGAAATTCTTTACCTCCCCTCTTAAAAAAAGGTGATGTATGCAAACACACAGCTGCCCCATCTCCCCGAGATCCAAGGTCCTCTCTGCCCCTTCCCACTTCACACCAGAGGTAGGATGACGCCTGTACGTTGACTCTAGAACCACAGATGAAAGATGTGATACAAGGGCAAAAGATACACGCTGCCTCCACGACCTGATTTTGTCCTTTTCCATTTATCAGAGGTTGGGGTTTGTAGCTTATGGCTGTTAGGGCTTCTTTTGTAAGCACTGCATTTTTAAATGGGAACTCTTGACTGTGCTGCAGTGGCAGCTGCCATCTTGCATTCATGTGCAGAGAGCAAGCCAGCAAAGAAGCTCTGAAGAAGAATTCACATTACTTCTTTTTTTCTCCTTGTTTTGCAGTTGCATTTAAATATAAAATAAAGGTCATCCTGACTGAAAGGATAGAATTGCTCTACAGAAATATATAATGAATGCGCTGGACGTAAAAAGGGCAAACATCCTTTAAGCAAAAACACAATTCGAATTCTAATTAAAAAAAAAAAAAAAGAAAAGCTTTTCCATCCTCAGTTTCTTTTTGTGACCAGTGTGGGTCAAGGCTTGAGGAATTACAAACTCACATGAGCTGCCGCAATTGCGGCAGAGGAAATACTTCCACTGCACAGGAGCTGCTTTCCTCTCCGAACTTCCCTAGTCACTAAGGGGAGAATTTTAGGAAATGATAGAGCTTAAAATTTGGAGAAAAAAATTACTTTTGCATGTGGTTTGACCTGTTTCATGTGCTACTCAAACCTAAAATAATTAAGCATCTCCAGTATCTCTATAAAGCTTATTCCTGTGAGGCTTATCCCTATTTGAAGGCTGTGGCACTTACAGAAAGGAGATTAAACACAGCAAAAGGGAAGCCAGTGGCAGAAAGAGGTTCTGAGTGCTCATGAATCCCAGCCTAGTACCTGTTGCCCCACTGGGGCAGACAATATATAAGCTGACCTAAAGAAATCATTTGGCCGTTTTGTGTTTTCTGCCAGGGGAGCTCTGCAGGAGGAGGGTGCAGCCCACTTGCAGAAGGAGGCACAACACTACTGCTCCTCCAATGAGCAAATGACACCCTGCAGCCCTCTTCCAGCAGCTCTTCTTTGCATCACCACGCACAGAAAACGAAGACCTTACCTGGTGAGATACAGCCCAAACCTATACCATAAAACCAGCAAAGGTCTGTTGGCAAAAAGCCAGGCTTGCAACGCCTACGCTGTTTGCAGTGTGGTTCCCTTTCTAGCCTTCCCCACCTCAGCCCCTCCAAAGACATTCCCGGGTAAGCAGCAACTGCTTGTTACGAATCAGAAAACGTTGATGTGACGCAAATTGTGGAAATTGTAGCTCCATTGGGTGCAAACTCAGTGACACGTCGTTGCAGGCCAGGGTACACTTGGAAGTTGCAAGATCTATTTAAAAACCTACAGCACCGAGTAGAAAAGCAAACGTGAAACCTGATCAGCCCAGCCAAGAATTACCCCGGGAGTTTGGAGAAACCCATTACAAAACTTGTGAGAACAATCACTTCTAAGCATTATTATGCAAAATTGAGTTTTCACTCAACACATTATGACAGCTCTTTCAAAAGGAGATGCGTAAAGACAGGAAAAGGAAGGAAATTAAAACAAATGGGACTTTCAGATCATAATAAGAAGCATGAAAGAGAAAGATAAATCCCAACTGGAAAGAGGCTTTGAAGAATGGTAATAGTAACAGTTCAAGCACCATCTCTACTACCACTTTGGGGGCAAATCATTTAAATCTGTCTTATCAGTTGCATATAATGTACCAGTTTTTTGTCTGTTGGCGTATTCTTAGGATTAGTGTTTGTTACATTTGTTTTCCATAAATACAGTGCAGTATCTATACACTCAGAATATAATCCAATTAATACAATCATGCATACACATAGCAAATGATTGGAAATTTCCAAACTCATAGACTATGCAGTGTTGTCTGCCCCAGGCAATCTAAAAACTATGACTTACACTTCAAGCAGGAATGCAAGCAATTTTGAAATCTCAATTTAAAAAAAATAAAGAAGTTTGGAAAATTGTCTTGTGGAGATCTTAATTTATGTTCTGCCTTTTGAAACTTTAGGATTCCTATTTTGCAGATTTTCGTACAGCCAGGAGGATTAACAGATGCAGCCAGAATCTGAGAGTGAGAACTATGTCAGGAATTTGAAATAAATCATTAATCTCCGACAACTCTGGAAATGCTGAACTCAAGTGACATCCTCATTTATCTCATTTTAAATACATGTCACTCCCAGACTCCCGACTGGGTTTGTGCAGACCCAATAATCCCCCATAGGTGATTTCCCTAGTGAAAATGCAACATGCAGCAGACACTGGCCGCAAGTTGTGATGTCCAAACCGTTGTCAGCAGCAGTGAACAGCTGGCAACCACCAAGGTCGGGGTTACCAACCAGCACCACCTCTTGCCCCATCGCTGCCTCACCGCAATACTCACTCGGGCAAAGAATGGAAAAAAAAAAAGCAACCATGCGAATTTCCTAAAACTCATTTTCAGAGAGGAAACAGGAAGAGGTCCCTGCAGATCCTGCCACAAACCGGGATGTTCTCCTGCCCGGACTCTGCCTCCCTATGGGCTTTGTAATCCAAACAGGGTTTTTTAGTGCACGGCAGCTTCAAGTCTGCAGGTGCTGGCTGCAGGGCAGATGCTCAGCCAGTTGCTCCGCTGGTGGCAACCCTCTCCTCGTGTGCCAGCACTGGCACTTCGGGCAGGGTGTCTCACTCTGCGCAGGGAAAACATGAAATTTGGAGCAGCCTGGAGAAAAGGTCACTTGTGGATGCTTTCAGCGTCTGAAGTTTTCAGCTTTTTTACCCCGAGAAGCAGGAGCATGCTGCCAGCCAGGCTGTGTGTGGGCAGCAGCAAGCCCATCGGATGGGGCCCTGCCCTCATGCTGTGGTGCCCAAAAAGCACATTCCAGCACCCCGGCCTGGTACCAACAATCGGCTGAAGTCAGTGGGGCTATGAAAACACACAGCAAGCAGAAAATCCACCCCTCTGCAGCCCCATTATATTCATCATCCTCTGCTTTGAGACTGATCTGTTAATTACACAGTTCTTACAAGCTCTACTCCCATCTTCCACTGAGTCAAAGTAGACATGTACAATACACAAACAACCAAAAATAGGTAGGACCAGATCTCGACTGTACGTGCCACTAGCTGGGGAAGCAGTCTTTTTGGTAGAGGCGATCTATAAGCAGCACTGAGTAGGTATTTCTGGGGGCATGGAGGGCGCACAGTCTGCACTGGGAGTTGCTCACACCAACACAAAGTATGGTGTTACTACTTCAAGAACAGCTTGGGAGACAGTGCTCCTTTACCTCCATCCCTGCAAATACTACTACTACCAGGAACATGTTACTCAGTGCTTCCTTCAAATTCATTCAGTATAAGCAGTGCAAAACACACCTACTGACACACTGATAGGAATTTTAAATTCTTCAGCATCCTCTCAAGCCCTTAACTCTGCATCTGTGTGAAAGCATGACTATTTCCTCCTCCAACTTTTTAAAAACTGCTCTTTTTTCTTTTTTTTTTTTTTTTTTTTGCTGCCTACAGATTGCCCCAATGTCTCCATTTATCAAAAGCCCTTTTTCTTCTTGAGAGGAGCTTTAATAGTCTACTGTTGCTGGTATGGAACTTGCAGGTTCCTTCACCGCTCCCTCCTGCAGCTCCACGTTTCTTTTCCCAGGAAGAGCAACATCTGCAGAACTGCATACTAGTGTACATTGACCCTCACCATTTTAGCTACGATATCGCTGCTCTGGCAAAAGCCTCAGGTCGTAGCATCACCTGATTGCAATAGCCCCTGTTTTGATTTAAAACTAAGAATTTTTCTACCTCATCTCACTGTAGAATAATAAAATATACTTTAAACACTTCAAAAAGTTTCAGGATTTAAAAAACAAATAAAAAAAAAAGGTGAAACAAATCTCAGGTGACTTGGGCATGACTTCTGAATATCTGGGGCCAACAGCAGAGCGGAAGAGCTGTCTGCACATTGTCTCCATATCATGGCAAGTGTTCCTGGAGGCCCCATGAGCCGGGGAGCTGAGAATCACGACAATTACAATGATTACAACTTTCTTGTGAAATTGAGAACTGAAGAGAGGTACAAAGAGATTTAAATAGCATCCGATGAATCATGTGAGAAAGGTAGAGAGCCAAGCTAAGAAACATCCTCTCCCTTCTTGGCTCCCTGCCTAGGGGCTCAATCTTACCATAACAGTCCTTCACAGATTATCTAGCAGCAGAGCATATAAATCTCCTTTTTTTTTAAAGCAGTAGGTAATCAATACCCTAAATAAGACAAAACCACGACTCTTGTTAGAAAATTGCTTTCTTAATAGAAGACAGGGAATAAATATTCCTAATAGGTATCTACTTGCTTTTAAATAATAATGGCATCAGCTCAGTAATGTGAGATGCCTCAATTAGAGCCCCATTGTGCTATGAGATGTACAAACAGGTCAAACTGGTTCAAGCTATTCTTGTGATAATTTCAAAAAATAAAGAACAGAGCATGTGAAACCATCAAAATGCTGAATGTGAGACCTCCTCTAGCTCTGTCAGACATCTTGAGTTGAGAAATCCCCAGGTAAAAAAATGAAGCAAACTGCTGGGACAGGCAGTCCTTAATAAAAAAAAAAAAAAATTTAAAAGCACCAAAACCTGATTTTGCATTAATTCTTGTTTCATGGGTTGCAAGGATGAAAGGCAGCAAAGGAGTGTGATTGGTGAGGTAACTCCCTCTTTTGATAATGCATGCACATGCACACAAATGCACATATACACACACACACTTGCCCTCTTCTTACACACAGTAAAGAAAATCACTCAGCCTTAATTTTCATAAGTAATCAAACGAGTCACATCTAACCATAAATTAACATGATTAATACTGAAGAGCAATACGCTACTTAAAATTTGCACAAGGGCAGTTGCACACACAGTATTTTCAGTGTTTTTTAAATATAATTTTGCAAAAACGAAACCATCTCTCATCCTTCAGGGTCTGAGATACAAATGAGAGATGGTTTGTGCCAGCAGCCTCCAACACTGCAAGATGGTGTTTCCCAGGTCACTTTAAAAACAGGTTTGAAATATGATGGTAGAATGAATTCCCAAACCTCTTTTGATTTTGTTGCTAATTACACAGATACTCTGACCTTCTTTATTTTCTCCAAAGATAGCTTTGCATCCCCACTATGTACAGTAAGAGATGTAGAGCCTTCAACACTGTACAGCTACATACAGCCTTCAACACAGCTCCAAAGATCCTGGAGGTTTAAAACACGGCAGCAGCTCAGGGTTCAGCAATTGTTACTAAGAGAACTGATAAAAATTTTTCCTCTGGAAAACAACTATGCAGAAAAATGGGTTTCTGCTTAAGGAATACTTCCTACTAAACTTCTGTTTTCTATTGAAAAATGTCAGTGCACTAAATCCCGTGGAGTACAGGCGTTAAATGCTGCTGCAGTGAACCTGGGGAGCTATTTCCATGTGTTGCTCATGCTTTTGCCTCGGGGTCATGTCCTGCATCCCTCACAACTCCACATTAGCTGCCTGCCTGGGATGGGCTGTGTCCCTTTACCGCAGGGGAGCTATTGGTTTGACCAGGCTGAAGAGTGGAAGCCTGAAGCATGTATTAACTATGAAACTCACAAAGTGCCCTGGCAGTGTTTCAGAAGCAATATATTTAGGTGTTAGGGAAAATGCTTCATCAAACCCTCACAAACTTTATATGGGGGAAAAAAATCCCTCCATTTTCAGGTCCAATTACCATCATGAGAAGCTCATGTGGTAACAGTACCAGTGCCAGGTAAAAAGCAGATAGGAGGTCCTGCTCTCTGCCTGGGGGAGTTTGTGATCTAAGTATTTCAGCACTGTCTGCCAAAGTAATATGCAAAGGTATGGTAAGAAAGATATAAGCAAATACTTCCAATTTGTATATCAAATATTATTACAAAGTGCTGAGTCCTCTCATCCAATGCCTCTCAGCTGCGTAATTCTATGTAGAAAACAGGGTTAAGGAGTGTCTTCAGGGACAGGAAAAGACTACCTACAGATCAACTGCAGATTTCACATCTAAAGTATGCTTGGTTAAAAAAACAAAAAAACTGCAGGCAGGGTTAGCAGTGCCGGTGGAGCAAATGAGTAAGGGGACAGCGTGGAAGAGAAGCATGCACACAGGAGTAAACCAGTATAGGGATAAGGTGACTTGAGTGTGAAGGGGTGAAACAGTAGGAGCCATTCAAAGTGGACAGCAACACGACTATAGAGAGGGAGGTGAAAGAAGTACTGCTGTGGAAGAATAGGGGTAGGTTTTCGGGAGATGCGTAAGTTCTAGGTGGACAATGGGAGCCTGGCCAAAGCTTCTATGGCATATGGTTTGGGACATGAGAGCAGGAGGATCCAAAGGTGATCAAGGGCTTTTGGCATGGGAGTCAGGCTGGCGGAGAAGCAGGATGGTGAGGTACAGCCCCATGTTTCCAAAATAGGTACCTTTGGGCAGGCCTCACTGCAAAACTACCTCCAGCTTTCTTTCCACATTGAGCTCAAGCATTGTAAGGTGATAGGAGATCATCGCTGTACACTCTCTACTGCTGCAATCCTTGCAATGCTAGCAAAAACACCAGAGCTTTTTCTTTCCCCAGGGAACACCTGATGTTAACTTCCACGCCTTGCAATTGCTCCGCAGTCAGAATGTCCCCTGGGTTATGGCGATCAGACCTACAAATTCTCCTTCTCCTGCCCTCCTGGCAGCGACCTCCCAGGAAAAGCTGTGTCCTGCCACGTCTCCTTCCCAAAGACTTATCCATTGCTAACACCCATGACAGATATAAACCACATGCCCGGGCAGCCGAGAGCAGCGCTGCTGGGACTTTCGGAGAGCGATCACCACAGGTTGGTGTGTGGGAGGTTCAGGAAGAAACCTCTGTGATCCAGTGCAGAGATGTGCTGGGAGCACATCCAGCAGCCCTGACCTTAAGTCAAGGAAAGAAAGAAACTTGTAGCCGCTTCATTCAACAAGAGGCTCTTAAATTAAGAATTTAAGAGAGCCTTGGGTCTGTCCTAGCAATGGAAAGATCAAACTTCGTCATCAGATCTGGAGAGACTACAGCAAAACAGAAGCTGGTATTTTACAGGGGGATCTCCTAACTCCCATGTCAATCCACATGTGCAGTTACTTAGTTCAAAGGAGGACAATAAACACAGGCACCTTCAGCAAGGAACAAAATGACAGAACCACCATGAAAAACATTTCCCATGAGTAACTTGGTCCTTTCCTGCTCCCGGCCCTGCTCTGCAAGGAAGGAAGTGCCAAGCAGCTCCGTCGGAGCAACCAGACTATATCACAGCTTCTCTTCCACGGCTGAATTCAGGTCACGCCTCCACGATCATTAATCCTGGCTCTTTGCTCTCAGTACACATTTGATCTGGATCAGCCCAGGGCACATAATCACATTTAAGATGAATTAGCTAGAACACATGATACAGAGTTTATGCTGGCCTCTCGCCAGCTGTGGGAGGACAAATGACACTTGATCCCGCATAAAGCCTGCCAGTACAAAGTTACCCCAGTGCTGTTTTTGGAACAAATGTGAACCAGCAGAGCCACTTCAGTCCCCTGGAACCAGCCCGGTGCACAGACCGGTTACTGCATTTTTTGATTCAGTTAGTCAGAGACAGACCTACTAAGTCTGACTTAATTACGAAGTCAGGGTAATCAGACTTACTCTTAGTCAAATCACATTTCAGATCTTACAGCAGACCTGGCCCACAGGCTAGGAGGATCTAAATTCGCCTACCTAGACTGGGTGTAAACAAACACATGGTGCCTTCTTAGTTTTGTCTCCTTCCTTGCTGAGTCTGCTCAGGGCATATCCCACGGTTCTCCAGTACTAGAGCAAGCAAAGCCACACTCTAACTCCTCCCTCTGCATTTTGGAAACAAATTGTCTTACCCTTTTGGACGCATAAAAGAAAACTAGAAGACTGTCTCTTGGCACACAGGTGATTTAACCTGGGACTTTACCGTTGAGTTTCTGCATCATCAAACTAAATATGGGAGGAGAAGGTGGGATGAGAAACCTCCTGTCCAGTGCTTACTATTTTATTGCACCAAAACAGTCACTGACAGCTAATATCTCTGCTTGAAAACATGTTCCCAAAACATCTGCTGTGCATGCCAGTGATAACCATTTAAAAATATCATATACTCTACGACTTTAATTGAGCTCAACATAGTAGTTAGCTCAACTATAGAAAACTGTTGAGTGTTCGAAGTGGAGCGTCTATATAGACAGACGACACAATGCAGTTTTCCTGCTAATGTCTGGGTGACAATACCTACACATGCCATTCCAACATGAGCTTGTAACCAAATGTTTTCATATTCAGATTAAAAATAGAAGAAGTTTTCTGAAACAATCATTGCATAAATTATCTTTTACTAGATGCAGTTAAATCGTACTCAAACTTCTTGGATTGGATCCCTAACAGATAATTAGGAGGAAAAACATAAAGTTCTAGAAAATAAAAGCCGTAGGTGCCTCACATGGGGATGCTCAGAGAAGCGAGGTAAGTTTGAGCAGGGCCCTGAACAGCAATTCTGCTGTTCTTCTTGTGGCAATGAAGGGAACAAATGGAAGAGAAAGGCAGAGAGACAACCTGCCTCATCTCCTGGCCTCCTGCGTTGCCTTGTCCTTTGCCTTAGTTTCCTTTTCTGTAGTAGGATAAATAATTTCTATCCTCCATCTTGAACTATATAATTCTTTTATTTCTAAGGTGTGATAACATTTCATTATTCCTGCCAGTTGTAAAAGAAAGCTTTCAAGGACCTTGGTGAAACATCTTCTGTTCTAGCCTAGCTGATTCATGAGATAATCTGTTCTTAATATATACAGTCCTAAGCCTGTAGCGCTTAAGTTTTAGATCAGCATAATATTCATTCCTTGCTGTGACTCAGTGGAGGCTGCAAGAGATGGTGGAAGGAAAAAAAGAAAAGTATTTCTATAGCAGGTTATTTTTATTAGAAAATAGTGTGTTGTATAAAAACAGTCTTATTGAATTGAGGTGCTCAAAGCAATTCCTGCAGAGTAAGATTATAGTGAGCAGAGTGCAGGTGAGAAGGTCAGAACTGCAAACTAAGTGCAATTTATTCCACTGGTGCAGAAACCTAGGAATGTACTCCAAGGTAATCATAAACATGTGTGATACAAGTATCTCACGTGCATAGATGTACATCCCACCACACAAATCTTGAACTGTACTCAAAGGCAGTAATGACAACAAGCATAGTAAAAAGTACGAACTGCTAGACTCCTCACAAAATTGTAATAGCTGACTTTCAGCACAAGTGACGAGAACAACTACATGGCTAAAAACACTAAACTCATCATAAGTTTAAATAAAGCATTTACTGAAAAAAGTAAAGCATGCAGGAAAAAAGGATGTGTTTGGGTGTGTCCATTTGAATTCATAGTAAAACCTAAGACACAAAGGAGATCAGCTTGAAAATAAAACCCAGGTGGTACATTCAGTATACATAGGTGAAACAATACAATGCAGTGGAAGTAAACAGGTATAGGTATTAAAGCCAATGCAAAGGGGAAGATAACCCATCCATAAGCTGTCCAGGGGAAATAATGTATGAGATCATACTGAAATTTTAGCTGTTTGGATGCATGGAAACCAGGTGAACCATTTCTGCAGAAAGAATGATCTCACTTTCATTAAGAACCGAGCTCTCACTGTCCAGTTGCTACCTGCCCCAAGCTCATCTTGGATTAACACTATCTGCTACAGATGTGGGCAAGGGAACGTGCAATGAGGGAGTCTCATTAAAAGCAGAGTTCATTGGCAGTGGTTTGAAGACAGAGGGGATGAGGATGGGGAGAGCAAGAGAAAGAGAGCAAGAGCAGTACGTAGTTAAGTCAACAAGCCACTCAGTGCAGTCTTGTATTTAGTTTGAAGACTACACTGCTCTGTATGCAAAACCAAACTGTCCACCAGCAACTATTTTGACCAGTGGCTGCAGTAAAATGTAGCCAGCCAGAAAAAACACATTTATATATATTGACTCCTCAACAGTTACTCAAGATCAAAGCAAATGAAGATGGGGTGGACTGGGAAAGGAGGTTTTTCTGCTTTATTCTGGGAAAAGAGGGTGGGGTTTTTTTCCATTATGCCACAGCTCATTCTATATATAATTTTCTGAGTGGCATGTTCTTGTCTGTACCAAGTTCATGGTTTGTCATCTCTAGTCATGCTTAGCCTTCCATTTTTCCAGTGGAAGCTAGATGTGCAAGTCTTGCCAGCATACATGGCATGCCCATCAGCAAAAGACTGCACAGACTATGTTCACTTCACTGGCATTTTATCACGTTAAAATAGCTGTGAGCCAAAGAAATCCAAGAGTTACGTTAACAAAAATTTCTACTCACCTATATTTTCCCCTGCTTTAAAAAGAAAGACAAACCAAAAAGACTACAGATACAAAGATCAACACTGCAGAAAAAGGCCCAAAGAAACCCAACACATGGTAGGTTTCTTGAAAGAACAATCCCTTTCTCTGAAGAGCATCTGTAATATAGTATGTCACTCAGAAACTGGAATTTCCTGCAATTAATCAATTTAATAAAAATAATTTGACAGCCTTCCTTCAAATGCTGCACATGGTTTAGTTGCATTTCTGTTTCTGGATCCCTTGATCAATCAAGGAAGAAAACTGACTGGCTAGACTTGCTCTACTGAAAATGAAAGATGAACTGAGAAACTCATTTATTTTTGTTGGAGAAAGAAACACCGGCAGACAAACTGACCAACCAGCCAAATCAGGCCACTGGCCAAACCAATTATTTGTGTCTTGCCAGTCATTTCACTCCACATTTGTTCCTCTAACAAAACTAAGCAGCCTGTTCACACAGTTATTTGCCTAACAATGATAAGGCAATCCAAACTCTTCTGGATTGTTTTAAAAAAAATTTTGAATCTAATTTTATATTCTGTTAATTTTTAAAAAGAGTTGGATGCTTTCAGGCCTCCACACTTACTAATACCTATTAAACAACCAGAATGAAGCTGACTTGCAGAAGAAAATGTCTTCTCAGCTGATGGAGACATAGAATTTGGCATTTCTGGCTTGTGGCTGGAGAGGAAAGTGATTTCCTCTACAAATTATGCTTCAGATGTTCCACTATCCAAACCAGAACTACACAGTACGCACAGGTAGGGGAAGATTGAAGAACAAGACAAGATCCTACTGGACACAACTAGAGGGTTTACACTTGATTTATGGTCTCACAGCCTGAGAACATACCTCACTAGTGCTGCTGCTATAGTAACCAAACCAGACTGGTATGCAGGTTTGTGGTAGTAATATTTGTTGAAAGAGTTTTCTCAGTTGCATATTCATGCTTCTGCCTTTTTTTTTTTTGCATATCTCTAAAGAAGATCAGTGTATGAAAGCAAGAAATGCAAAACTGGAGGGGGAAAAGGCTTTATAAGAGAAACACATAAAACTCTGCAGTTATTTCCCAGAAATTACGGACCAAAATGTGAATTGCTATTTGGGAACCTCCTGGGTATTTCAGTCACCCTTTGGGCTTTGAAGAGCCTGACCTGGAGGCAGAGTCCTCCCAAACTCAGAATATTGGCAGCTTTCTAACTGAAGCAGCAGTGAATAGGAACTGAGGGGAAAAGAGCAAGACTCAGTTTATTCAAGTCCAAGTTCATCCTATGGCACCAGTGACTCAAACCCTTATGTACCTGCTTTTCTTTAAATGCTATGAACAGCCCCTGCTCATGCAGTGAAATCAACATCAAAACTCCCATCACCTGTATACACAAAGTTATCTGTGTGCTTTTGCTGTTCTGTGGACAAAGATTAAATCCCACTTATGATACTGACCCACGGACCGAAAAGAAAGAGCCTGGCGTTTGGCCTTGATTCAACAAATCCCCTTATCCAGAGAAGATCTACTGTACTTGATGGCAGTATGTGTGCTCCTGATCTGAGATCTTAAAAATATCCCTTAATTATCACAACATTAAGGGTATGGAGGTTAATTAAAAAGCAAATGAGGACGCTCCATAAAGGTAATTCCTGTTACTCTGACCTGTAAAGTCATGCAATGCTTTTGCTCTGGTTTTAGTTAAATGTTATCATGGCCTCTTTAAGAATACAGCATTCAGCACAGAAACATAGGAGTATGCTTTCATTTCTAATGGAGCTAAAATTGGACCATTTTAATCTAATATTTCAAAAAGAGCCATGTATTTGGGAATCAGTGAAGAATGGCATTTGTCTTTACTTACATGTTTTATAATACATATTTTCAATATTTTCTATTACAATATGAAATAATCAATCTGTCACTTTATTCTTTCACTTCTATTCTCTGTTTCTGTAGAGCCACAAGGAAGAACAAGCCCCCTCCACACCGACTCACACTAATTATCTTTCTTGGCACTGATGTCTCACCCACAGTGATAAGCTGAGAAACGTGAATCTTCGACTCACTGAAAAAGGGGAATGGAGACCCATGCAGCTGGTCTTTGGTTCAGTTCCTCCATACAAGCCACTGGCCTAAAACTTGACCAGTGTGAAAAAAATACCTTTCATGGACTGTAGATCATTAGCACATAAGAAGAGAGGAGTAAGAAATGGCATGGCTTTCTGGAGCAGGAAAAAAATCTCCAATCTGGCATAAAGAAGACGGAAGACTCATCACATACAGGACAATTTACCTTCTTCATCAAGAAGAAATACAGTCTCTGCACAGCAGGTTGTTTCTTCAAGGCCAAAAAAAAGTACCAGCACTGTTCCTACTATCATAGCTACTGCAGCTCAGAGAAACGAACCATCCACCAACACATCTCTCTGAAGAAAATCCAAGGCACTGCATCTTGGTGCAGGAGGTCTGAGCCATTTCTTCAAGCTTTCTACCCTTTCATAAAGAAGGACAGCTACAACATTGCTCCATTTTGAGTACATCAGTTTTGGCCTTTGATTTTATGGCAAAGCACCAATGTATCCTCCCAGTTATAAAAACTTGTCATGCCTCTGACATACCAACTGGTTTGGAAAGGTGAATATGGTCTAAGTGCCCATTAGCAGTCAGCTCCCCTCAATGAGACTGAGTGAGAACAGTGATAAAAGAGGGGGTAAGGAAGATACTACACGAAAGTACTGTCATGGTTTAACCCCAGCCAGCAACTAAGCACCATGCAGCCGCTCACTCCCCCCGTGGGATGGGGGAGAAAATCGGGAAAAGAAGTAAAACTCGAGGGTTGAGGTAAGAACGGTTTCATAGAACAGAAAAGAAGAAACTAATAGTGATAATGGTAACACTAATAAAATGACAACAGCAATAATAAAAGGACTGGAATGTACAAATGATGCGCAGGGCAATTGCTCACCACCCGCCGACCGACACCCCGCCAGTCCCCGAGCGGCCATCCCCCATCCCCACTCCCCGCCGTTTATACACTAGACGTGGCGTCCCACGGCATGGAATACCCTCTTGGCCAGTTGGGGTCAGCTGCCCTGGCTGTGTCCTGTGCCAACTTCTTGTGCCCCTTCAGCTTTCTCGCTGGCTGGGGATGAGAAGCTGAAAAATCCTTGACTTTAGACTAAACACTACTGAGCAACAACTGAAAACATCAGTGTTACCAACATTCTTCCTACACTGAGCTCAAAACATAGCACTGTAGCAGCTACTAGGGAGACAGTTAACTCTATCCCAGCTGAAACCAGGACAAGTACCCTGAGTCTGGCAGAAATTTTTAAAGCTAAAAGTGGCACTCTGGTTTCTTTCCCCCACCCCCAAAAGAGGTCAAGAGCCAAACCAGGAAAATATAGAGCAGTAGGATTAACATCTGGCACAGGAAACCTTTAAGGGGTGTGACATGAGAACACCTGGAATGACAGTTTGATTAAGGACAGCCAGCATACACTTAGACACAGGAGGTCATGCTTAACTAACCTGCTGGATATCTTTGAAGATAATGCTGCCGTGGCAGATAAGAAAAACATGACAGATGCTGTATGGCACACTGAGGTTAGATTTTTCAAACAAAGTTTTGACAAGGTCCAGCATCAAAGATGATTAATGGAGACAAACAGAAAGTTATGGATTGCCAAGTAAAAGGACAGAACAGTGGCTGTGGAACAAGAGATAACATCAGATATTGGGTGGGAGCTTTACATTGGGAAAAGGGTACTGAGTGGAGGGGTCAGCTTTACAAGGGTCATCCCAATCCCACTTGCCCCAAACACTGTTTCCACATCAGCATCTACCAGACAAAAATGTTCTCATGACCTACGCTACCTTTGATTAAGATTCTTACATTACGGCAGCAGTGAACAATGGCCTTTAGAATTGCTTTTGGTTCACAGTACTGAGTTTGTACTTGTACACTGATGTCAATACAGAAACACTGAAAAGAATATCTTTACACGCTGTTCTAGCTCTCATACTAGGAAATAAATCTAGGCTGAGCACAGTCAGTGCAGAAGAATTTGGTTCACTCAGCAAATGCAGCTCAACACAAAAAGCACAAAATAAATTCATCCCTGAGAAAGGAATCAGGCAAAGCTGTATATGTTAAGTACCATAACGACATGACACTTTGTAGAGGTAAAGGATTTTGAGGGTTGTAGTGGAAAAAACATAATTAAAGCCACCAATATATGGCAGAACATCAGAAAAAAGGAAAAAAAAGATAAATGGCATACAAACTTGGGTTAGTAGAGATACAGCAATAACAACTAGAAATCAATGGCTTGTTCTGGAGATGGATGCTTAACAGATGCTCTGTATTAGTCACTATATCACAGTGAGAATATCATTGCCTCAGAGGGTGCAAGAGCAGGGCAACAAAAAGTGAAACCAGATCTTGACCTTACCAGGCCCTAAATTATTAGGTGGGTGAAGCGAGGGCATGTTATGTTTATTCTCATTGGAAAAGAGAATACTTTGATGTGACCTGGTAGAAGATTTTCAAAATCATGAAAGGGGGTGATCAAGGTAACCTCTGCCAAGCTAGGGTGGAGAAGCAGGGGGAAAGAAGGGAAGGGATGTCAAAACAGGCTGCAAACATTTCAAATAAAACAACTGGGAGTAAACAGGGAAGTTGTCAGGCGGAATTGCTTCAGCTGAAGGATAATAAACATGTGGAACAAGTTACCAGGAGAGGCAGCTGAAACAAACGTTGTAGATGAGTTCAAAAGACACCTGGACGTGTTTCAAGAGAAGAGAGGGATTCAGGGATTTTTGTGAAAACCAGAATGTTGGGATTAAGATGCACCGTAAAATGGCAGATACAAACATACAAACCTTCCCTCCTGCAGCTTCTTTTGGCCAAACCATTTAAATCGAGAAGAGCTCTTCTCCCAGAGCTACAAATAGCTCAAGGCTGTAACAAAGGCAGAAAAGAGCTGCAGGAGTGTCACCGAGTCCCACCAGCAATGACCTCCTCAAGCACAAGCTATGCCTGCTGCTGCACTTGCTGCACGGCCTCCCGAAACACCAGTTGAGGTGCAGGAGTAAAGGAGCGACCAGGAACAACCCTGTGCTCACTTTTCAGGCGGAACTTCTTCCCAGGTCCTCAGCCTTTCAAGCCCTGAAATGGTCAGAAGGTTTAAGAGGCAGGTTTCCTGCAACCCCAAAGTTGCCACAACCCCAGGTTGCCACAGACACAGCCAAAGGCTCCTAATGGTGGGGTGGTGGTGTAGGTCTCCTCGCTGCTGAGGGTCTGTTGCAGGGACCCTAACAGCTGTCTGTTTACCTGTCATCTTTACTGCATTTTGGTTTAAAATATGGAAGAAAAAAACTGCTGGGCATGTGCACTCTAGAAAGATACGCACTCACCACTCCCATCCCGAGGCCAGGATCTGATCAACTCCATGTTGGGCATCAGCCCAGAGTAACTTCCCTGCAAAACCAACAGCTATGTGATGCAGTTTAGACCAGAATCATGTCAAGGTAAGCAGGTTAATTAAAAGTGGGTAAATAAGGATCTTAACTCTTCCTGTTTAAATACCATCCTCATTTTAGAATAGCCACCTCAGAATTAGCTTCAAATTTGTTAAGAGAAAAAAATTAGTGCTCCCTGGTGTGATGGGTTAACCCTGGCTGAATGCCAGGTGCCCACCAAAGCCGTTCTATCACTCCCCCATCCTCAGCTGGACAGGGGAGAGAGAACATTATAACAAAAAGCTTGCAGGTTGAGATAAGGACAGGAGAGATCATTCACTAATTACCATCACGGGCAAAACAGACTCAATTTGGGAAAATTAACTCAATTTATTACAAATCAACCAGAGTGAGGTAACGAGAAATAAAATGAAATCTCAGAACACCTTCCCACCACCCCTCCCTTCTTCCTGGGCACAACTTCACTCCCGGATTTCACCACCAACCCCCCCCCAGCGGCACAGGGGGACAGGGATGGGGTTTATGGTCATCACACATTATTTTCTGCTGCTTCACCTCCTTAGGGCGAGGGCTTATCACACTCTTCCCCTGCTCCAGCGTGGGGTCCCAGCCACGGGAGACAGTCCTCCACGAACTCCTCCAACGTGGGCCATTCCCATGGGCTGCAGTTCTTCACGAACTGCTCCAGCATGGGTCTATTCCACGGTGTGCAGTCCTTCAGGAGCACACTGCTCCAGCGTGAATCCCCCAGGGGTCACAAGTCCTGCCAGAAAACCTGCTCCGTGGGCTCCTCTCTCCACAGATCCGCAGGTCCTGCCAGGAGCCTGCTCCAGCGCGGGGTTCCCACAGGGTCACAGCCTCCTTCGGGAACCCACCTACTCCGGCATGGGGTCCTCCATGGGCTGCAGGTGGAGATCTGCTCCCCCGTGGACCTCCCTGGACTGCAGGGGGACAGCCTGCCTCACCAGGGTCTTCACCACGGGCTGCAGGGGAATCTCTGCTCCAGCGCCTGGAGCATCTCCTCCCCTCCTTCTTCACTGACCTTGGTGTCCGTAGGGTTATTTCTCTTACATGTTCTCACTCCTCACTCCGGTGGTTGTTTCTTCCCATCCCAACTTTTTTTTCCTTCTTAAAAATGTTATCACAGAGGCGTTACCACTATCACTGATTGGCTCGGCCTTGGCCAGCGGTGGGTAAGTCTTAAGAGCCGGCTGGTATGGGCTCGCTCTCTCTCGAACACAGGGGAAGCTTCCAGCAGCTTCTTACAGAAGCCACCCCTGTACACCCCCCCCCCCCCCCCCCCCCCCGCTACCAAAACCTTGCCACACAAAACCAATACATCTGGTCTAGAAATTTACACCCACCGGTTTAGCTTCAAGCTATTTTTTGTGAATGAGATATAGCGTGCAGAAATTAGGTGTCTGTTTGGGAAATATTCGCATGCTTCTAACAGGGAATTCACCACCATGGAAATATTTTTCACCACTTTATTTTTATATTTGCTGTTAGTTGTAGAAAAATGTAACCCTCAGACTGAAACAGGTTTTCTCTTCTGATATTTCTTCTTCTATTACTTGACACCCTGATTTCTTACTCAAGCAACAATCATTGGTTCCTAACAGTTCTTTCATTTTAATATGTTATTAAAAAAAGCAAACATCAGAGCTGTTCAGAAAAGCATAAATAGCAACATGAGTATCGCAACTGCATAGAGGGGGAAGAATAAAGCAGATGAAGGAACTGTCCTGTCAAACCTGGGCATCCTGTCCTAGCTACAATCATAACAACAGAGACAGGATTTAGAAGGCACAACATTAAAAATACGTGTTTTTTTAAAAATGTGTTACTGTTCCTTCAGACAAAGCTTAACCAATGAGGCTACCTTCAAATATCCCTTGGATGGGTGTGTTTAGCTCCTTCAGCAAGCACTGAATCCAAACAACCACTTGTTCGAAAGCCCAGTCGGTATTCTCCTTCCCCCTGCAAACCAGAGCTGTATCTCCCAGCTTGCTTTCCTCAGGGTGCCTCCGGTATTTCTCTCCAGGAGACCTGCTGTATAATTCAGATCAAGTGTGAAAGTCCACTGAGCTTTTCTAGTTTGCAAATCTCGCACAAAGGATTCCTTCTTCCTCCTGATCACACCCAGCTCCCCAGAAAAGGCCTTTAACTGGCTCCAGTCACCATGCCGTCGCTGACAGGGACAGCAGACAGAGACTTCTGGGGAAAGTTAATATTATTAGGCAGGGTATGAAAACAGTTAACACTACTTGGGGTGATGACAGACCACATTCCCTGCAGGTGTAAATGGAGTTTTGACCATTTATGGGAAGAGGGATTTTGGAGCATGCTGTCAATCCTTCCAGTCTCTTCCACATATGCTTCAGCACTCACTATGGAAACCTTGACAAAGACCATCTTTATTTAGAACCGTAGGTAAGTCCCTTCCAAATCCATCCATTCTTTCATTAGAAAGTTCACATCTGGGTGATATTACTGAGATGACCAGATTAAACAGCCATGACTCCGATTGCCTACATAAGACAACTGGCATTACTCAGGCCAATTGACAACCTTTAAGGAAACTGAATGATGGGCTGTGGCATGCACTCTTCTGCTCAAATGTTGCTCTGGAGTAAGCAATTTCTAGTAAAAATGTATATTTTACATTTGTTCCTTGTTTGCAACAAATTTTCTTCAAGTCCAAGATTTATTTAGGATATGTCTTTTGACTGCAAGGACTGGGAGATTAATTGCAGTTTTCCTGTTTTAATTATCCACTGATAAATTATCTTGATAATCATGATGACTATGCTGTGTTTTGTACAACTAGGTGTTGCTTGTGAAATGCTCCTTCTGCCTTTCTAGAAGGCATTCTGGAAGAGAAACAGGAAGCATTATCTCCAATGAGCAAAATGAAGGACATATAACTGACAGATGGACTGACAGAAACATTGTCAAACAAGATGAGAAAGATTAAGTCTAAAACCACATAGGTGGGTCACCATCCATTATACCCCAGGCTACTCTTAACAAACCCCTGATGACCTGAAAACCAGAAACAGTTTGATAAATACTGCTGTGAGACAGGTGCCCAGGCTGGAATCTAAAATAATCAGATAATGTCCTTACCACAGTTTCCATCAGTAACAACTACTTGTTTCCAAATATGTAAAAGTATAAATGTACCTACATATATATATATAGTTCCAAACTATGAATCTATTTTTGAAAAAGAGGAGGAGCAAAGTTTATTGTTCCATATTGGCATAGCAACTGGCAGAGAAACACATCATCTACTCCACATGGCAGGAGCGCATGGAGCCAACCAGTTGTGATAGAAATAGGAACAGGCAAGGAGCCTGCTGAAAGGCAGCATGGGGCTGGGAGGCTTCCCTTTCCCACCACTCTCCATATCGTTTGGTCCCAGCGTAGTAAAGGAGGTTAAATGAGGAATTTTTCCCCTCCAAAGCAGCCTCTACAGCTTTATGATAAAGGAAATATAGCTTGGGTGAACTAATATCACCCCGGTGTACAGCAGAGCTCTGAGAAGGTGGGAAGAATTATGGTTATAATGAACTGTCTGCACCAAATTTTTTGCTTCCCTACAGTAAGTGTCTATAAAAAGCTCTGACTTCCTTTTAAAGAAAATAAAAATGAGGCACAGAAAAGAGTCTATTCTTGCTTAGATGTATGTGCAGGCTGATGGCCAAGGACAGCAGTGAGAGCAAAAGCCTTATCAAAGTTCAAAAAAAAAGAAGTAAAAAACCCCAACCAAACAAACATATCCCAAGATACATGCTTAACTGAACCCACTGCGACACAGTATCCGAGTTCCTGTCCTTTCCAACTTTCTTCACTGCTTATTTGGGGCTTGACTGTGCTCTGGTCTTCCCAGCCTGCCCAGGGGAGTCCCAAGGGATGCACCTTCCCACTCCTTTGCGCAGGACTGGAAGAAAAGGCACGGGAAAAGGAAAGCTGGCGCCACCGAGCCACCCCATTCTGTTGCAAGTCAATGGGCAGCAAGGGCAGGAGCAGACAAAGTAGAGCCATTCCCTCTTGCCCTCTCCAGCCTGCCACCCCACGAGCTGTTGGCCACGAGACAGGGAGCAGACACCGTGCCTGGTGGCACAATGCCCTCCCTCTCCATCCTACCCGCCATGGCGCATGGAGAGCAGGAACGGGAGGGCTGGGGATGCCTCCAGCTGCCAGTGCCCCACTGCAGCTGTGCCTCCTGGAGTGGGAAACAGCCCCTTCCCCCTACGGAATAGTTGGGGGTTTTGAGACCAAAACCTTGCACAGCAACAAAGGCACGAGTGGTATAAATAATCAATGTCAATAGAAAAAGTGCCGGGGAAACGTTCTGTTACAGCAAATTGGCAGCTATGTCCTTCATGAAAAGAGCACATGAAAAGTATCTCCCATTTCTTAATGGGAATAACAAAAAAATATATTTAATTTTACTAGAGTAGTAAAACAAGCATAAGTATTCTCTCTCCATCTTCATAGTAAGCATTTTACAGAATGATCAATGCTGGCACATCCCCTCCTCCTGCATGTCCCAAGAAATAGTTTAAGGAACCTTTTAAAATGAACATTTCTTCATTCATACACAGAATGCACATTCCAGTGCTGCTGTACAAATGCTGTGATGCCAAGAAACAACCACACGGTTCTCCTATTCAGGCTGCTTTTTTAAATGGAAAACAGAGTTTTATCCTGAAGTGTCTGCTTTTGGCTGACATTTTTCAATTTTCATAGAAATCCACCAAAGATATTCTGGCATCCAGAAAGCGAAACAGTTCAGTTCTGAGCTAAAAATTGAAGTTTTCCATTTGGAAAGACTGACAGATATTGTTTTGATGTTTTGATCCAAAATAAATTTTCAGCTTTCCTGCAACAAGACGTTGTTTGGTCTTGACTCTTGCTTTAAACCAGTTTCCTCCCTCCTCTCTCACCAGAGCGGCCCATGATTATTTGTGTAAATAATTCAATTTCTTTCCATGACCCAGGCTCTTTGCCTAGCCAATGTAGCTCTGACCACGCAGCAACACCCTGCCATTCCCCCCATGCACATGCAAGCTGTGATGCATCAGGGGGATGCAGGCCGGCTGGAGAGCCTGGTCAGCAGGTTGGATGGTATGGGAAAGGAGATAAGCCATTACCAGAAAAGGCGGCATGATTCAATAAACGCAAGGAATTGTTCTGGTTTTCCTGGTGGAAATGGCTTTTATTCCTTTGGGGCGAAAAAAAGGAAAGCTTTCTTTGCTCTATTCCCTCTCTCCAAATTACATCACCTCAGCCCAGAAAACAAATGTACTTAGGCACCTGATTAGTGGGAGTAGGACATACAGGTATTTTTGTGCAGCTGGGCTTATACTCTTAAGCTCAGTTGCAATGCTCCCCTTTTACACACATCATATCGTGTTGCACCATAACGGGTTAGGGAAGGGATTTCCAGATCTCCCTGAGAAACCAATTTAGTCCTGAAGGCAAAGAAACTGAATGAATTCATGTTACCTCAGACTACAGTAATTGCATTAAAACCAAGGACCTGGTTAAGAAACAGTAAGACACAATTCAGGCCTCCATGACAAAGCTGCTTCTAGATCTCTCTGCTGTTTGTACACTTCTGTTGTGTTACTTCACCTCTCCCTGCTCCAAAGGAGACCAGAAGCTACTGAATGATTGAGAAGGAGGTTAGTCTGGAAAACAAGAGCCCAATTCTGCTGCCCAAAGCGACCCAAGTGTCCCAAGGAAGTTACAGCTCATACAGTTCATGCAACAGTTCAGCTGTCATTAGATTCATTCACAGAAGCTTGACAAGGCAAAATGACAATGTCTAGAGAACAAGCAAGGCTCAGTGTCCCCCTCCTCTTCTTCCCCCACTTGTGTCTGGCCTGCTCGTTACCTCTGGTGGTGGCAATTAGTTTCACCAGCTGCAATGCACACACCCATGGAGGCAGGCACTATACAAACGCCGTGGGAGCTCTCCCAGCCCTTTAGGGCGCTACGGCTTGCGATTGTGTAAATGGGTACAACAGACCCTGCTGGGGGAAAGTGCAGAGACATGAACCAGCTTGCCCAAAATCACAGGGTAAATCCACGGCTTGGCCAGACCTAGGATACCAGTCTCCACCTCCTAATGCCCTGACCACAACGGGACCGTACTCCCAGCAGGAAGAGAGCATGGGGAGGGCAGGTGTTTCATGGGACAGTGCACTCCCTTCCCTCCCAAAGTCCGTCCCATCTTCGTTAAGGCCATCTCCCATCCCAGCTCTGCTGCAAACTCCAGGTTGGCACCAGGGGATCTGGCTCCCCTGGCAGCGCTGGCACTGCAGTGCCCTCAGGGAGCTGGGGCAGGTCCCCAAACTACTCTCAGGTCGGTCCTCTAGCAGCCACTCCAGGGTTAACACAGAGCCATGTTCACATTTTGTTTCCTTGGTGAGGCCTTCTGACACCCCCTTGAAAACTGGGCTCATTTGGAAGACATTAGGATTTTGGGTGGAGGTGTTGCACACGCCCTGGACCAGCACTCAGAGCTTTAGGTTTTCATTTCAAACCTCTAGAAGCAAGAGAGATGGGATTTTCCCATCCCTTTGCTTTCCTTGTAAAAGTGCTTTCTAACGACTTTTGCAAAGCCAGCTTTGCCTGCAATGTGCAGGTCTCCTCCCTCGGCCATTTCAACACGCAGAGAAGTTACAGCCCTTCACCTGGTCTCCGCCCCGACGCCTGTAATACACAGCAGCCGCCGGCACTCCTGCCCGGCCGCCACAAATCTTTGGTGAGAAATGAGCCGGGTGGGACCGGGGCAGATGAAGATTAAGCGATGGAGAGACGCGCCGTGCTGCCTGTGCCGTGCTGCCTGTGCCGTGGGCTGTGAGAAGCGGGTCAAAACCCGGCCGTCGCGCACCGCCCATCTGTGCCACGCCAAGGAGAGAGATGCACAAAGCTTTCAAGGCCAGCGGGTGTTGCCTTCTTAGCGGACCATGACATCGGTGCTTTTTACAGGCTTTATTTCACAACAGCATAAAAGAAGCAGAAGGTGGGGTTAGAAAGGACCACAGAAAAACAGTAAGCCATCTTTTATTTACACTGAGAAAAACAATGAGAAGACCAGAGGGGAGGATCCAGCCTTCCTAACACACATGCCTTAACTCCTGAGGGGGAATGGGGATGACTTCCCCTAGAAACACCCACCTCTCCAACAAATACACAAGGAGCCCGTGTATTTGCCCAGAGGACTGCTTCACTATCTGCCGAAGATAGAGCTGGGTGGGTCGATGCCACTCGCATGTACTCCTTCCAAGTATCCACTATAAAAGGCGCTTAGTCATATTAATCTTCCTGCCCCGAAGAGTGCAACATCTCATCATTTTAATGAAGACTGCAGCATAAGGCACATATCTGTGTTGGCTGAAGTAAGGCTGCATGAACATCAGCTCTGGTGTTTCCACACATATTTTTCATAACCTTAATTGTATTCTTTCCATAAAGACATTTGTAGTTTTGTGCTTTCCAGCGTTTTGAGGGTTTGGGGGTTTTTTAGTGCATAAGATATTTAATAATAGATGCCAGACAGGAGCCTCAGTCTAGTAAATCGACAGGGTTTTTTTCACCCCATTCACAGAAAACCCCACCTCCAGCGCTGATCAAACCAGAAAAGGCAGAGAAGACTGGAGAACTGTTTGGTTTTCAGCAGATCCCTCAACAACAGGAGAACAGAAATATCCCAACGGGCTTCACTTGGGATCACAGCAAAAAGTAGATCTCATGTAAAAGCTCAAAGCTTAGTTGGAGAGGAGCTGACTTTGCTGGTAGGGAGCAGCAACACAGGGCTGAAGTGGTGATACACAGTGAAATTACCAGGTGGAGGAGAATAGTGAGAGACTTCCCCACAGGCCAGCACTGAATATTAGCAGGCTGGTGTAACAATGGTTGTTGTGCTGTTCAAATAGCCAAAGGGGCACACAGTGCATAAGATGAGTATCTTGTACTGTATCTCAATACTTATTTTCCTTTACAAAACAGTTGCATGTACACTTCTCAAGGGTTTTTGTTTATTCTGTAGGTTTCCTGGGGTGGCAGAAAGGGGCCAGTTTACTTGTTTCCCTTGAAGGAAGGGAAGAAAGAGCCAAAGAAGAAATGGAGCTGTGCTAGCAGCTAGTAGTGCGAGTGCTATGCCAGGGTGCTTTCAAGAGCTGCAGCACTGGTATCCAAGCATTAATTCCTCTTTGCTATGTCACAGAGAGCCAGTGGCATCTCAGCAGATCCCAACTTTACCTTCAGTGCCCAGTGGAGCAGCTGCACTCCAGAGAGCATCTCGCTTGCACGTCCCCAAGCTGTCAGTTCGCAGCACATCACTCCAGCCATCCGAATGGGAGGCCAGCAGAATGGGGAAGGCTCACAGTGACCTGCCCAATAACATTTTCTGCAGACTGGAACTCCCAGTCAAATCTCATCCAGTCACGTCGTAACCTCCTGCAATCAAACCTGACAAGGAAAGCCAACTACAGAATGCATTTCAAGCCTCACCTGATCTCCCAAGAGTAGCTCTACATGCTCGAAGCATTTTGATGGACTTCCTGAAATGCTTGCCTGGCTAAAGTGACCTATAAATACCAATTTACAGCACATCCTCTATTCCATTTGCCTCAGTTTTGGAGCCGAAGTGCTGTATTTAATGTTGGGGGGACCGCAAAACAAGTCAAATCAGGAAGACGAGGTGGACAAAGGAAGAGCAGAGGAGCTGGGACTAGCTACTAACCTATGGTAGAGGTAATTATTATCATTTGAAGAATATGTTGAAAAATATGTTATGATAGGGACTATTAATCCTTATAATCATCTATAAAGGTGTCTCCAGATTAGAATTGTCTTTACTCATTACCTCTATACCTACGAATCTAAAAGAAGGGACAGGAAACAGTCAGTTGCCAAAACTGTGCTCTCCCACATGTGTGTGTGTGAACAGAGACCACAGAATGCTTTGTACATAGATCTGATCCTTAGCACAGTATCTTCTGCTAATAATAAAGTAAGAGTCATTTGAGGACATTAAAACAGGCCAATCAAAAAACCTGGGCTCGTGTTCTCAGGCACTGGAAATCAGTGCAGCTTCAGTGCTACTAGTCAAGTTACACCAATTCATTCCCCAAAAAAGGTCTGGTCCATTAAATGGTAACACCATCCTTGTGTTTTACTTTCTCTCACTGGGTTCAGGGAAGTAGCCTCAGACTTTTAATAAAAACTTCCTCCTTACTGTCAAGCATCTGTGTTTGAATTCAGTGAAAAAGCAGCAGCAGAAAATACTCATTTTTCAAACACACTTTTATCATAGCATGTGCACAAATAAAAACGTAAGGCTCTCTCTATATATATGTACGGAGAGATAAAAAAATCCCATATATGTGGCATGTGACATATATATAGTATATAGCACACACAAACCATATATATTTCCATGCATACCACACACAGACACACAGACATACATGGTGTATACACGGGCCTGCATGTTTGTAGACAGACACTCATGGCACAGATGTCTGGAGAGAGGGCAAAGGGAAGTCTTCACGCAGCCCAGACTTTCAGGCACAGCCTCCCCAGGCACCAGGATAAATGTCTCTCAGTGACCTTGTGGAACAGAAAATGCTCCTTTCTGTAGGGTCAGCTGTTGCAGAGCATTCAAGTAGGCATTTCTACCCCATCCACATCCTCCAGTAAGGTTCCCAGACAGAGTAGTTCTCTACTAAATCCTTCGAATTTTCAGAGTTCCTTCAGTAAGGCCTGACAGGTCTCACACCATCATATTTCATATGACTTTTTCCATAGGCAACAAGAGCAGGGGAGCCACAGCATCTCTCTCGCTTTGGCAGCAGCAGGTGCACCTTAGCGGATACACCAAGGGACAGCCGCAGGCCATCCTGCCCCAGCCCCACGGGAGTCTGGGTCACCCTTTTTGCTGGTACCACCATGGGCCTGCACGTCCATCAAGAGTGGGGCTGAGCAAGGACTGGTGAGAGCAAACGAGCGATATGGGGGTTAGCCACCAGCACAGAACCCCAGGTGAGAAACTCCTCTAAAGAAAGACCTACCCTCAACGAATGTTTCGTTTGTGCCTTCTAACTCTTTGTGCTAACATGGCAAACTACATTTATTTGTGCATTGTCAGCTGTTTTGAAAGGGAAGCAACAATTACAACCTGAAGAATTTCTTTCCGATCGTTAAATCTGTTCTAGGAGAAGCAACGCAGTCTGGGTATAACGGAAGCTCCCTACGATGTGTGCCTTTCACATCCATGTAACAGAAGGCTTCCAGCATGTGTGCAAAAGTCCATTCCTTGGAGCAGGAAGGAATGCTTCCCCCCCGCTGAGTTACACACAAATTTAGGCATCCTCGTGCTGCAGCATCCCAGTGTGACAGTGCTTGGGATGCAGAAAGGGAATGAACACAAGGCAGTCATATACAATGCACCTAAACCTATGCCCACGTTGGAGTAGCCTTATCCTTCGTGCCTAAGTTCAAATGCTTTGCTCAATCAACATTTCAGAGAACATATATTTTTTTCTTTTCCAACAGGAAAGGAGATCTGTTGCATCTTTCTCCGCAGTGGCCTCCTGCAAGCAGCAGCAAAGGTGTCCCAGCTCAGGCAGACCCAGGTTCTCAGGGATGCCTTTCTTTTCTCCCACACAGCAAAGAGGCGGGGAGAGCGTCAAAAGGAGTAGCAAAGTTTGACTTTCCCTTTTCAAAATGTCAGCACTCATTGATCGCTAAATCACTTCAACAGCTTATTAAGTAGATGTCATAGAGAGTTACTACCAGTCTCCTATTAATTTAAAAATACTAATGGGTTTTTTTGGAGTGTAATTTCTTTCTGAATGAAAAATGCTCCCTGTATTAAAATGTGAACATTTTGGACCCCACTAGCCAGTGTGCGAGGCTGTTGATAATGCAAATCACACATTTAGTAGAAATTTTTACACTGCAATATATTTTTAAGGTTGCTCTATAGCTTTGTTGTCTTATTTCTTTATCATTTCAAAGGATCCCCCCCATTTGGTTCTTCCATTTGCAGACAAACTGACATTCTCCTGATATATATTATTCACAGGTTCATGTCAATACCAGCATAAGAAGAAGCTATCAATCACTTCTCTGATGATAACAGTAAATAAATAATGCACACTTTAAACCTTCAAAGCACTGCATAAATACCGGTTTGTTTTCACAATATCCCTTTAAGCATTGAGGTAAGTAGTTTAACCATTTCACTAGGCACCAGCTCAGATTCAAGAATGGCTTAAGACCCATATGAATAACCTTTTGTATATTTACCCACAAAAGATATACATTCTGGTACATAACCTATATATACAAGACTAGGAAAAGCATATGTTCCCCTCCCCCCCCCCCAAATCAAACTGAAGCCAACTTTTTCCCATTTTAGAAGAAAGCCAGGAAGCATTTCCATAGCAGAACCACCACATGGCATTGCTGGGCTGTGCTGCCCTTCCCTTTGGATACGGAAAGCTTCTGCTTCCTCACAAACACGGAGGAGATGGGAGACACCACTGTCTGCCTTCTCTTAGTGCCCTCTTTCCCGAAGGATGTGAGGCTGGAGCAGCAGCTATACATCTTTGTGGCACCTGCAGACAAATGCTGCCTGTGCCATGCCACTCTCCCACACAACGACAGCACATGCCTGCTGCAGGCAGGTACGTGTCCTGGGCACAAAATTAAATACAGGGAAAAAAAGCTTTTTAATGGTGATGGTGATCAAAAACTGGCACAGGTTGCCTGGAGAGCTTGTGGAGTCTCCATCCTTCAAGATACTCAAAACCCAGCTGGACACAGCTCTGAGCAACCTGCTGCAGCTGCCCCTGCCCTGAGCAGGGGCCGGGCTGGATACTCTCCAGAGATGCCTTTCTGCCTCAACTATGCTGTGTCTTGCATAATGGAGTTGGGATCCCTCATTGGGACTGCTACATGCTCATGCAAAATAAATACCAATGTTTGAGAATACCAAAGCATTTCACTGCCTTTTACTTTTCTGTGGGTATAGCTAGAAATGTCATGCCCATAGCTAGAGATGTCATCAACTACCCACTCCTGCAACAAATGCTATAGGGAGCAAGACACATGAAACGAAAAACATACACGGAGGACCAAACCAAGACATCTGATTCCAATATACTGTGCAAGGAACAGATGGGTGTTCTCTGTGTTTGGAAGCATTTCAGCTCTAAAATAAAACTACTGTTCATTCTCCAACAAAAGACTGGGATTAAGTATCAAACTTTTTTCTTTTCTTTTTGTTCAACAGCTACCAGCCAGACTTTGTAGCATCTTTCTCCCACAGTTTTCCTTCATAGATATAAAAGCTTCCTGCCCATTACATCTTCGGTTATTTCACATCCCATTGATCATTCTGCCTGTCCAGTCAGCAGAACAGCAGCAAATAAGTAAGAAAACTAAGATAAGGCTAGATTCTTGCCCTGGAAAGCTACAGCCCTGTGCTGCCTCCCCTGTGTTCTTCTCTCCCTTTCCCCCTCCTTCCCATATCTTCTTTCATCCCTAGAGACATTTCCAATAGCAGATTAATCAGCACTTTGAATTCTTCTTCTGATGTTGTAACAAGCTGGCAACTGGCATGACATGTTGTAGAGAGACACATGTGAATATCTAAGTCAGAAATAATGAGAATTCTCTCATATTCAGCGTGAAATGAGAGGCAAACAACATCACCACTGAAAACAGAGGAATGCAAGAAGAGGTGTGGGGAAGGGAGGTAGAAAGAGCAGATGTCTAATCCATTTTGCTTACTACAGTGGATTTCAGAAGAAAAACTGTCTCACAGGCAGCACCCTGGGAAACACAGACTCAGAGGGATGGCACAATCACAGAGCACATTGTCTCAAACCCAGGCAGCTCCACCCTGTATCCCAAGGACACGTCCCCCATGGCCAGGCACTGCTGCGCATTGTGGCCAAATGAACCAGCCCTTCAAATAAAACTGTAAGAGACGAAAGGACAAAACAAAAGAGAAAGCGGATAAAAGGTCCCAGTAAATCAATTAATCCAAAAGTCTGCTTCAGTTTATAGACAACACTGGTAATTGCTGTGTGTGTTGCCTGTGATGAATAGGGGCTGGTTACCGTTGCACGACTCATCCTTCTTTGCGCAGCTGGGAACCAGCAGAATGCTGATCTCCACTGAAAGTCTTTAATTATTGTTAAATTAATCAGGGCAGAGTGTTAGCTCTGGGTTCATGCTTAATTGTCCCATTTTCTTGCAGCCTCAGACTCCCACCTTCCTCCCTTATCCTCCCACCCCCTCCCCAGCCCCTGCACACGCATCATTTTTAAATTGGTCTAACACTGGGTCCTGTCTACACAGCAGTGAGCCACACAAAGATTTTTTGAGATCCTGCATTTCCACTACTTCAGGACTTTGTCTCTTTGAAAGCCACAATGTAACACAGAACTTCGGAAAGCAGAACTCCAGACATACTTAAAACCACAAGACAGGGGGTAGAATATTTTACCACCAGTGCAGAAGTCAGAAATATTGCTGTTGCTGTTACTACTTAACACTGGGCATGCAACCACTTCCCAGTCCTGATCTCATTCACTGGAGTGGTAGAGAACAAGGGGCACCTCCATCTTAAACCTTTTTGTTCACATTAGGGATCACTCCACTGAACAGTTTTTTATCTAAAACTAGCATAAGCAAGATGAGAATCTGGTCCAAAATGTTTCTCTTTTTGGTGTTCACAGAAGAGGTCAAGAGCCTGTCATTAGTTAAAGATGACTTCCACACCTCTGGAACACTCCTTCCCAAAGTCTTAAGCTCCCTAGTTTCTCTCTTCTCTGTCTCCCCAAAATGCCAAAGGATTAGTGGGATTGGACTAGGATATTCTATGCAACTTTCACAACGTTAAGCCACAAGTATGTAAAAGATTACAGCAAAGAGAAAGAGACCACGCTCCATGAATAGAGAAGATAGGACAAGAAGTAATGGGAGCAATTAAAGAATAATTAAGTTGTAGCAGAAGACATCTAGGTTAGGTGTAAAGGGAAAAAAGCAGTAAGAGCAGGAAAGGACTAGAATAAATTTCCTAGGGAGACTGGGGGATCTGTCACCAGGGGTTTTTAGGAAGCAGATAGACAAACAGCTGTCAGGAATGATGCAGACATGGCCTGAAGACATTGAGGTGGTCTGAACAACATCTCCCAGCCCTACAGTGGAGAATCAGACTGGGCTAAGGGGAGGCTAATTACAGGTGAGCAAGGCAGCAGTAGGGATCCTGAGGACCTGCTCAAAATAAAACTGCAGTAACAAATGCAGTACTCAAGGTTTGGCCCTGTAGGAGTCTGAAAATCACTCCCATCCATACTTCAAGCATGCATCCAGCCTTTACGTACAACCTAAACATAACTGAATTTTCCTCGATTCTTATAATGCAAACACATCATTTACAGCAAAGTCTGGAAAAAAGGTGCATTAAATTGAACCCTTTATTTATTAATCAAAAAGCATAACCCTCCCAGCAGCCTGAATTCACTGCTTTCCACCACTATGCAGAAAAAGTTAGTTACCTCTATAATGCAACCTGCATAACATAATCATGTTTCTCCCCTTTCTCACCCAACTGAAATGATCCACATGGCAAGGCACCAAAGGAAAGGCCTGAAAACCAAAGCTGTGCACAGCATACGCGATATTTCACTTTTCTTTTTTAGCATACTTTAAAGAAAACTTTGTAGAGATTGCTCAGAAAGTTCCTTCACTATTTCTAGGTCATTGACAGGTGAGCAAGTTCACTGTTTTCAAGAATATATTATCAAGAGATGCCCAATCTAAGTGATCTAATGCATCTAACACTGTGGAGCTGCTCATAAAGAACTTCGCCATGAATCTGAGAGCAGGAGAAAGACTGGTACTCTGAAATCTCTGGTAGGATCCCTAGTCATTCATGCCTCCACATTACGATATGACTTCTTTACTTTTGGCTTCTAACCAATAAATGAAAAGCCTTCAACCTACTAAGTTAGGCTGTATAAGAATATATCTTAGCATAATTACATTTGATAAAGAACTGCTTTAGATAAAATGTGCTTGTATCACTACATTGATTCTTTCTTACTTCCTAAAAATGGAGACAAATTAGCAAGTCTTTATTATCCTAGAAAAAGGGATCTAGCATTTTATTGGCACTCCCATATTTGCCTGGCTCAGTTTTACATTCATCAGGGGTGACATCATTTACATATTTTTATTTGCATTAGAATGGCAATTTAGGATCATTGTGCAATCCCAGCAATATGTATCACACTGCATAGCTCTGATCTCCCCACTGTGCTGTAAGGAATCTAACACCAACATAAGTGATGCAATAGTTTATCTTTACATAGTTGACTGCTTTCAGCTCCTGATACCTTATTTTGGGAGGGCTGGGGGAAGAGAGATGGTGGGAAAGAGAAGGACAAGAAGGAAGAGGAGGGACCACAATGAGATTCACTCCCTCAAAAGAAAATGTCTTTGCTTTTATCCAGACACGTGAAGCAGCAGTTTATTAGTTAAAATTGGTCTTTAAAAGATATGTTTCAGTCAGCCAGATCCTTTTTCCTCTCAAGAACAGATATGGAATGTTCTGCTTCAGAGATGAACATGTTGGGGTCCCACTGTGGCAGACAGAGGGACTGTAGCAGGTGCTCCCACAGCACTGTCTCATCTTTTTCTTTTCAAACCCAGAGTCATGAATTCCTTTGTTTTCTTTTCAGTCCCCTGAAACTGCTCTAGACTAAGCAGCCCAGACAACTCCTGGGCTGAAGCCTCATTATCTTGGCTTATTTTTGTTCCAAAGATACTTCTAAAGAAGATGGGCCCCCACTGAAAAAGCATTACCTGTATAATAACAGAAGCTCTCTCACACATGTACATTGTAAATAACACCTAACGTTCCACAGGTCACTGTACATCTTACCAAGAATGGCATTCATTGGAGGGTATCTAATCTTCCTTTCTTACTTTTCTTCCATATACTGAAAGAACCCTCTATTTCACAGATAGCTGTAGCTGAGATGTTACTGATTACTTTTTAACTGTGTGAAACTTGCATAACAAAACCACTGGGTTTCATACTATCAGGAAAAAATGAAAGGACAGAGTGGGTAAAATCAATTCTAGGTGCAGTGCAAACCAAATCAGGATAAGACTCGTGAGTTTGCTGGTACTTATTATTCTGCTTTTCTTGTCCATTGTATGCATCATAGCCTTATTTCTGAAAAATGTTCTGAAAGTCTTTTTCTGAGTTTGTTTACCCCTGGGGCTAGTATTTTGTACTGGGATTTTAGCTCTGCCAATAGAAGAGTCAGCTAGACAGTGTGTTAACCAATCCTCGGGCTCCTGTGCTTTATTCCCAGATGCCTTTTTATACTGTAGCAATTCCTATGTTATTGTTAAATAATTGGAGGTGGGAAAGATGTGAGAAGGAAGAACAAGTTACATGTATTGGCTTCCACAGACAGAAGGTAAAAGATAGTTAAACTTCTCCCAAATGGATAATTTCTTAATTATCTGTATAGATTTTCTGTCTGTCTTGCTATTACTACCACTGCATCTCATTAGGAGTTGTTTAGCTTCAGACAGTCTCACAATTGTTGTTTCTAGATGCTTTTGAAAATTACTATAATTTGTTTGTTACTTGTTTTAAGAAAGGCTTGAATTATGAGCTTTTCCAACAAATGTTTACCAAGTATTACAGAATCCATAATGAAATTTCACTCTGTAACACTTGGTGGTTTTATTTTTTTTTTATTATGAGGTTGTCTTTTAATAATCAGAAGCATAACAACCCTACCAAATAGTTAAGCCCAAAGTAGAGCTCTTAAGAGTTAAGTTACAGTTAGCCTAGAGTACTGGAAGTAGGACTTCATTAATTTGAGCAGTATGTTATTACAGCTTATACATAACAAATCATAGCCTTTAGTAGCTAAAAGTTATTACTTGAAGGCTAAGCAGGATCTTGGCTGAACAAGATGACAGTCTTGCTTGACCTTCCAGTACCATGTGTCACATATCCATGCCACAAACAGGTTACGCTGGGTATACCCAGAAGGGAAATCAAACCCAAAAAAACATTTTTTCTGCTCCCACAAGGCAAAATGTGCTTCAGCCCTCTTGGGTTTGGAGAGAAGAAAACAAGAGACATGAAAATGCCCTCTCCTGGCACCAGTTTTCTAAAGTGGAGCCTGAAAAGGTGACTGGAGGGTCTCCACAGCTGTAAAGAGTTGGGGCTGGCAGCACTTGTTAGCAGTGCACAAGGTAACAACAGGTAACACTGTAGATGGCCCCAACCTCCTCCTCGAGTCCAAGATGGATATGAACAGCCCTACTGTGAGGTGCCTGAAGGGCTACGACCCCAGATCTTTCAGTGGAGAGAGCAGAGTTATTTGTTGCATTATAATATCACTTTTCCTTCTGAGAGTACTGTGCACATTTATTTTATTTTTAAAAAGTCCTTAACACACTCTAGAGAAGGATCGAGGAAAGGCATCATTCTTCTTTGTTTTCAGACTGTTTTGCTTGTGGACTTGACAACAAGAAAATGTGACTGGCCTTTTTCACTGCATGACAGAAGGTGCATGCTCTCCGCAGGCTCTACAATAGGATGCTTTCCAGAAACAGCAGCAGCAAACCTGAGAGCAAACGGCCCTCAGGAAGATGAGTAATGCAGAGAGCAAAGGGAGTGATTTCTGTGGCACAGGGCCCAAACTGCAACTCTTTATGAAGATCAATTGGGTTTGGATGTTACTGAGCCTGAACAGAGAATGCCTCCGTGCATGAAAAAAGCGCCTGCCCATCACTCATCGCTGTCCCTCGGGAGCTAACAGTCATCGGGCTGCCCAGTGTCTGCTGTAGAACTTGGTGTCAAACCACATCAGCCTGAAAATTGTATTTCTCTAGGCTAGCACTGACATTCAGAGTTCAGAAGAAAGACTGCAGACCTGATTCATCCTCATTTTATGCCACAGCAGTTCCACAGAAATCGGAGCCGCATCAGCGCGTACCCGAAGCAGGTCCGGCTCAGCAGTCAGGAAGTGCCGGGCTCTCTCCTAGACAGCTTCTTGGGAAGAGAAGCTCCTGCAGGGCTTGTGTTGCCACGACGTGAGCAGCATCGGTGCTTCTAAGAGTCTGCGCACAGGATTTTTGAAAGGGAAAGATTTGGTTCTGTGGGAAGTATAAGCCCAGTATGAACACTTCAAGTGGATAACCCAGGCAGAAAAAAGTATGACTGGCAAGGCACTGATTTACTTTAGATCATAACATTGCTCCATAGCTACTGCATTTTGGTTGTGCTGTGCCCTCCTCAAGTGGCATGTTCTGGAAGTCATTTCCAGCACTGCTTTTCATGTTAATATTTTAAATTACTAAGCTAAGTACTTTGAAACCAGCCCTGCTGTGAGTGTCTGTGAGGCTTGACCAGGTGATCTCCAGTGGTCCTTTACAATCTAGTTTTCTCTGAATTTAAGATTCTGAGATTATTTACTTCTGCTGCTGCTTATTCTGCCAAGGGTCTCTTTCAAAGCAGACTCTAAATCAAGCTCACCCTACCGTAACCCTCTTACTACAAAGCACTGACCTAATTACTAACAGACTACTAACTAGAGTGCATTACTGCAAGATGATTTCTAGCCCACTCATCTACACCAAATGTGCTTCCAAATCTGCTTTTACCACTTATGTTTCTTTGTGTATGGGAGTTCCTTGAACCTTCTCCTTACTTAGACATTCCTTACCCGAGAAGCAACTGGGATTTTCCACACTGCCCTCATACATTTCACCAGTGCTTCCACATGGCTTTAACACCTCACCATTGCTGTTATCTCATGGTAAATGAGGAGGGCCTGTTCAGCCTGGCAGCCAGAACACTGAAGCAAACCTCATTGGTTTTTAATTAAAAAAAAAATACACTTACACACTGGTATGGCCAGATATGTGGTCATGTCTCCCTCTGCTCCATCTAGTGCATATGTCTGTACATACCATGTATATGTAGAGCCTGTGTAAGCAGCATTCTTTCCCAGGAAAAGCCGGTCTAAGCCCCAAACCAACACACCCTGTTCCTCTCTAGATACACCACCCAAACACAGACAAATTACAAATGTGAACATGCTACATCATTCATATTTCCTTTGGTGCTTCCAAAGGTTTTTTACACGGCTTGCCAACAGTGTTTCTGTCAGTCAGTATCCAGCTCCTCACCACCACAGCAAACACCGAAGTGATTGAGCAGGCACAGACTTATTGGGTGAGGATGGCAGGAGCAGGAGGCTAGGACAGGCTTCACCCCCTCCACTCGTAACCACCTGCCTGGCCTGCATTTCTCCAGTTACTCAGCTGTCTGCTCACCTCTACCACCCATATTAATTTCGGCACTGCAAACACCCTGGTGCTCTCCAAACAAGCTGCCTCTGCCTGGCGGCACTGCTGGAGCAAACCAGTTCGTTTTTGAGCTAGTAAGCCTGTCAGTCACTATTAAAAGACATTCCAGTTTTGCAGTATATAAATTAACCTTGACACCTACTGTAGCAGTACCTTTATTTTTCCTGCACATCCAGCTGCACTTGATGGGAGTTAATAACTGCAGGCAGCAAGAGGACAGTGCTTTCAGGAAAAATCATGAAGAGGAGCTTTCAGGGGATATAAAGGTGTTCCTTGCAGTGCAGATTTTGAAATTAGCTGAAAGTCAAATACCCCAAAACACCTACTTGTGTATCGCTTTGATCTTTGGTGCTCAGCCCTGTGGCTTGTTGGATGTGGCATCTTTCCTTCTCCTGCTTGCTTTGTGCAGAAGTTGTATTTCAAGGCATCACAGTGCTGAGGGATATTAGTAGAAGGTAGCATTTGTGTGGCCCTTATCCTAATTAGCTGTGTTTCTACATGTCCTTTAATTCACCCAACTAATGCTAGGGATAGCGCGACCTTTATCTTTTACCTCCTTTATCACACTCGGCAAATGAACTAGTTCCCATAACCTAGGCCAACCATTACAAATAATCAGCCAGGACTGAACTCTAAAGCTTTTGTCTGCAAAACTAAAATACATTTGCTTTGCCAAATTGAAAGCAGAGCTACAAGCTAGGAATCAGCTTGTAATGTATTTGTAGCAAATATTTTATGCAAATTCTGGCATTTTTTTCAATTAAATATTCCATCAAATATTCATCTGTTATTCCAGACTCTGACTAACTTGACTATCAAATAATATTCTGCAAATATTTGCCACAAATCATTGCATTATGTTTGAATGCATTCTAATATAAAAGCAAGCTGGAAGAAAGCAGCCATGTCACAGCTGGGGACATCACTTGTGTTTGAACTGTGCAACCAAATCTAGCCCACGGGAAAAAGATACAGCATCAGGTCAGGAGACTCTCCCCTATTTTGCTTTGCTGCACACACAGCCTAGGTGGTATCAACAAACAAACAGGGCAGTATTAAGCACGAGAAAGGAAGATTTCTGTGCTTAAGCCCTGAGCATAACTCCTGGGCAGAAAGCAAGCCAAGAAGGCAGAAAACTCGGCAATCTGCAACTTGGGCATTATCTGGCTCACCTGGAAGAGTGGAGCCCAGACCTCTCCTCTGGGTAAGGTGCATTGTCTGCTGAGGAGACAGTCAAAGGCCATCGCAACGGCAATGTGAGATGCCAAGATATGCAACCAGACCACAGGTATCCCCTCGCTGCATATTGGGTATAGAGTCACCAGGACCTGCCACACACCCGAGCAGAGGCTTCCTGGGCTTGCCACCAGCAGGCTTTGGAGGGCAGACGCAGATGCAGGCTGCCTTTCCCCACAAGAACTAATCCAGCCTGGAGAGTGCTCCCTTAGCCGAGAGCAGACCTGGGGCCAGGCTTACCTCCACAGATGCTTCTATCTGCCCCATCGGCTGCATACATGCTAGATTTTT
Organism: Astur gentilis; assembly: GCF_929443795.1. Taxonomy (NCBI): domain Eukaryota; kingdom Metazoa; phylum Chordata; class Aves; order Accipitriformes; family Accipitridae; genus Astur; species Astur gentilis. The sequence goes on along the minus strand of NC_064910.1, from coordinate 20,806,565 downwards.
CCCCATAACACCAGAAGTTTGTTTTATTGGTCTAAGCAAACTAAAAGAACAAAACCGAAAAACAAACCAACCAGAAACTGAAGAGCACCCTTCTTCTCCATATTTGCACAACAAACTCAGTGATTCACAAGCACTAAACAAGATGATGTCGATAGGACCAAAGCGCACAGAGACCAGTGACCCACGTCAGCAGCTACTAGCCTGCCTGGCATGGCCTCCGAAACAGGCATCCTCCCACTTCTGCGCAGCCTGGCTGCAAACAAGGTCCATTGTGTATTTCCAGTGACCCATTCTGTTTGCTGAAAGCCGAAACAGGGGCAGTAGCTTTCCTGTTAGCATCCCAGCCCATTTTTTGGCTGCGTGCTTCATTCTCCCCTCCTCCCCCCAGCCGACCAGCTCGCTTAAACAGCCAACAACATTCGTTTGGATTTATCGTGCAGTTATGGCCCAAGTCCAGACCCAAGCTGGCAGGATCAGTGGAGGACCAGCACCATCCTATTCAGCCACACACAACCTACTTGTCACCCTTTTGGGAACCAGTGACTCAGACATAACTTTATTGCGGCCTGGCAGCTGGTGGGACCGGGTGAGACATACAAAGAGAATAATGCCGGCACCCACCGAGCCCCGCAGCGCGGAGCAGAAAGCCTGCCTGCAACCCCCATTCAAGCCCTGGCATAATTAAAACAACATTACCATTCTTGGTGGCAGATTTTCACCTTCTGTAAACCCAGACTTTCTGTGAGTGTTTTGTTTTACCAATTTACTATGTCTGAAAGTCAATGGTTTATGAAACAGAAGAGCAAGTTCTCTTCCTTTCTTTCCTGCTACTGCTATTAGCAAAATCCCTGAAGCCTACCTTTGGGGCTGTGCGCATGGTGGATGCTTGACTGTAGCCTTGCCAGCTACCAGGGAGACAGCAAATCAAAGCAAGGGTTTACTCTTTTGCAAAGCCCCAGACAAGATCTTTTTTCAGATGCTCTATCTAAAGGAGGCAAGTGAGGGAAATCTTACATTTATTATAGGCAATCTTTCCCTCTTAGGTCATGGTTTCAGAGGAGAGGTGGGCAGCCCCATAGGCTCCCTGTGCTGCCACGTTCTCTCCTCCTTGCCCACTGACGGCTCCCACCTGCTGCAATGCCCTTCCAGTCCTGCTGATACAGCTGGTTCTGCAGGCTTGCTGAGCCCAGACCAAGGAACTCATCTGGATGGATGAAGGGGAAAAAAGAAAATAGTAAGTCACCCTAAGCAGAAAGCAATTGCAGCCTGTTTGCCTCCAGGCAGCAGTGTTTTGTTTGGGGTACCTGCTTCCCAAAGAACCACCCCTCACGGAAGCACTACAAAATCCCTGTAATACCCTGCAGAGAGCATGTCCTTCTGCTAGCTTTGCATATGCTCTAGCTAGAAATCCAACTCCTCTCTATGTTCTCAGTTACCAAAGATCTAACCAGTACCAAACTACAATATCTATGTTTGTGCATAAGTACAGATTTTAGCCCTGCCTCAACACTGCAGTACAAATAGAAGAGGGTAAGGGAAGAGGAAACATTTTCAGGGCAGTTGCAGCGGAGGTACTAAACACATCTCCCTCCATTTCCCTTCCCAGGATGCAAGACGATGCTGTTACTACATCCCCAGACCTATTGACATGAGTGTGCAGCCAACACATGCCCCATCCACCTGAGGCAATGCCCACTCCCTGTCTAGGCAACGCTGGCAGCTGATCCCCCTTCTCCTCACAGAGCTACTCGCTGTCCTAACCCATCCCCCAGCTTCAATTTTTGTCTGCTCTTCTGGAGGGAATAGCTCCTGCGGTTGTCTCAGCAGCTGCTCTTCGCTTTCTGAAGCAGCAGCAAGAGCTAAATTGACCTAATTCCTGCTTGTTTCCCTGCCACCCACGGAATCTGAAATAGCAGCAGTGAAAACTGCCAAGGCGCTCGCCCGCAGCTGCTCTGCCGCAGCGCGGGACCGGCTCACGTTCGCTCCATTTTCTGCAGGTCCCGCAAGGGTTAGAAACTTTTTAGACTGCAAGTTTCACAACCTGCAAAAGCAGCGGACGATTATTGCAGAGAGCTCCTTAGGCAGCCTCAAGGACAAGTGGATTTTTTTGTACCCTACGGCACATCCTCAGCAGCGTTCTTTATACTGCAAACATCAGACATATCTATTTGTAAAAATCCATGGATAAGTTTCCCAGCTGCTGTCCCCCCTCCTTGTCAGATGTAGTTTGGATTTGCAGTCAGGTTTCGACTATTAGGCTGATTTTATTTTTTTCTTTTAATGAAAGGTAGGTCAGTCTTGATCATAACTTCAGCAAGAACAGGACTCAAACTGGTATATGTATTCTCTAGTGAAATTAGCTGTCACCTGCTAGGCAATCTGAGGGACCTGTTACTGTTTCGTCAGGAACAACCTCCCTTTGCTGAAGTCCACAATCTCAGAAGTAAAAAAAAATCATATAAAAAAAATCATCCCTTCCCTCTCATGGGAACACACTGCCGCAGCCCAAGCTGCACAACTGCCCCCAAAATTTAACAGTCTACAAAGCGAGCAGGAGTGGGAACGTTTATGTTAATTAGTGTGTGGAGAGGGAGCCAAAGATATGTTAAGATCTGATATGGCATATGGGATCCGATAGCATGTCATTAGAGGTAGAAACCAACCCTTCCCAGTGTAGCTTTTCAGCTGCTTATTAAGGCTTTCTGTTCAAACTTTCAAGTGCATGGGCTGAAATTTTCCATGCCATAATTGCAACTATTCCGGTAATTAAAGCTTGCTATAATGCAGAGACACAAGGGCATTTCCTAACTTCTGAGTGTGTGCCTCTGCAACCTTACTCTGTTTTTTTTTCTAGTAGCAGCTGAATGAGGAGGAAGGCTTAAGTCTCTAAGCCTGAACATGAGCGAGGTTGGCATTCAAGCTCTCCCAAACTTGACAGGCGCCAGCCTACATCAGACAGGGTTATAAACTTTACCAGAATGTATTTTCTGTGCTTGCATCTCCACTGGGTTTTTATTGCTCTTGAAACTCAGGGCAGTCTCAAATTTAAGTAGAACTCCTATATCAGTCAGACAAGAGATCACAAAAAATAATGGTGGCCAAACACGCTCCAAATAATCCTCCTTCCCATACCTTTGGCAAGGGGAGCTGTTACCAGTAGAAAAAGGCTCATAACTTATCATAATATGGAAGATCCTTTTGGAGTCAAACTGCATCAAATGACACTGTGCACCATTAACTAGGCCTGCGGATATTTGCAGGGTAGCGAGAGGGCTTCATTCTACCTAAATCTTGAGTCATTCAGATTTCAATATTTAATTGAAGCTTCTGTAGGTATCGTGCCCACTTCCCTACCGCAGCCCTCATCAGCACAGTGACCAACGAATGCCATTCACTTAAAGCTTGCCAAAGCTTTGAGTAAGAAATTCTGGCACTGCTTAGACTCTTAGGAAGCCTCAGAGCCAAACAGCCTGTGTAATAACTATGAAAATTGTATTATTAGCTTCTAAACAGAAGCAGCATGACACTCCGCAAAGGAAATACACTGTCACAAGCACTGAGAGAAGGTGTCAGCTACAAATTAATGGCTATTTAAACATATTATTTGTTCCAAAGTGTTAAAAATGAGATTTTTAGCTCTGACGGCAGAAAAGGTGGTGGTGTGTCAAGTCCCACATCAGCATGCCATCTCTCCCAGCTGCTGCTGCCAGCATTTCAAAGTTGTTGATTGGTACCATTTAGAGACTCCCATGGGGAAAGGAAGCCTCAGGAGAAACAAAAGGAGGTTTTATTCCTTTCCCTTGGTTTACTTGAGGCAGAGACGTTCTACTTTTGGCTCTGCTGACAAACACACATGATTAAAGAAATGAAGGCAGAGGAACAGAGATTGACTTAAGTTAGCACAGATGGACGACTTGGACACAAATCTAGTTGATGGACTCCGATTCATTGAGAAACTGAATTTACAACTAGTTAACTATGAGTTGGCTCAACTAAGCAGTATAATGTGGCTTCTACATCCTAAACTCAGGGTACTGCAGATTTCCAAAGAGTGTTGTGAAAGCAGAAAGGCCCTCACAGTCTGAAATTTTTACTGATCTTCCCATTTTGCCCATATAAAATTTACCACCTCAAAGAAGCAGAGCCTCTGATATGAAACAGCCGGGGAAAATTAATTGGGAAAGCTAAAAGCCAAGCCAGTGGAAGGCAGAAATCTCGGTTTACTGAAAGAGGCACTGGTTTAGCTACCATGCCAGCTCTTTTTTGTGGGGTGGGTATGTCTGAGGGGAAGTGCACTAACCATTTGCTACTGTAGTTGGAATTAATCCTATGCGTGCTGCCACAGAAGATATTTGGGGACTAGACGCTGGTACTACTAAGTGGAAATACTACTGAATTTTTTTCACAGCGCTTGCAAAGAAAGAAAGCAAGTGTGGCACACACTGGTACCGCACTGTCCGCAGGTGAAGAAGGGATGATTGATTTTAACCTGTTTGAAGAGCTATCTATTGAATATACTGCAAACATACTGATGGAAACTTGTAGGTCCAGGGTAAATAACTTGCCACACCCAGCCACAAGAGTGGGTTGGCAGAGTCAGTGCTTGGCATGGCATGAAATACCCATATTTCAAGTCAGCAGTTCTTGAAAAATCTTTCTGCACATCCCTGAGCCTTGGAAGGTGGTGGTGGGAGCACTCAAGGAGGTGGGACGTGCAGAGCTTCAGAGCATCTTACCACCTGGGTCTCATCGCAGCCACAGCTCAGGTGCCTGCAAGACCAGGCTACCAAGGATGCAGACCTGCGACTTCCCTGGTCCTGGCTCCCACGTGCCTGCTGGCTAGGCAGGGAGCTGGCAGAGAACAAGGCAGGTTTCAGGTCCTGCACTGCAGAGAAGGTTTTCTCAAGAAGCTGCCTGGTGTCTGTCAAAATCGCGTTGTAACCAACTCAGTTTCACAGACTCATCCGATTTCAAGTTGGCATTGTGTCATGGAAAAAATGCTGTATCAGAATATGCCCAACCAACATGTCTGGATATAAAATGATGAAGCACTTTCCCTGAGTCCACTGTGTCCTGGCGCAGGCTATCTGCAAAGTCTGGGCTACTCCACATATTCCTCAGTGATCTTTTGAGTCTGAAATCCAATGTCAACTTCAAAATACCAGCCTTTTTAAACCTTTTCTGTCTAGAGATCTAGCACCAACCTTTTGTACTTATGGCACAGCTCCTTTACCTGGTCAAAAGTGCTAAAACATCACAATGTTGGTGCATCCCTGATTATGCTGACGCTATCAGCATTTGAAAACTAACCCCCCCCCCCCCCCCCCAAACACCAAAAAACAAACAACAACAAAAACAACTAAAAAAAAAAAAGCACACCATGTAAACTCAACCTGCTATCCAATGCCAAATAGCAGCAACCCTAGCCTCGTTACTTACTCATTTCTCTTTTCAGTGAATTACATCTTTCCACAAAGTTGCACAAACCTCTCACATCAATCTCAGACTCTTGCTAAATGTCAGTCTGCACAGAACTTGGGTGCTGGGAATAACTGAACTGATGAAAGGATGCAATGGTCTGAAGCATAAAAGAAGGCAGCCCGGGGATGAAAGGGGAGACAAATGCAGGCAGCCTGTACTGGCAAGTACTCCAGCAAGAAATCACACCATGGAAGTTAGAAGGGGAGTTTAAATTAGAGGAGGTACTGTTATTCTTAAGGTTTGTAATCAAAAGCTTGTGGTTCCAATTAGGAAAGAAAAATGCCTGGCCAACATGCTATTACCAGCTTTTTGGCAGGCAAAGGCATTTACAACCACCAGACTGCCTCTCCTGCACTCAAGTATTTGTTTTTACATTCAAGCCTTCTCAGACTCCATAGCTCTTGGAACAGACTCCAGCCACACTTGTAGAGGGCAAAGTCCATATCAGATGGATCATCAAGCAGAACAAAGTGTTATTACTTTCTCAAAGCTGCTATTCAGTCACCCCCCTTACCTTATTTCTGTGAAAATGAGGGAGTGATTTCAATTATTATGTATGGAAAGAAAAAGACTGAAAATAGGAGATGAGTTGTTGGGGTTTTTTTTAACCTTCAAGGCTGAAGTTCACAGTAAAGCTCCCCAGAATAACGCAAAGCACCTTCCTTTTGACCGTGCTCTTCCACCTGCCAACCCCTGAAATGTGTCGGGAGCACCACAGTGCTGCGCAGGTTGTTGAGTGTCAGAGGTGTTTGGTTATACTGGAGCAGAAATGAGGGAAGGGTGGGATATTCACAAAGACTAGCATTTGCCTAGGGAGAAGTGGGGCTCTTAAAGTCAGGCTCCTGCTCTGCATCAGACACAGGAAGACCTCTTCTCTCTCTGTCTCTCTTTCCATCTCCCTGTGTCTTGATCTTCAGTGACGTGAATGCCTTGGGTGATCAGCAGGTAAGCTCCCTTTCGAGTTTTACTCTTCCACACAGCCTCAGCCCAATACAAAACTGCTTGTGTTCAGCAGAAAATGTCCTCCACTTTTTCTTCCATGCTTATTTAAAGCTCCATTTCATTATATTTACTGGTATTCTGACTTTAATAATCATATGCTTCTTGGAGGCTCTAGGCATCTTAACGCATAATTAATCATACAACTAAACCCCATGAGCCTTCAAATCATCATTAGAAAGAAAATCTTCCAGCCAACCACCCTGGGAAGAAAAAAAAAAAAAAAAAAAAAAAAAAGAGATCCTTTCTCTCCCTTAATTGTCCTGGGAAGCACCACCACACCACCACAGCTCTTTCGAATGGATGTCTTCTGCACCGTACCCGCAGATCTGCGCTCAGATCAAATCAGGGAAATAAATTCCAGAGATGCACAGCCCCCATGGAGGCACGTCCTGCCAGCACACATGTCTCTCTGCAGTACGGTCTGTCAGGTTGAAGTGACCATGAGGAGAAGGAAGAAAGAGAGGAAGAAAGGGGAGCATCCTTTCTCCTCAAGTCAAGTAAGAATAAATACGGAAAGGGATACGTCAGGGATAAAGCACTACACATGGACATGGGCAACTTCACAAAGCTGCTGTTAACCAATGTGCACTTCCCTTCTCCTAAATGTGGAAGTGTTAAGAGTAAGGCATAACTCTTTTTTCACCCAACACCTCCTTAAATCTGGAAACTTACACTCAGTCTAATTTCCTTTACATTAAATGTTCATCCTTGATTACAGCTGGAAAGTCAGCATGTATCCCTAAAAACAGCAGAAGGTTGTTTCTGGTCTACACAATAATATTACTCACACTCTAACCTAAATGAGCACTACAGCCACAGGCTGAGGGTTTTCTCCTACCTCACCAAGCAGGATATGTACTGTGGTAGCTTGGGACTCAGGGAGAGCTTGGAGAACTTGAACCTCTCTGCCGGCCCCAATAAGCAAAGAGAAAGTACAACCATCTGGAAGCAGCAGTGTAATGTCTCCAACAGCTGTAGAGCACGCGGTCAGGCCACCCTTGCTGCACCTCCCGTTCACCCCCCCGGGCCCAGCCACAGCCACTGATGGGTCCCCATAACACAGATGCGGTGCAAAGATCTGCAAGCTCCGGTTTGCCCAGTTAGTGACTTTGTGGCATCCCCCCAGCTCACTTCATTCACCTGTGGTCCTTGCCATTGGCATGACCCCATCACAGGGCTAACACTTTGTCCTGGTTTTGGCTGGGATAGAGTTAATTTTCTTCTTAGTAGCTGATACAGTGTGTTTTGGATTTAGTGTGAGAATAATGTTGATAACACACTGATGTTTCAGTTGTTGCTAAGGAGCGCTTATCCTAAATTAATGATTTTTCAGTTTCCCATACTCTGCCAGCAAGCAAGTACACAAGAAGCTGGGAGTGAGTGTGGCCAGGACAGCTGACCCAAACTAGCCAAAGGGAAATTCCATATCATAGAGCATCATGCTCAGTATATAAACTGGGAAGAGCTGCATGGGAGAGGCAGATCGCTGCTTGGGCAGGGCAGATCGCTGCTTGGGCATCCATCAGCAGGTGGTGCGCAATCGCAGTGTGTATCACTTGTCTTTTCCTGGGGTTTATTTCTTTTTTTCTTTTTTTTTTTTTTATTATATTCCTTTTCATTATTATTAGTATTCTAAGATTTTTAGTATTATTTTTATCTTTTATTTTACTTTAGTTATTAAATCATTCTTATGTCAACCCACAAGTTACTTTTTTTTCCTGATTCTTCTCCCCATCCCACTGGGAGCGGGGGAGCGAGAGAGCGGCTGCATGGTGCCTAGTTGCTGGCTGGGGTTGAACCACAACACCCCTGTGCGCTCCTAGCAAGTAAGAGTAGATACCGTAAAAGCCAGCTAATTTCCTTTGTATTATTTAAACTCCCCTTCAGTTTTCACTTCTGCTACAGAATGAAGTAAGGTCTAATATGTAAAGGATTACCAGCAGGGCAGAAGGAGCAAACAGCTAACTTATTTGTTTTAGAAGGAGTATGCAAAAAAAATGTGCAGCCTACTGTATTGTGCCCATGAACTTTATCCTTCTGACTAACACACAGTGTCCAAGAAAAATTTCCTGCTTCCAGAGCCTGTGACCTGGGATTGGAGCCCAAAGTCTCCCAAGAAGCTCCAGCAGCCGGTAACCAGCTGCGTGTCCTGAGGGAATGGCTAACCCAGCAGTGGTTTCCCTTACACTAAATCCTTATTGCTTTAACAAGGTTGCCTGGAAGTGGCTTGAACAGAAGAAAAGGGAATGATGCTCTGATCCAGTGACTCATAGAAAGAGGGAGGTAGGTCTTAAGATGCTCTTTGGAAAGGATTTCAAAGCTGAGCATATTGTTCCAGGAAATGTTTACAGACTGGTAAAGAGGAAGTTTTGACTTTCATTGGCTTGTTCTGTTGCAATACAGCATGTTTACCAAAAATCCATAATGAGAGGGAAAAGAAAAGCTCGCTTCTGAAGAAGAGCTGGGCAGAGGGCAAAAGGAGTGCAGCTCTGTCAGTGGGAACTCTGCTTTTAAGAACAGCCAAGAGGAGAAAATGAACTCTGTCCTGGCTCCGCAAGGCACGCTCATACCTCAGCCCCACAAAGATCTCAAAAAAGAACAAAACCCAGAGTAAATCAGAAGAGGACAGAGCATGAGTATACTCTCACTGCAGTTTTTAGGGCCATACTTGCCACATACTACTCGCTTTACAGACACCAAAGAAGACAGCCCTCCTGCCTGGAGATGTTAGTGGTGTCCAGGAGATGGAGCAGTTAGAGGGAGACTATATCTGGTTTGTGGTGGGCTTTTTGTTTTGTTTTTACAGATCAAATGCATTCACAACAACCAACAGACAAAGCAGGACTTTATGCATGCTCATGTGGAAGGGGTCAAAAAAATCATGTCACATTGTAGGTCAGTGGCTCCTAATTTTGTTACAGCTGAGACTCCTCCGAGAAAATGGGCAGCAACCTGTGCTTTTCTGTTTAGTCCTTCAATATGTGCATTTTGTCCTGAGCCAGTGTCATTTCATTCCTCTAATCTATGCAGGATGCCTCCTCCCAAGAGGCTGCAAGATCCTCCTTTTGCTGCCACTGGGTTTTTGGGAGCAGCATCACCCCAGGGGCAGAGCTCATGCACTTCTCTAACCTTGCAGAGGTGCCATGTCCCAGAGCTGTGCGACAGCCTCACCTGAGCTGCTCCTCACCCTGACTGAGCTGTTGCCTCTCCAAAAGAAGTGTTGTCCTCCCACCAGAAAGAGCTGCAAGAACTGAGGCCTCTGGAGGACCCATGTGAAAACAGCCCAGCAGAAAGTAAGGGCTGAGAGAACAGAGCAGGTGTCCCTCAAACTGCACTGTCCCCCCTTCTCTGAAGCCTCACAGCATCTCCTCTTTTTCTCCCCACGCTATAACCCTGGCTCCAGAAAGGATGGGAGCGCTTTCAAATAGGCCTCAGAGCTTGTTGTGAGGGAGGAGAGCAATGAAAACAAAGGCTTGTCATAGGCCATGACAGCAGAGATCAACCCAATACCCATCAAAGGTGAAATGATGTTCATTTAGAATGACGAAAAGACAAGAAGCCTGATCCAGAAGGAGTAAAAGAAAGTTTGGGGAGAAGACGAGCGTTTCACTCCTGGAGATGTGTGCTGGAAGACAACAGGAGATGCAAAAGTCATCTTTTTAATCCCTAGCTCTTTTTGCAGACCATATATATTCATTTTCTTGCACTGCAGGAAGCCTAATGAGGGATAAAAAAAGGGTACTTTTTTCTGCAAAGCATTTTTTTAAGAAACAGAAGTCCGTTAGATGTCAACACTACTCTAACCTGTGGACCCCTAAGTGGCCTAGCTTTTGCTTTGGAAATGAAGGGTCCCTGCAGTTCCGTGACTTAGATGTTTTGAAGTCCTAACCCATTTGACAAGATATTAGTCAAAAAGCAGTGCCAGAATGTGTGAATTAATAGGACCCATATGTAACTGTTTAATAGTAACCACTCGCTTAATCTTGTGTAGCTAAATGGTATAACAAAAGAATTAGCCGGTGACATCCACTTAGGAAATATGATCCAATCGATACTATGATTTCTTTTTAACAGCTGAACCGGTTTTGACACATAGAAAAATGTGGTTTCAATCAGACCAAACTGCACCACAAAAAAACCCCTGTAAAGAAGCCCAGACCTGTGGGCTTTAAACAATGCACTGAAGTGAGGAACATTGACAATGGGATTGAGACTGGGAGCACAGGGGGAAGAAATAAGTGGTCCCTCAGTCGTTATTACCAGCCATGAGATCACACAGACCTTTCATCTTACATTATCAATCTCCCTTAGTGCTGGACTTACAATAAAATATGTAGTGCCGGGCAGAGCTGGTAACAGGAGGAACAGCCAAATTCCCCTTGCTTTTTCTCCTCCTGATTACCCTCACTTACATTAACTCCTCAGCAAACAGTAATAGCTAATGGACCAAGACTGTTACAGTCCTGGTTCAGTGACACTGGCTAACTGGGAACACTAAAAGGATATTCAGAAACACAGACCAAAATGATAGCAACTGACACTTCAGCTGTAGCGAGCAGGGTGGGAAGAAACAAGTAAATAACCCCCCCAGGCTAAAATATCCCCCACACCAGGGCTACCGCAGTGTAATATTTTTATGAAGAAACCCCACTGACCACAGCCGATCTGATTTTCTCCATGTCCAAATGGGAGCTGAATGAAGCTTTTTCCTGGAGATGGTCTCAGTCCAAGCCCTCGACTCACCAAGCACTGTAATTGTCTTGGCTTAGGCAAGACACAGCCCCTAAACATCATCCCACCTGCAGTTTTAAGATGGTGTTTCATTAAACTGAATTATCTTTGTGCAAAACGTACATATTAGCTCCTGGGCTAGCTCATATTCATATGTACACACAAGCACCAATAAAGCCAATCAGGTTTGATCCCACGCAGGGACCAACGACGAAGCTAACTGAGACTTCACAGACTGACCGAGAGTAATGCATCTCCTATACGTAGAAACGCCAAAGATGAAAAACAGGGCCAGAAAGAGCATGCATGCTGAGCAGTATGGGGGGGTGGAGGTGGTGCCCACCCCTGTATTTGTATGCCTGCATGCCTACCCTCTGACTGTGCTTGCAGACAACAGAGAACAAATACAGCTATGAGCTCTGGACGCATACAAAGTGCTTAAAAATCGTAAAGGCTATGGCAGTCCATGGGAAACAGGGCCACTTCAGTTTTAGAGCTGAACGTTTTGTAATGCCTTCAAGAAATAGGCTGCCACATTTCCTCAAAGAGGTTAGTACTTGTTTTACAGCTTCTGGCGTTGCTGCTCTTCCCCCTGGAGCTGCACCGACGGGTGCTGAGCTCAACACCTGCAGCCTTTGAGGGAAGCTGGCCCTGTGCTGTCCTCAGGGTGCAGATGCATCGCAGTCACTTCCTCCTCACACGTACGCCTCAGCAAGATTTATGCTAACTAGGCTAGTGTCCTTGTAGTACTCTGGTCATAGCATCAGGGCGCTTGAGTGAAGCTGCCTGCTGCGCTATTTGGCCAGCCTTTTCAGGCTGTTTTGCAGGCTGCCAAACTGGGGTTGTGGCAGGCAGACAGCTATCGATACCAATACAGATAAAGACTTGGCTGTATTTCAGTATAGTCCCAGCAGGCTCTGCAGACCACAGGTGGTGTGGTTCTCCTCCTCCATCCAAGTTAGAAGGTGAAACAGTTAGCACTCAGCTACTCAGCCTACTGAACATTAACTTTCCCAAACCATGTCAGGATCCGAAAGAGTTTTGTTAATAAAATAACAAATTGCTGCTTTTAAAAAGCTTTGAGTTTCTTGGCTATTTCCTTTCAAAGGTCACACGGAGCAGGTTTTAAGATTCAAAGAACTGTTTTCCTTCTGGGATACTGCCTACTAGCTTCACAGCTGAGGGAGGCTGGATAGACATGAGTGGGCTTCTTTGATTTGCTTTCTGAAATAAATATTCGTTCCCACGTGTCTGAGTCAAACATTAACAGCAATGCCTTACTCTAAGAGCCCATAACAACATGAAAGGTGAATGTGCAGATTTAGAATAGTCAGCTTTTAGAAAAAGACAAATAAGGTGATGCCAGCAGTATCTCAGAGAGGTCTTCACCCACTTGTGCAAAAGAAGTCCCTGGTCACCCACCTCTGTACTACCTATGAGCAAAGAAGAATCTCTTTGTTGCTTTCATCTGTTTCTTTAGTTATATTGTTCTTCATTCATATGCCTCTCATTGGCCACGGCAAGATGGCAAGCTGTCCTAAGAAGGACAACTTGCCAGCTAGGATAACAAAGCTTTCACCAGAGAAAGGATGTTCACAGACATCAGCACAGTCCAAATCCAGCCCCTCTCTCCAGAAAAAAAGAGGCAGGAGAATCGATGTTCAGACTGCCTGGCGCAAAGCTGAGGAATCCTCACAGCTCACGTGGAAAGAAAGGACAGGGCTGGGGCACACCTCCTCCTCTCCTCTGCAGGTACAACCTCAAACAAGGAGAGAGGAAAGAGGTTCTGCAGCTGGACATGCCACACCGGTTGCTGAGACTGAGCATGCTGCACCAACTCAGCTTCATGGAGCTAAGCCAACATACTAATAACTACAGAGAAAAAAATCCCAGTCAAATGTTTGCCAAAGCTCTTATAAGACATAGGACCTGTTCCAACAAAGGTTATTCCACAATTTGCTCAGCCTAGGAGCAGACTGATTTTCTGGTGAACTGCAACAGTTGCAAGGACAATCCCTCTGTTTCTGAGCACGCAGTTACAAAAGCTTCTGAAATGGCCCATCAGTGAACCAATGCTGATGTTAACCCTATAACAGCACCACAGGAATAAAAATAGAGCAGGAATATTAGCTACTATGCACAAAGGAGTACAAAAGGGTGAAGAGCTGATAGATTTATTCATATTTATTTTGGGTGAACTAAAAGCAAATGTAAATTTCAAGCATGCTCCTCAGCTGCATCTCATCCTTTCTAACCTTACTCATCACAAAACTCCAAATATAGTGTACTGATCTTAGAACTTGCATTTACAACTTGCTGGTCACTGCATTAATATCCTAAGTGCTAGCAGAAACTTGTGCATGGTTTTATTTATCAATTTATACGTTTCAGTCATAGCATAAAACTTGGAGGAGAGGTTTTCATTTTTGTACAGTGGGCCACAAAAGATGTAGGGGGACATCTTCCCCCCTGCTCAAGAGTGCAATATACCACCAACAAATCCTGCAATAGTTTCCTGGAGAAAAGGCCAGCTATACATGCTTGGTACACATTTAAATACTTGTTGACGTGGCTCAGTCCTTGAACAGTCATCTTCCCATGGATACATCTGCTTGTGGGAGAGGCCCTCTCCTATTGCCTTCAGTCACTTGTCACCCTACTGCAGTTACCAGACACTCTTCTTCCTCTTCCCTACTCCATACTGAAAGGTAAGCAGCTCCCTCAATCGCTTCAGGCAAAACCCAGTGGGGTTACTTTAAATAACTTGGTGGTTCAAGCTACACCAGTCCCTCTGGGTTTTAGTTCCTCTAAGCCTTGTTCTACCCAAATTTTCTGTAATGTTTTGACTACTTCAGCAGGGGGTGTGATGTTATCCCTGTAAAATTAAAGTGGTAGCATACATGTAGTTACACTGATATAAAATATTTCACAACACAGTAATTTATTTCTCCTTTGTGCTGTGAGTACCTGTAGCAGTGGAAACACCTTTGCACTACCACTAGAACAACCATGTTCATCCCACGTGAACTTCATGAGGTTCAACTACACCAAGTGCAAGGTCCTGCACCTGGGTCGGGGCAACCCCTGGTATCAATACAGGCTGGGGGATGAAGTGATTGAGACCAGCCCTGTTGAGAAGGACTGGGGCGTACTGGTGGATGAAAAGCTGGACATGAGCCAGCAATGTGTGCTCGCAGCCAAGAAAGCCAACTGTATCCTGGGCTTCATCAAAAGAAGTGTGACCAGCAGGTCAAGGAAGGTGATTTTCTCCCTCTGCTCCACTCTACTCCACTCTGGTGAGACCCCACCTGCAGTACTCCATCCAGATCTGGGGTCCTCAGCACAGAAAAGACATGGACCTGTCAGAGCAGTCCAGAGGAGGGACATGAAAAATGATCAGAGGGATGGAGCACCTCTCCTATGAAGAAAAGCTGAGAGAATTGGGGTTGTTCAGCCTGGAGAAGAGAAGGCTCCAGGGAGACATTATTGTGGCCTTTCAGTACTTAAAGGGGGTGTATAAGAAAGATGGGGACAAACTTTTTAGCAGGGCCTGTTGTGATAGGACAAGGGGTATGGTTTTAAAATGAAAGAGGGTAGATTTAGAGTAGATATAGGGAAGAAATTTTTTAGAATGAGGGTGGAGAAACACTGGAACAGGTTGCCCAGAGAGGTGGTAGATGCCCCATCCATGGAAACAGTCACGGTCAGGTTGGATGGGGCTCTGAGCAACTTGACCTAGTTGTAGATGTCACTGCTCATTGCAGGGGGGTTGGACTAGATGACCTTTAAAGGTCCCTTCCAACCCAAACTATTCTATGATTCTATACCAAAGAGATGATACAGTTTTAAGACTCCTGCTTTCAGACCAACATAATGAAAGCACTCTATAAAGAAAACCCCAAACCCCCAAAAACCCCCACACACCGTGCAAGCAGTCTTGTCCAAACGTGGTCTGCCTCGGCCCTTTGTACTGGCTCCCACTCTGTATTGCAGTCCCTGTGTAACTTAGCAGCTTCTTAAAATGCTCTCCCGTGCACAGCTGCAGCTGTCACACAGCTGGCACAGCAAAGGTGGTGATGAGCACAGGCAGCAGGAGCCCTCACTTTGATGGCCTCCACCCCCTCCTCTGAAACAGCAGGACCACAACCCCAGTGGGTTTCATTCCTTGCAGCCTGCCTTTCCCCCCTTCCCGTGTGCCGCGCAGGCGCACTTTCCATCCCCCAGCAGAAACATGGGCAGTGTAAGAATGAAAGGGCAGAGAGCAGGGAAACTTTTCTCCTAGGCTCTCAGTATCACTTTAGGAGACAATTTATTTGGGGACACATGCGAGCACATGCTCTTTGGACCAAAGAGAAGTCGGTTGCTGTAAGCAGGGCGTGTGAACATTCAGTAAAACAAGAGCAAACCCCTCTGTCAAGAGCAGCGCCAGGGACACTTGCCTAACAGCAGGCACGAGAGCTGCTCGGAAGGACGCATTTTAACGGGGTGAGAAGACACTAATGCGCCATTTCAATCCTGGCATCCCCACTATGGCTGCCAGAAAGGAGCTGCCAGATGGGACTGTGGGGAATGCGTACAAATTACAAATTTTTCTGCTGATTATCCAGACAAGACCACCCATCCATTTCATCGGAGGCTTCGCAGCCGATGCTAGTGACTTGGAAAGTAAGGTTATACATCCTAAGCCATCCAGTCTGGCTTTTAGATTTCTTAGTTTTTAATTTAGATTCTCTTGATTAATCCTTCCATCTTCCTTTCCTGCTGTGCTGGAAACTGTAATATATCATGGGCAGAAAATGGAAGTGAGGGGGAGGGCAGGAAGGGAAAAAGAACAACAAAACTACAGAAGTGATCAGGTCAGCCAGACCAGGAAAAACAAGAATATAAAACATCAGCAGTAAAAGTAAAGGCCAAAGGGACTGGCAGGCCAGAAAAACCAGCAGCGGGATGTAGGGGTTTGCAGCAGAAGATAATCTTTAAAACAACAAATCAATTCAAGACATTGTCATAAAATATTCCTGCATACAGACAGTAACGCAACCCTCCAAACATGGCTGGAGAATAACATCTTCATTCAAGCTATAGCTATAGTTACCCCATAAGCTTTGCCACAAGGACAGAAAGGGAAGCTGAAGTGAACTGGCCAAATATTGGCAGTGAGTAGTAACTCCACCCTGCCTTTTAGCTTTTGGCAAGGAAATGAACACCCAGCAGAATACAGTGGATTTTTATCAGAATTTTTTTTTCAATACATCTGTAATATTAAAAAAAGAATAGATTTCAATTTTATAGTGGTAGAGACCACATTACTAATCAAGCTGGCCAACCTCCAAGAAAATCCAGTAACCACATCCAGTAAATTTATTAATTGCATATGGTGTTTTTCTTGCAGCCCAAGCTCCTGGAGTCAGGTGATTGAGTGGAAGCTAAGATTAACATTTTAGTGAAAGGAAAGGGAAAAAAGGAATTAAGCCTTATAATTGTGGAGAAGCATTTAGAGATGAGCAAAAGTTTCAAAGTAGAGAAGGTTTTAAAATAAACCAAGTGCATTACTATGTTTAAAATCTTTTTTTTTTTTTTTTTAAATAAACAACAGTGTTTTAAGACTAGATTTTGACTATCTGGATGTTGCAACTCACTTCAAATAGACTAATAAGGTCACACACAATGAATCTGTTTCTCTGGACTTCTTGGCAGGCTGACGTTTCAGAGCAACCTGCACCAATGTTTAGTTTCAGTATTTGGACCCTCTGAATTAAAAGAAAACAGCAAGAGCCAATGTTCTGTCCACCACCCTTCCTTACAGACTCTCAGATAAGGGACCACACTGAAGCAAATATTTTCTGTGAATAGTCCAGAGAAGAGAAACAAGAAAGAGGAGATGTCTAAAAAAATTACCTGACAGTACAAAATGAAAGAACTGGCATTGCTCAGTCTGAAGAAAAGGGGGGATGTAGGTCAACAGTCTTCAAATATATAAAGTCTGCCATGTAGAAGAGAAAAGTCAATTCTTCTATGTTCATGATGAACAGTGCAGTAAGTAACGGGCTTACATGATGGAGAATAGAATTCCAGTTGGATAGCTGGAGACATTTTCTAATGATACAAACAGAAAAGCCCTGGCACAGCCTGACCATGAAGTTTTCAATATAAGAGGCTTTTCAACATAGGTTAAACAAATACCTTTGGAGAATGACATTGGTACAGTTGATCCGCCTCAGGGCAAGAAGATGGATGGCATGATCCTTTGAGGTCCCCTCCAGCCTGAGCTGTCTATGATTGCATGAATTTTAATGGTTAGACTTGATGATCTTAAAGGTCTTTTCCAACCTAAATGATTCTATGAATTGTTTATTAAGCTAAAACTACTTATATTTTCAGAACTCTTTGTTTTACTCTGCCATATAATATGAAATAACCTCTGAAGACAAGTTCATTTGTGGGAGAAATTGCCTTTGCAAATAATTCCTCTTCATTAAAAAAAGAGGAATTTTTCTGGTTTCCTTCTTTAAACTTTAGCAACAATATTTACTCACTGGTCTCATTCCTGTAGCAAGGTGAAAGGCCTACAGAACATTCCTTTTAATGAAAACAAAAGCTTAAAATGACTACTCTCTCCTTCCCTAATCTTTTGTCTGTTTTTCACATCACTTGTGGACATCTTACTTGCTCTCCCCTCAGATGCTCTTTGTCCTCACAGCAGTTACACTACAAGGGAAATCTTCGCCTTAGTTTCATTTCCACCTCTTTGCTACACTATGATAGAAAAAATATGTCCCACTTGCATATGTAGCTGACCTTCCCCTCACCTCACACCTGAGGACTGATGAAGCCTCTCCCCAAAACACCCTCTCTTGATTTTGCTTGCATGGACATAAAGGAGTAAAATACAAGCAGATCATCCAGGCAGTGGTAAATGAGATTTCAGAATGGGAATATGCCACAAGCTCATCCCACGTCCAAGAAGTCAGTCAGGAAACGCCACAGTCCTCAAGCCCAGAGAGTGGTCTGCAATCATGACTCAATCTAGTACATAGGAGCATTTGCCAAGAGTATCATGAACTGATGGCATGATGCTGCAAAACCACTCAAAGTTTGCCAAGTCTCCCTTTACTGGATTAGCCCTCTCCTCTCTAAAACCCGACAAATAAATTAATCTGCAAACTTCTCTCATTCATAAATTCAGCCCAGCTCTGCAACATCACACGGACTGTACCAGTGTCTTTCTTCCACTGAGAAAGAAATGGAGGGCCCAGTGAATTCTCTCCATCACAACGCACTCATATAGGCAAGTTTTCTTCCCAGAAGTGCCACCTTTGTTTTAAACACATTTGTGATGAGCAGTAAGGGAGAGGATGCTCCTGGTCAATGGATCAGACCCAGCCCTACTGTCCCAGACAAAGTTCTCACAGGATCAGGTAGCGACAGTGGCCAACAAGACGGCCATCAAAATGTGGGTGGCATAAAGGGCCAAGGGATCAAAAAGAAAGGACGTTTGGAGAAAAATAATTCTTTAACATAAGTAAGAAGAGAAGATAAGGAACAAAAAGGTGAAGCTGTTGTATTCCCCACCAGAGATGTGAAATGTAAATGCCAGCACCTTCACAAGTTCATAACAAATCTTAATCTGGGAGCAAATGGTTTGAAAGAGAGTAGTTGGAGGTTACAAAAATATGGCATGATGCGTGAGGGATTATAAAAGCAGGAGATCTCCCAGGCACAGCAGGATTATTTCCCACTGTTCATCAGTAATGCACTGCACTTACAACAAAAAAATTGTTTTGAATACAGTTATCTTTACTGTAGGGCTCCTGAATAGCTAGGCTCACGGGGGAAGGTGAAGAGATTTAAGCAAAGTGAGCAGAAACTATTATAGTGTTTTTAAATTGTTATTAAAGACTTCTCCACCCTACTCTGATAGGTGTGTCTGATACCTGTGAGGCAGTTGCTACTCTTTGGAGGACAGTACATTCTGGACAAATGGCCTCTTGAGGAAATATTGAAACAACAGACCTCAAACAGCTCTGTTGTGTCAAAGGCACCACACTGAACAGATAAACCTTAACATTTTCAAAGAAATCATTGTATTCTTAGGTTGCTGAAGCACGCACTAGAAGTTCTGTGGACAGGGTGTGCCTTTTTTGGCTCTAACAACTTTTAGAGAGCCCTAGGAAGGTCTCACGCCTTTCATTTGCATTTTTGTAGCTTTCTGATTAAAATACATGCCTGACCTAAGGAAGCGACTAAAAAAAAAAACTTTCCCAATTAATGTCACCTGCTAGATTGGCAGGCATTACAGGTTATCAAATATTAAAAACAACCTTTTAGAAATGCAGAGTTGGCCTCATTAACCCTAGAGAATGGAAGTATGTGTGGGTGAAAAGATTACTTCAGTGAAATAACAGGAGCTTGGCTTTAATTTCAAGTGATATTCCCTGAAGCATTTCACCTCAGCATCCTTCCTCCACAGGTACAGCACTGGCAAAGGTCACTGCTCTACCTCCTGAACTGTTTCAGCCTTTTTTTTTTTTTTTCCTTTTTTTTTTTCAGGCTCTGTCTCTTGCTGTGAGACTGGTAGAGACAGAGGATACAGAAGGGTGCTGCCAAGCTAATAACTAACTTTGGGGACAGTCAGTGCAGTGGAAGGAAAACTTCAGCTTCGTGGTCTGTTTTGCTGTTCTCCCATGTCCCTAGGTCTAGCTTATTAACAATCCCTTTGGGTTCTCTCTTCATGAAAAACTTCAAGAGGTTTTTCATGTCATCCTCATGTACAATAGCAAAATGCTACAAGTTGCACAATAAGGGAAAGCCAAAACAAGCCTCCTCTCTTCCTTACCTTTTTCAGCAGCTTTGGTGTCAGCAGAATGGGGGGGAAGGTGGGAGGCTTGCTCCCCCCACCCTTGCTCTTGTTTTGCCCTAGGCCTCCCATAAGCTACCAAAAAATATCAGATTGCTAGCTCAGCTGGAGCATTCACTAAACAAGAGATAAGGATTATTTACATAGGAACTGTAAACCCATCATCAAAATGCCTATAATTGCAGGAGAAACCAGCTGTCCAAAATGTGGAGGTCTCAGCTGGGTTTTGCCCACCACCACAGGGCTCTTGTTTTTCACCTCCCTGCTGGTACTTGTTCAAAGAGAAGAAAAATATCCACCTTTAGCTCAATTGGTGGGGGCCATTTCCTCTGGTAGTCTGCATCTCCAAATAAGAGAGCAAGCATCTGCCAATTAACTACATAAAGACAAGTACAAAATCCTAGATTGTGAAAGGCTTTCAAAGGTGATGCACCTGGTACAAGCCTTGCCTCCCTACCTACTTCTGCAGATAAAGTGCTTAATTTCTCTCCCTTTGCTCTCTAGTTTCGCTTGTCTAACGTCTACCAGACACATGCACTTAAAAGGAGCTTTTCATTAGAAGCAGGGCTTTTGCCAGTGTATGCAAATACAAGAGCAGATGTAAGCTATCTTTTACCCATGATTGCCTCATTGCATTATCCCTCCCTCCATACTCTACCTTGCTTTCTTTGCACCCAACAGTGACCTAAACTGTTCAGCTATAAGATCTGGACAAGTATTTCCAGCAACTCATAAAAGCCAAAGTCAGGCAACAGCCCCTGTGCTTTGGGATGTCAGAAATGCTTGATCTCAGTAGCATGCCAGCCCACCTATGAGTAACAAGGAGTCATTTTTCTTATATTTTCATAGAAAGGAGGATAAATAGAGGTTCACGCCTGACAAACCAGCCATCTCAGCCTGTGATTGAGTCATGACAGCTTCTTCAACCATGATAGCACGGTATTAAGGAATTCTACTTCTATGCCTCTGTCTGTTTCCTCTGCAGTTTGATTTTACATTTCAAGCTCAGAGTTTTATTATTGTTTATTTCTTTAGCCATTATAAAATCTATGGATTTGTATAATTTGTACAAATTTGTACAAATCTATCATTTGTACCTCTTAAAATCCCCAGTGACAGGTACAGTTTGTCCTGATTGATGTTGACTCTAAGTTGTTTTGCAGAAACTAAGTAAATGACAGACTGTGAACAGAAAGGGCTAATTAAAGAGGACAGAGGACCTGAAGGCTACAAAGGTGGCCACTGGTCAGATGAAAACTAAATCTCCAGGTTTAAAAACATGGATGGAAGCTTGTAATAAACAGCTGGTTTACGCCCAACTTAGATAAGGGGCTAAGAGACCACCAGTGCTATTAGTGAGCCAAGTTTCGCCTCCACTCGTCTGAAGAAAAGATGACGTTGTTCCTGGCCAACAGTTCACTCCTTGTACTGTTCAAAGTATGGACAGACTGACAGACCTGTGCTGCAAGTAAGCAAAGAGCAGAAAGCCATCCAGAAACAGCCAACATCCTCATACTGTATTGTATGCATCCATCATACAGCAAGTTAAGAAATGAAGAAGCAACTTGCTGTGCTTGTGAACAAAAGTAGACATTTGAGTTTGGTTATTACAGCTGTAGTGTTCTCCCACTCTCAGCTCTGTCCCTTTTTTTCCATACCACCCACGACACTTGGAATAGTTTCCAATTTCCTTTTTACCTAATGCCCTAAATCTCTGCAGAACCTATTTCCCCTTGAAGCCTTCCTACATCTGCCAGATTTGGCCTACTGTCTTTGCACCATTTCACAGCCAAATTGTTGTCCTGGTGCTGGTAAACTACCTAGAATATAGGGCTGTATTTCCTCCAGTGTTTAAGCACGACATGCATTTATGCAGTGCTGTATGCAATAGGAATCTGAGAATGACTTCCTGCATTACGTGCCATCTTATAGCACGCGCTCTCTACATTTCATTACAAAGAGCCCTAATCCTCACACAGTCATGCCTAAATCTGTCTGCTGCTACAGCTATGTCACCAGCATGGCGATGAAGCAGCTGTGTGGGGGGAGTCCGAAAAAATGCAGCAAGCTTCTTTTTGTTCAACATGCATTTTGTCTCCCTCACACTTACGTTACTTGCAGTAAAGCAAAATAATTCATGGTCTCAAATATATATATGTTAATTTTGCTGTTAATGTTATTATTAATGTTTAATTAGTCTTTGCTCTGAAGATGAAAAACAGTGAAGCACATAAGTTAGGCTCCTGCAATTACTGTGATTGCACTCACAAAACCAGCTAATTGCACTTGCAAATTACAATATAGCTATTTGCACATGTACTTCAGCAGTCTGCCGGCACCACCATGATAACTGTGTAGAGAGCCTGGAAAAAAACTAGGGTGAATTACAGTAATTCTGTGGACCGTTATTGGGTCTTTATTTCACTTCATACACACTAGGATTTCCTGATTCTCTTCCCACGGCACAAGGGCTTTCAGATGATCACACCCCATGCTGCACGTGAGACCTGGAGTTGTTGCTGGGGCTGCAGGCCCTGAGAGGTGCCACTGCCATGTCCCTCAGCCAACATGAGCAGAGAGAGGTCTCCAGGTGAGGCGGTGGGCATGGGCCTTCCCTCTCCGCTGTCGGCTCAAAGGGCCATTGCCTCCCCACTTGCAGGGATAAATGAAGTCCAGCTGGCTCACCCCCTCTGTGGTGCACCTACACCCATGGAGGGCTGCTGGCCCTCACCCTCCGCTTTCAATGAGCAACCATTCCCTAGCATTGTGGTGGCCCAAAAGCTAGGTGTGCGCTGAACAAGCTTGGTGAAGCACAAAACGAAGCTCGCGGACACGTCCTCTGTAGAACTTCGTATCTCGGGCTAAATGACTGTTGCAAAATGGTCTTTCAGCGTACCTCTTCATGCTTTTCAATCCTACACGGAGTGCTCAGAAACCCCACCATATCCTTTAGGGAGATGGTGACACTGAGATAGCTTTGGCCCTTACCCCTCCAGTCACATCATGCCCTCAGAAAAGAACTGAGCATTTGTGCTGTGCACAGGTAGCACATCTAATTCTGCTGAGCTCCCTGACATCTCTATCTGGCAACACGCAAACCGTTCACACTGTCGCAGCGATGCAGAAAGGACTAGACCCGTCAGCAGCCTCCCTGAAGCAGTGCTGGAGAGAGTCTGCAGTGTCTCTGTGGCACAATTCATTCATATTTGACCACCTATTTGTCAGGACATTAATATAATAGTTAATGGTTGTTAATTTTTCCTGATGATTCCTTATGAAATGCACATGACCTGGATGTTTGAAGGTAGCAGGAACACAAGGGTTGATAAAGACTCTTTTTCCTGATAAGCAGATTTCAGTACGTCTGTTTTGCAGCAGTCATGTTCTGTAACAGCAGCAGGGCCTTTGAATCCTTTCCCCTCCCCCTCACAAAAATTAAACATTTGCTTGTTTTTCTAATCTTGCTATAGACAGCCTCCACAGGTCACACACAGAAATGAGGACACAATATTAAAATCAATCTGCCCCGCATACTCATTTAAACAGAGGGGAAAAAACAGAGCCACAGAGCAGAACTGCAGGACTGGAATAAAAACCAATAAAGTGCCTCTTCTCTAATTTCTCTGAAGGCTTTTCTAGAGTTTTATTCCCAACAGTGCTCCTTAGATGCCTCGGTTTGCCTGCAGAAACACTTGATACTTCTGTAGTGCAAATCAAAGTGAATTAAACATTAAAGCACTGTGATAGCATAGCAGGTCTGCTGTAGGAGCAAAACTGGTTAACATGGCACTGAAGTTTATGAAGCAGCAGACTGGACTTTCCCCCTCCTCCTCCTTCCTCAGACATATTTACTTATTTATTAGTTCATTCATGCATCCTTCAGCGCAAAGCAGAGAAATCTTCTTCCAGTACAACTCTCGAGTTATATTGGTCTGGCACTTTGAATTTTCTGCATATTACATGACACAGTTACATACACGCAAGCTGTGGGACACGCAGCATTCTGATGTGTCCTCGCAGACAGTGCTTTCCTATACTCCCTCATTAAAAGGCAGCACATTAACTGAAGGATCCCAAACACTCTTCAGAAGAGGAAGCCCTCTTCCTTTAATGGAAGGCTAAGGCTTGCATAAACACCCACTGCCTGAACACCATTACCACCAATTTTCTTCCATCATATGGTATAAAAAGCATCAAAGAGATGTCTTATTCACAGGTGAGATCCTGGAGCACCTTGCACTGACTCCCATTCTCTTATCTGACTCATAGAGGGGCTGGCAAACGGTCCAGAGATGGCAAAGCTGTTTTCTGCAGTCAGCTTTCTGCTCGGCTCCTTCCCCTCACTCTTGACCATACACCCTTCCTGCTTGCTTTCCCTTGGCCAATGTTGCAAGATTACAAAATGAGAGAGAAAACAAGGACTTGTGAACACCAAGGGGAGCAGGCACTCACACAGGTACCAAAGGGTCTACAGAAACCGACTCCACATTCAGATGTAAGGAAGAAGAGTTTGGCATCTGCATTAAGAGATCCAGGAAACCAAACATAACCATAACAAAAGCGGGAGCTTAAGGAAAGAAATGAAACAAGTAATTCAGAGGAGCACACTAGAGAGACAGCAAAGATAATTAATTCTTAAGGCCAACGAAAGGGAGAGACTCTAGACAGGGCCTTGACTTCCATATAGTAGAAATCTGCACTTCAAATTAAGCCCAGAGGAAGTTTATCCACTGGAGCTGAATAATGAAACCATCATTCAAAATGATTTCATGTAACTTTTGTGGTCGGGTTGTTTTTTTCTTCAAGAGAGAAGCTGCAAGGCAGTTTAAAGCTCAACTGTATTAAGGTTCATGGGGGCTAGGTCATCTGGAGAAGCTCTGATTCCCCCTGGGCATTTTGATGATTCTGACTCCCCTCCCACACATTTCTGTTTCCCTCTCTCAGCACGTCACATCCATGGCTATCAAGCCCTGACCAGTGAGGGCTGAGCAGGTGAACATGATTCAGATTCCATCTCTATTCTCTTCAGAAATATTTAGCAGGTTCTTTAAAGATGCTTTTGATTAATTATTATGCCAACAAAAATTTCAAAGCCTCCTCTAGCACTGGTGAACCCATTCCCTGCTCTGTTTTCAAACTGCAGACATTAATTTCAGAGTTAACTTTAGTTCAGAAGGATGATTTTGCATAATCAGAGAGATTGCTCTAAATCTCCATTATGCTCCCCCCACCAACACAAGAGATGCAACACATATACGTATCTGGGTCCATCAGCAGCTGAACACCTCAGCCATGTAACATTCAGCCACGTTCCTGAAGACAGGGCAGAGTACTCGTACATAGATCACTGCTGTCACTAGGATCAGGCCTAAAATACACTATTTTAACACATGGCCACATTGGAAAGGAGAGGCAGGAAGGACATACAAACATCCCAAGTCAGTGTTTCTTCTTATTTCAACAGATGAACATACAGAACTGCACAGGCAGAAAGCCAGAAAGCTCATGCACAACCTTGCTCAGAAACTGGCAGATCAGGTTCCTTTCTTCCCCTACCTTTTTTTTTTTTTTTTTGAGGTGAAAGTATTGCAGAGAGCCAGCATTGAGGAAAACGAGCATCAAATGTGTTGTAGTAGCTATACTAATGTGAAGACAGGATGACATTTTATATCTTAAGTTCATCTATTCTCTTTCAAATATTCTGCATGCATTCTCCCTCCATCTTCACTTTCCTTTGAGAGCATAGCCACAGCAAGTGTGCACTATCAATTATTTATTAAAATCCTTGGCTGCTTCTGCTCTGATTTCTGACAACAAACATGAATGTGCCTAGTCAAGATGAATGGGTACATCATTGATTCAAACAAGTGCTTCTTTGATTGATAAGCAGCCTAAATGGCCTTCACTGCCTACTTATTTTGATTTACGTTAAGTGCCCAAACTCCCCACTGATGTGAGGGCCCCTTTGACCTAGATATTAGCAAATATCTATGAGAAGACTACCTCTCCCCTAAGAATTTCATAATCTAAACACCCATGAAAAGTAGAGATACAAAGAGGTGAACCAGCCTGCTTGCCACCACAGAGCAGGCTACTAGCCAGGCACAGAATATACTCCGTGCCTCCTGCCTCTCAACAGGGATGGTGGCATCTTGCCACACTGCTGCAAGCTCTGCAATACTTTCACCAATACTGCTAGTGATTCAGGTTGACCCAGTGAGGCTGGCTCTTCTCCACTGCGTATGAGAAGCTGGAGATGTATTAAATACTCTCCTACTATTTCTTTCTCCCTCTCACTGGTTGGCGTTATCCCTCAAGACAGGCTCTGCAACTAACAAACAAACAAACAAACAAAATTACTATGTTCTACTTGCTTAAACAGGATACAAAAATATAGAAAAAGTATACATATAGAAATTTGAGGAGAGCTTAAGACTGTATTTTATCAATCTAGGTATTTAACTTGTTTTTGAACTGTTCTCTCTCTGAATGAAGGTTTTTATTGACAGGAAATGTTTGGCTTTTTTCCCCTTAAAATCAATTCTGAGAAAAGCCTGTACACTCCTCTGGTAAAGTGCTGATTTAGAGAGTAACAAGAGGGTAATAATAATCTGACACCACCCTCTCTCAAGAAGAAACAATAAAAAAGCAAGTATCGCCATTTCCCAAGACGCTGATGTGTGTAGTGTGGCTAGTCCCCTCTTTTCACCTCTGTAATCATTGCCCTTCTCAGCAGAGTCAAGGACATGAATTTTTACTAAGCACATTTCAAAAGGCCTCTAGATGTCCTACCCTCCTGAAGGGCAGCAGCTCCCCGCACACATGAAATTTCTGCTGAAGCTCGGTTCCAGCTGTAGGTTTATGTGCCATTTATATGCCTGCACCAGGACCTACCTCTTTTTCCCCCCCTCAGGGAGCACCTCAGGTTTCATGCTCTTTCCTTACTGCATTCCTCTTCCCTTCCATGGCTAGCATCCTCACCTGCCACACTAGGTTCAAATAATATCTGGCTACTTTCATTTGCAGCAGCAGTGCTTCATTGCATGTTATAGCACATGCAGTTGAACAACTAGGTGGAACTATACCTTTGCTATAACATAATATAGGTGACTTCCATGGACCATAGCACTTCATATATAGAGTGGAAAAGCACCGAGAACAACTCGGGCCCACCTTCACCTCAGAGAGGATCTGTTTTGCAGTGTAGCTATGGCATAAGTTTGAGTGTGAGATTTCTTACCCTGTTTATTTTCAGGAATTACCCAGCTATAAGGAATTTTATACAGGGAAAATCTAGCTTAATAATGGACCACATGAAAGCATCCGGTTAATACAGCAAAGGCCACATTTTGCTGTCAGTAGTTCAGATACCCAGTGCAGAGGGACAGAAACATCAGAAGCCTCATTTAAATTGCCCTCTAGAGAAAACGCCACAAACCTGTTATTTAGCAACTGCATCACTGACAGATACACAAAGCATGCTCCATAATTACAGTATTATATGAGCTAATGGAAATTATTTGCAGGAGCAATGGTGGAACTATTGGTTCCATTGACTGGTACAGTCTTTGTCACCATGGCTTTCCAATGCTGCAACTCACATTTAAAAATACAAATAAAATCATAAAGGGCGCTAAATACACAAGGACCACTATGGCAGGGTTTTATGATTACAATGAGAATCAGGAAATACTTTGGTAGGGACAAATCTGGGACAGAGTGGAGGGAGTGTTTTAAATTATATGCACACACTTTTCAGGGATGCAGACCTTTTTAAAGTACATTTCTAGCCTTCCGTTATCGAAAACCTTTTAAAATATTCAGACATGATTAGATCAAGCATTTCCCTACAAAGCCCAGTGAATGAGGTATGGCATTTCAGCTGTCTGAAAGACATGACTGCAGAGTGAAGCCTAGGGGAGAAGAGACTTTAAGCTTCACTGACATACACTCCATATAAAAGGCATGCTAGGCAGACTTTTTGGGTCAGTGGTAATCAGCAAGAACATTAAAGCCTAGCTGTACTGTAACTGTGGAAAAAAATCTCTTTTATTCTCTAACAGCAAAAGCAGTCACAATGGCTGTGGTGAGTAGCCAAGTGAGGGGCCACTTACTCTCCAGCCCTGTCCTACTGAAGCCAATGGTGCTACAGCAACTACACCAGTGAGTGAAGTCAGCTTTCCAGAGCCCCAAGACACCAGCATGCTCATAGGCTGTGAGGCACACTCTGGTTTTGCACCACCTGGTTAGGAGACAGCTTAAGCAGAGATGGGTCTAATGAAAATGTTCCTCCTCACGAAAAGCACATCAGTGCACATAAAAGGATGCTGATGATTGGTATCGAACAAATGCACCACAAGCCCCCTGACTTGCACACTAAGGAAAGCTGTTGCATTTATCAGGTGCTTGGTGTTGCTAAAATCAGCTGGCAAGAGGCTCACATGCCCTGCTCAGGTTTGTATTCTTGTCTCCTTGCTCCGTTTGAAATTCTTCAGCTGTTAAAAGCAAGACTGTCTTGCTGACTGTCAAGATATTCCAATCCCAGATTTCACTTCCCATTAAAACAGCACACGATGATAAGAAGCAGGTCCTTATTTTACCCCAGCAGGGATCTTCCCTCAAATTAATCATTCACGCTATGAGCAGTTAAAGAAACTGAAATCTATATACAGCACTTGGACAGATGCTGCACTTGAGTCTATGTAAATAGTCTCCAGTGCTAGATGGTCTGCTGTTTGAATGGGATTTCAATTACCTTATGATCAACTGGAAACCTTACTTGGATGACAAACTCAAACACAAAAAAGAAGCCTACAGAGGGTGGAAGCAAGGACAGGTAGCCTGGGAAGAATACAGAGAAATCATCCAAGTAGCCAGAGATCAGGTTAGGAAAGCTAAAGCCCTGATAGAATTAAATCTGGCCAGGGATATCAAGGGCAACAAGAAAAGCTTCTATAGGTATGTCAGTGATAAAAGGAAGACTAGGGAAAACGTGGGCCCTCTCCAGAAGGAAACAGGAGGCCTGGTTACCCAGGGCATGGAGAAGGCTGAGGCACTCAATGACTTTTTTGCCTCAGCCTTCACCGGCAAGTGCTCCAGCCACACCGCCCAAGTCACAGAGGCAAAGCAGCGACTGGGAGAATGAAGAACCACCCACTGTAGGAGAAGATCAGGTTTGAGACCATCTAAAGAACCTGAAGGTGCACCAGTCCATGGGACCTGATGAGATGTATCTGCGGGTCCTGAGGGAACTGGTGGATGAAGTGGCTAAGCCACTATCCATCATATTTGAGAAGTCACGGCAGTCTGGTGAAGTTCCTGCTGACAGAAAAAGGGGAAACATAGCCCCCATTTTTAAAAAGTGAAAAAAGGAAGACCTGGGGAACTACAGGACAGTCTCACTTCTGTGCCCAGCAAGCTCATGGAGCAGATCCTCCTAGAAACTATGCTAAGGCACATGGAAAATAATGAGGTTATTGGTGACAGCCAACATGGCTTCACTAAGGACAAATCATGCCTGACAAATTTGGTGGCCTTCTACGACAGGGTTACAGCATTGGTGGATAAAGGAAGAGCAACTGACATCATCTACCTGGACTTGTGCAAAGCATTTGACACTGTCCCACACGACATCCTTGTCTCTAAATTGGAGAGACATGGATTTGACAGGAGGACCACTCAATAGATAAGGAATCAGCTGGATGGTCACACTCAAAGAGTTGTGGTCAACGGCTCGATGTTCAAGTGGAGACCAGTGACGAGTGGTGCTCCTCAGGGGACAGTATTGGGACTGGCGCTGTTTAACATCTTTGTCGGTGACATGGACAGTGGGACTGAGTGCACCCTCAGAGAGTTTGCCAATGACACCAAGCTGTGTGTTGCGGTTGACACGCTGGAGGGAAGGGATGCCATCCAGAGGGACCTTGACAGGCTTGAGAGGTGGGCCCATGCAAACCTCATGAAGTTCAACAAGGCCAAGTGCAAGGTCCTGCACATGGGTCAGGGCAATCCCAAGCACAAATATGCTCTGGGCAATGAGTGGATTGCAAGCAGCCTTACAGAGAGGGACTTGGCAGTGTTGGTTGATGAGAAGCTCAGCATGACCCAGCAATGTGCTCTTGCAGCCCAGAAAGCCAACCATATCCTGGGCTGCATCAAAAGAAGCGTGACCAGCAGGTCAAGGGAGGTGATTCTCCCAGTCTACTCTGCTCTAATGAGACCCCACCTGGAGTACTGCCTTCAGCTCTGGGTACCCCAACATAAGAAGGACATGGACCTGTTGGAGTGAGTCCAGAGGAGAACCACAAAGATGATCAGAGGGATGGAACACCTCTCCTATGAATGCGGGCTGAGAGAGTTGGGGTTGTTCAGCCTGGAGAAGACAAGGCTCCAAGGAGACCTTATAGCAGCCTTCCAGTACCTAAAGTGGGTCTATGAGAAACATGGGGCAGGGGGGACTTTTTACAAGGACATGTAGTGACAGGACAAGGGGTAATGGCTTTAAACTGAGAGAGGGTAGATTTAGATTAGATGTCAGGAAGAAGTTCTTCACTGTGCGGGTGGTGAGGCACTGGAACGGGTTGCCCAGAGAGGTTGTGGATGCCCCATCCCTGGAATTGCTCAAGGCCAGGTTGGATGGGGCTTTGAGCAACCTGGTCTAGTGGAAGGTGTCCCTGCCCATGGCAGGGTGGTTGGAACTAGATGATCTTTAAGATCCCTTCCAACTCAAACCATTCTATGATTCTACGACATAGGGCACTGTCCCAAATTTAAAACATACAACTTTAAAATTAGCTTCATTCCTTTAAAGTCGACCCCAAATAACTAGACAGAGACTCTTCAGAGGTTGTTCTTAGGTGTGGCTGGCTTAAAGGAGCCTTATATCTCTGTGAAACTCACATTAAGAAACAAAATCAGAACTTCACCATGAGTAAGGTAGAACAGAGGCTATCAAACACCTTTCAGCAATACACACACCCTTGAAAAGAGTTTGGATATTCTCTCCTCCTGCTTAGCCCCCTCTGATGCCTGTGTGCTTCATCACTCAGTACTACCTTAGCCAAGACGCCTGATGGGCCCAAAGCAAGTTTGATTTTAAAGATTATTGAGAGCAACAGTCTCAGGAGGAGAATCAGGAGAAAACTTCATGAAGGGCTCCCTTGAGGAAAAATCCATGAAAGCTTCCATTACATGGTGAGGACTTCCTTCCACTGAGTACCCAAAGGGTCTGGCTCCAAACCCTGCAAAGACCTTGCAAGACCACCTTGTATGTAGAGTCACAACTTGTGTCTCCCCCAAAGCCATCTGACAGGATGATGCTACAAGTGTGGGTATTTGCCTGCTTATCCTGCAGTCTTCACGACGGGCACAGCTACTTTTAGGAGGGAAGCAAGGAAGCAGTCACCTGGCACTCAGTGTGTGGGGAAACATCCAGGCAGACACACACAGCTAAGGAAGGCAGCAAATAATCCAATATGAAAAAGAGAGGCTTGGGTTTTAGCATGTACCTGGAGCTCCCACAACTCAAATTCTAACAGCACAGGCTCAAAATACAGAAAAGGATCATGGAAAATAACAGGAGAGAAATCCAATGCTTTGCCTCAATGAAAGCATTTCCTAACTTTTAAGGAATGATAAAATGACCAATATGCACTGCAATTAATGAACACCTTTCCTTTCCTCTGTTCCTGGAGCCAGAAAGCCTGCACACCATCACAGCAACACTACAGGTCTCATTTTGTGTGTGTTGTGAGCATCACTGTGTAAGACTGAGTTTGCCATTCCATCCTGGAAGTGCTCTGTGGTTTGGAAAGCTACCGGCTGGTGTTTTGTTACCCATCACAACCAAGGTGTCAAGCACATGATGCTACTTCATGAGCAAGTAAAGAGGCTCTTGCTGGCATAGAATCAAATGAGCAGCTTTCCCAGGAGTGTTTTTACAGGACACCAGTTCAATATTTAAAAAAAATAAAAATAAGTCCAGGATTATGTATGATGAACAGCTGGAGAATGTTAAACATATTTTACTTCAGGTTTGGCAGGGTTTAGTAAATCATGATTTAATCACGCTCCCAGGCCATCACTGTAAGTGAACTCTGGAAATGCTCACTAAGACATAAAGAAAGGATAAACAGGAGAATGGAAAAGCCATTTTACCAGGAAGGACACAGCCATTTGTTATTTGGCTTTGGAGAGAAACAAATGTGAAGAAGTCTCAGAAAGGAGAGATGAGAAGAGATACGAAAGAACACCATGTCACATTCCTCCCTTGATCATGGGCATGCTTCCGCTGCAAACCTGGCTCAGACCTCTGCGTGGGTGTCCCCACCGCATGTACATGCAGGCACGCAGTCACACAGAGCTGCAGGCTCCAGAATGCTTTAATGTGAACTGCCCATTCCTTACTGTAATAAGACTTCAATGTCAGGAAACACTACCAGTTTTTTCAATCAGCTAGGCAGTGCATAAGCCCAGATTAATTAAAATTAGTTCCATTTAAGTTTTGAGGAATACTGTCATATGCTTTACTGAAGATTAAGGGACAAGTCAGTGAAAGCTGTGAAGCTGACTTCAGTGGCACAAGGCTTAGCTGTCTGAGCACTGCATATACCTTATTCAAGCAATTTTAATAGACATTATAACTAAGCCAATGCTCTGATTTATTCTTTAGTAACACCACTTGCTCATTTTTTGTGGTTTCATTACCTCCTAGAAGCCAGAAGTTTATAGGTTCTGGGCCAAATTCAGAAACAAGGTTTGTAAAACTGATCTAAATTATACTTGGGTAAATTACATTCTACAAGATCTTCTTAACTCCAGAAGAAATGGGAAAAAAGATGTTAAACTGGAGGTCAAAGTGATTAAGTGTGATTCATAGCACAAGCCACACCACCTTCTGCCCTCCTATTAACTGCCTAAGTGAACCAAAGAATACAAGAAGATCCATACTAGGTCAGACCAACAGTCTGTCCAGCTCAGCACCCTGTCTCCAGTCTTTTGAACTAGGCTTCTTGACATCATATTACATGGGACTGTGGGACAGTGTAGAAGCTTGCTCCATCTGCTCCACACACATCTGATGTGGCAGCACCTCCCAAAAAATAAACAATGGCACCAGCAGTTGACCAAGGCAGTGTACAATAACATCCCATGACTTTTTTCCAGAGCACTCAACCGTTGGCAGCAATGTGCCCCTCTGGGATTTTCTGGAGCAGAGCCAATGCCCCTGTATTTATCAGCGCTCAGTAGATCACCCTTCCAGTAGTGGATCCAGTTGCTTTAGATCCCATATATCTTTTTAGTATCCCAAAAGTTGAGGACCTCCTCAGTTGCGCAAGGACCCACCTCACATAGTTTAGAACTTACTACTTGCTAGTTTGCTTTTATGTCCCCTACACCTCACTACTGTACCCAACTCCTCTGGTTTTCTTGGTGACAAAATATAGTAAACCAGGGTTCTGGTCAGCTGCTTAATAGTGTGCATTTTATGTGGCTTTAAGTTCAACATCTCCTCCTTAAATCTTTTTTTTTTTTTTAGTATAATTTTACAAGAAAATAGCATAAAAATTAAGAATTCATTTTCAGAATCCATTTTTTTCACATACTTGTGACTTTTTACATTGTAAATGTTTACATTGTGATGTAAACATTTTAAAACATTGTTGTTTTCCATTCTTCGTGTCTGAGGTTTTTATAAGAACTTCACAAAAATTTTGGAGTTTTCATTAATAAAATTTCCACTCTAATTGTCCAATTCTTTTTCCCCACTTACTACATACCTTCCTGTTCTTTGTGAAATCAGTGCTTCCAAACTGCGCTGATGTAAGTGAAGGAAGAAAACCTTACCTAGTGTCTTTTCATTCTCCCTTCTGCCCGGCAACAAACTCCTCTCCCTTGCTTAATCACGTGCATGTTATAAAGAAGAAAGTTATACAAAATTTTACAATACAAAGTTTGCCAAGCATTCTGTTTTAAAGGATAGCATGAGACCAAATGGAAAACACTGGTTCTTACCAACACAGCTAAAGCTCCTAGCAAGAAGCTAGATTGTCTTTGATGAGTTTTATAAAACATTCATGCACAGTTGCTTGATTACCTCTAATGGTTTGGCCAGAAAGATTGTTCTAAAAATCCATAGAAGTGAAGGCTTGAGGGCTTTCTTACCTATGTGGGAATGATTTTTTTTTTTCATCTTTTCTACTCTTATTGAACATCTAGACTTCACAACTTCCAAAGCAGGATGGCACAGTTGGCAGAATAAAATGAAATCCATCAACGAAGTCCATGCAAGCACAGTGCGTTACTAATGGGGACTGCAGATGGGCCATGCTTTGAAACTCAGATACTTGAAACTTAAATACAAGGAACTCGTGAATCAGTTGCGATGGACTCGGCATGTTAGCTATGTAACAAAAATGGCATGTTTGCAGAATATTACCCCATATTTTGCCCCATGGAAATGCAGGTTTCTAAAAATGAACAATCTAATGAACAACTTTAACACACATTCAATTTATCCTGTCTTGAGACTACTTGTGCTGAGTCAGATTCCTGCTAGGAACTGGCTGGGTTTCTGGAAGGAAGGTTGTAGGGATTGGCGCTCAGAAGATCTCGCGATGTACGGAAAGAGAAGGGTTAAGGGAGGCGGGATGACCGACAGACAGTATATAAGGGCGTGACGCAGTTGAATAAACGCCATTTGCAGCATCCTCATATTGGTGTCAGTGCTCTGTGGCCCAGGGTATGGTGGACCCTGTGCCGAGTCCCACGGGGTGATCAGACGAATGTCTACAGAAGGTATTAAAGACTATGATAGAAGTTAATCCTTTCCATTTACACACGTTTTAAAGGCTGCTGCCAGCCACTAAGACATAGGCCAACACATAACATCTTTTCAAAAGGGAAAACTGGGAAAAAACTTAATAAAGAAAGGAAAAGCCACAAATCGCAGCCCCCATGTTAATCGTACTTTGGACAGCAGTGGCAACCAGGCTGAAACATGAACAGCCTTCATTCAGAATTAAGTCAGTTTTTCACTTCAAAACTTATACTTCAAATATCAGCGTGCTTACACATTGTCAGGACCTAAATATGGTACTTCCTGCCATTGTGAGTGCTAAGCAAATGGCTTCAGTTCGAATACATCAGCTGAGACAGTGTGTACTGAAGCCTTTCCTCCCAGCCCTGTGGCTTGCGGTGGCTGCAGGAGCCCCAGGACAGAGATGACCTCAATGGGCAGCTCTACCCCCACCACATCCAAAGCTGGGTACCAGACGCCCACGCCACCTGACGGTAACAATGGCCCTTGAGGGACCGCTCCTTAAATCCTTCTGTGTAACCAATGGCCAAAACAGCGTCCCTGACGAAATCAATGGCAAAACCCCCGTGGACAGCGGTGAGGCCAGGACATCACGTGGGGCACCTGGTGGAAGACAAGACAACAGTGCCATCACTTCGGCCACCTCAGAGAGAGTGGAAAACACCAAAAAAATTTCATAACGAAATCAAAAGGGGGATTTTGCTGTGGGGTCTTAAACTGAAAGAAAACTCCTTAAGAGAGTGATAAATATCATTCACAGTTTTTATCTAAGCATCAGCTCAAAGTATTTCCTTCTTTTCTAATTAAAATAGGGATTTGAGTGCCAGAACAATGATCTCTAGTCAAAGACTCTCACAGATGGAGGGATCGCACCAACTCATTTCCTACTTAAACAATGAAATCAAACCAAGGTTTGGGAGACCAGCATTTGTTGCTATTATTTGAGCTGGCACCACGCGCACTCTGCAGTACTTTGATGTGGCTGCCTTAGGCAGCTCATAACAGGAGTAATAATATTGTAAAATATAAACAATCCCAGTTAGCAGTTTGGGAAAGGAAAAAAAAACCAAAACAAAACACCAAAAAACAGAGCCCCTGCTTTTGCAGCAAGAACCAGCATACTGCCTTCTCCGCTTGCAGAGTCCAGTAAAACCAACCCCAAATTTTAATAGTGCCAAGCCTATGCTGCTGAACATGATGGAAGGGGAGATGGCTGCCAGCACGAGACCCCCCCTGAGCCAGGCGGCTTTAGGTGTGGGGCAGCCCCAGCCCTGGGCATGCCCCTGGGGACAGGGACAGGCCAAGGACAGGCTGGGACGTGGGCCCATGGCCAGGCAGGGCAGGGCTGTGGGGAGCTGGAGACCGGCCCTGCTGCGGCCTCGCTGGGGCAGGGGCTGAAGGCCCGGGGGGGTCTGACATGGGATCCTGGGCCACAGGCAGGGTGGGGGGAGCCCCAGGGGGTGGGCAGGGACAGGCAGGGCTGGGGGTGCCCTCAGGACCCAGACACTGGGGCTGCATGCTTCAAACCCAAGACGAACGCAGTCATACCCCAGAGTTACCCCAAGCGTCCCCCTGACTGGCAGTTAACGGGCTCTCCTGCTGACGCGGGGGCTAGAAAAACTTTAACTTGCCAATTAAAGTGATAATCATGAAGAAAATTTAAGTGCTGAGAAAATATTGCTCACATTCCAATGAACCCGACACGTAGATCATTTGTGAACTCATTTACTGCTTTTCAAGTGCACTTTGCAATGAAAGTGGAAAAAGTGGGCATTGGAAAGAGCAGCAGAGCATCCCTAACAGCAAATAAACCCACATATCCCATGCAGTGTGACCGGCCAGGCATCCATCCTCTTAAACAAATGAAAAGCAAAACAGACATGCTGACCTCTTAGGAGTATCGCTATTTTCCTGATTCTGCACCAGTTCTCTTTTCCCTCCTCACATCTCCTTCCCTTTCCTCCTTCCACTGCATCCTGATCCAGCGCCTCTTGAAATCAGCAGGCTTCCTGCTACTGCTTTTAATGGCCTGCAGTCAGACTCAACAACACTTCAGGCCCTACCATTACAAGCAAACCCCACCAAGTAAGGAATTTCCATCATGAGATGTGATATGCATGGGAAGGCATGGCTGGCAATGCTCAGAGGCAAGGCCTGACATTAGCTGAGTTGAACCAAGAGGTGGAACAGAATGACTGAAATCACAGAAATCACAGTTTAGCAAGGGAAGACATAGCCTGATCTTGAGATGGGAGGGCAAAACTGACTTTGTTTTAATAACTGCAGTTCTACCAGGGACAAAAAAAAGCAGCACATGTCACAGAAGTAGAATAAAGTTAATGTTATTAATGCTAAGCAGCAAAGGGCTCCAACTGAATCCAAAGCAGTTATTGTTCTTTTACTACCAATCGCTGTGCTAAAAGCCTTTTGTATTTTAAAGCCTGAAGCCAAGCTCACAAGCCTTTAAGATTCGTTAGATCAAAGGAAATGGTTTCTAGAAAAACAGACAGATTTAAGGACATACCCAAACCTATCTATTTACAGGTCTAATCCTTAAGGCATTGATTGTATTACTCAGTCTGTACATAGACAATGATATTGGTGGTGCTGCGGCTCCAACTCCCTTATTAAAATACATTCAGATGGAGACCTAAACATTAAGAGTTGTGTTTTCTAGAAGTAAATTTTTATCTATCAAAAGCAGACAGTATTCGTCCCTTTAGCACATTATTTCCAGATAGATGGTGGGTATGATATCAGATACTGGTCATAGACTATTCAACCTCTGAATCATAAAATGAGGATTGGTTTTAAGAAGTCTGTTCAGTAGCTTAAGAGTTTACAAGCTTTAAAGAAGAGTGTGGGGTTTTTTTCTTGGGGGTGGGGGGAGATGGTGCCTCCTTAGCATTTACCTAGATTTCTCTCATTTACAAATGAGTTAGCAGAAGGAATGTCAAGAGAAAAATCTAAGCACTGTCATATGCATTGGCCAATTTTGAAAGAAAAATATCTCAATTCAACCAATTTTACCTGTTATTCTTCTATAATTTTTCACTTTCTTTGCAAAAATAGAAGGTACTATCACTGCCAGGTATCACTACCACTTCCAGATTAAACAGCAAAATCTACCAACACCTCCTCTGTAAAAATAGAGAAGAAAAACTACGGAAGTACACAGTGAATGTCGCAGCAAAAATCCTTTGAGCAGGATGGAAAACTGCCTCTTTATTGCACTTACAGAAAACTTAGCAATATGTTTATCGGGAAGTCCTCTAGACAGACAACCCACCACTTCTTTATGTTTCAGGAGTCATTTTAAGGTGCTGAGATCAGTTCCAAGTAAATTCACCGTAAAAGGGAGACCATATGCTAATGTCTGTCCATTATTGCCCAGTCCAAGTATTCAAATAGTAGTCAAATACCCTTGGCTCCTAAACCAGAATCTGCATACATATCAATTAGATAGAAGTACCAGGGCTGTGTGTGTTGTTTTTTAAATGGTAGTTTAGTGCTTTTCATTTACTTTCTGGGCTGTGAACCTCTAGAGTTCAAAATACTAATGTTTACAACCAGACAAGCTAGTAACTTGCTGCTTTTTAAACAGGCAGAGCTGATGCTCAAATGAACATATGACTCCAGTTTTTGGTGGTCTAAGATGGTCAGTAAAATCACAGAAGTTGGCAACACTGCCCACACTGTCAGCAAGCCATAAACCAAGGGCAACAGTTCATCTACCATTTTACAAGGTCCCCCTCCATCAGTGTTTTTTCAGACAGCTACTAACAGCATCTCTCAAACAGTACAGCTTATGCTAGCACGAAACTAAAAAGATTAATCAAATAGCTGTTAATTGCATTCAGGGACAACAACATTGTAACAAATAAGATGAGCACAAAATGCTTTAGCTTCATTTGCACACTTAGCATAGTGTGCATGGCACACTGCATTTCTCCCATGCACAGCCTTCACTTAAACACGAGGGCCTTACAGAGTACCCTCTCATCTTTCTGAGGCCACAACCTATTCCTAGGCTTCCCACTTTTTCCCCACATCAGACAGTGACAAAGGGTGAGAAAACAATCAAACTGTAATTTCAGTGCAGATGAGGCAAGCAGTAGGATTACATGATTCGTTTTTACTGCAAAGCAGTCTCTCTTAATGCTTCAGTGTTTTGAGCACAAAACTGTTTATCTGCTTGCAAAAGAAAACAAACATACAAAACAACCCAAGGGGAGGTCCCACCATAGGCAAAGAAATCTTTGGGACTGTGCCAAATGTTGTCGAGTGGCCATACTGGTTTGCTATACCTGTCCACCAACAGCAGAGCTCTCAAGCATCTTCCTTCCCAAGAACCAGAAAAGCCCCAGGTCATGTCATGGAAAAGGGGATGCATCCCAGAGACTACAGCCCTTGTCTCTGGTCTGCCACTGAGCAGACCCACTTCTCATTAGAACTCTCCTGTTCAGTAGCGTAACCCCAGCTGCACCAGAGCAGCCCCCTTCCACCAGACCCAAATGCTTCCAGTACATATGGTCGTTCACAGAATGCTGAAATATGTATGAAATACAGGCCCGGCTGCTAGGAAGCAGCAGGCAGAAGTCAGGCATGGGGACTCAATGTAAAGTAAGTACCAGTCTGCTCCAAGCTAGGCAGAAATCACATAGTGCTTGCAAACCACAGTTTAGAAAGCCAGGCTATTTGGGCTTTCTCCAAAGCAAACACATTTGTTGCTAGGAATTCCACATCTAGTAGCACTGCCCCTGGGATAAAAATAAGATGGTCCCTTCACCAAGCTTGGAAGAGGTAACAAGGTACGAGTACTGGGAGGGAGTGCAGAATCAATTAGTTTGATGTTCTCACTCCTAAGCTAGATGACCTTAGCCATGCACACAGTACACAAAGGAGAAAAGTTAGCACCAATTTTCTTAGCAGTCCAATACAAAACCATAACCATGCTAGTCTTTAAGAAGAAAAAGCCATCTGGCTTCCAGAAAACAATGGCAACCTACACCAAACATATACAGCCCTGTGCTGAAAGGCTGCAGCAGAGCTTCCAAACCCCACAGAAGCTCAGTTCAAGTCCTAGCCTGGCTCTAGGCCTCCACAAGGCTGCAGCCCCACTCTCCATGCTTGTTATCGTATTCCAAAACTGGCCATCAGCCTTCCTCAGCTATGAAAATTTGCAGACATTATCCTCACTCCCTCATCACTGCTGCATGCAGCCTAGCAATCTCCCAAGCAAAGTTACCCTTTGAGGGCAAACACCCCCTTCTGAAAGGCCCTCCCACAGGTCTCCTGTCATCAAAATGAGAAATCCAGACACACCGGTGACTGACTGCCAGTTGGTGGCTATTCTGCCACGGGACACGTGGTCTCATAAAGGAGTTCAGGCCATTCAGGCTCTAGACAAGCAATTCCTAGCTGCATACTGTAGCAAGTTGCCACATTAACATCACTAACATCACTTTTGCCTCCATGCCAAGTCAGGACAGACAATTTCCCCCTGCAGTATCTTCCAAAATGTTTCGAAAGGCAGGTCACGCTTAAGGAAACCCCCAACAGGGCTATAACCCCACTTTATCCATTTCTGCATGAACACGGGGACAAGAACACAACTGTGAAAGAGTTAATCCTCCCAATGTGCGTATTTTTCTTAATTATACCTTAGCTTAAGTGGGGTAAAAGAAGGTAATTTTGCAGCACAGGTATATGCTAAGCCAAGTACTAAAGCATTTTTATCTCCAAATCATCCATTCCACAGAATTTGTTTTTTCCACACACTTACAGTTAAGGTGATTTGTTTCAGCTCAGTTGTTTTGTTTTGATTTTAACATGAAAAATGCAAAACTGTAAAACTGAAGGTTTAGGAAGTAATTTATATGAAATAAAGTATCCAGCACTGTTTTAGTTTTATTGCTGATATTCACATGGGTTTCTCACAGCACATTTGTCAAACACTGCCCTTTACATTAAGGCTTTGGCAAGTATGATAAAATACAAACACAGGCTCTATAAAACCATATTCACAGCACAAATTTACATTTATAGCACTTAATATAATTAATATAGAGGACAGCAACAGTAGGGTGCATATATTCTGTTTTCTTCAGTTGCTGAAATTGTAGCAAGAGCATGTGATTCCGAATGTTTGAAGGTAAAGATGTAAACATTAGCCCTTTGATGCAGATAAGAGGAGGCTTATATGTACTAACTGAGCTCATAAGACTCAGTAAGAAAATGAGTAAAATGAAACAAGTCGCCCAGTTTCTCAAGAAAAGAAAGATAACACTGTTCCCAAGCTCAATACCACTGATTAGCAGAGTATGCCCCCATTTACTGCTACTGTACAGCCTAGACATATTTAGGCAAGTTCCATAATTAGTGTCCTCTGTTAAAAGGATAAAGTATACATTCATGTCAGAATGGAGGGGAGAAGAAGAGGGGTGGGGGAAGATACTTTTTTTCCATATAAAAGAAGCTACTGTGTTTAGGAGGCTCTCTACAGACAGGTTCTGTAGGTGGCCATTTAAACAACAAAGGAAGTTCAAGGGTTCAAAATGGATTTCTGCTGCTTAATACCCAGAAATCTGCATTTTTAAACTCAGTCTCCCTGCTGTGCAATTATGTATGAATTTAAGACTAGTCGTTTTCTTACAAGAGGCTCCGTTGTGCAAGTGGGAGACAAAATCAGGTCACTCAATCACAAGAAGTAAATTTCCCCCCACCAGCCGTTGAACTCCAGAGACAGACAAAGAGGGAAAGGCAGATTTTATTCCCTTCTCAGACTAGTCCAATTTCTAATCATATTCTTTGGAGTTTTGAATACCCCTTCCCTTTCCCTTCAGACCCAGGGACTAACATGGGAACCTAATTAAACCTTAAGTAGTGCTGTGTAAAAGACCAGCACTGTGTTAAGATTTGACTGAAAGAAAAGATCAGCCAAGGCTGCCTCTGTAAAATATACATCCCCTGCTAAAAACAAGGCACCTGCCCTCTCTGAGACTTCTGTATCTATTCCAATCTCCTTCCCTTTCTTTTATTTGCCTTCGAACACTTCATTTAAAGTTGTTTCTTTCCTCCGAGACATTTCATATATCCACTCAGTGTGTTCACAATGGTCCATGCACATTGGAAGTCATGCCCTTCCAAAGCAAAAAGCCTAGAGGAGAGTCTAATCCAAATTGCTGTGCCTTTCCCCATTCCTTACCTTAGCACCCCTCAAACTGGTAGCAGAAATTCCTCCAATTTCACCATGGCTTTGCATGGGCAAGAGAATCTACCACAGCAATGCCTGACCCAGGATGCAGCCTCCCTCACCCACCACCCTGTGATGAATGTCCACACGAGGAACAGGAATATTTTACAGCTCTCCAGATCAAAAAAAAACAATCCATCTCCTGGTGTTGTACCAGAATTCAGTATTAGTGAACATCTCTGAGACAAAATTTCTATTGCTAAAACCAGCTGATTTCTCCTATGCTTTCACAGAGAAACCAGTAATTAGGGCTAAGGCTTTTGCCAGAAAGACATGGCAAAGGAAGTACATCAGGCCTAAGCCACATGCCTATGTGTGTTTTTCATTTGCTCCCAAACATTATCTTCTGTGTGATCATGAATGCAAAAAGGTGTTCAGAAGAGCCAACCCGGGAAGAAATGACCTCCTTGACTACCTTGGAGGAGGTTACTCTCAAACCAGCTGGCAACAATTGCTTCTACAGGAAAGATATGAGCCAGGTCCATCAGCTTTAGTTATATATTGCAGTTCTGCTCTGTAAACAGTTCCATTACACAGCACAAATTCAGGGTGTACTGTCACTGTCTCACACAGGTTGGCTCTTCCAGGGCACCAAACAGTGTCTTATTTGCTTTATGAGCATTCATTTTTTTAGTTTCTGTATTAAAAATAAGTACTATCAGACATTTCTGTTTATTAGGCACTGAAAAAAATACCTATTTTCAGTGATCAGATGTCAACAGCAACTATACCTTGTTAATCAAAGCCTATTTGCAAAAGAAATTGTTGCTGTACACTAGAGGTGACAAAACGCATTCTGTTTAGTTCCAACACACGCAATATACTGCATCAGATCAAAAAGGAAAAACAAATCAGAAAATGTGTTTTCCTGCTCAGATTCTCTAACATAGCCCACAGTTTCAACCCTGACCCAGTATAGTTCAGTGCTGAAGAGCTGTGGACTAATTCATGGTTAGCGAGTCAAGCAAGAAAATCAATCACTGGATCACGGTAGTACCCTTTATCTGCAAATGAGAAAAAGCCCGGGTTTTGTCCTTTCTTTCCATATACAAAAGGCTGCAAAGAATCTTTAAAGAGAAATTGAAATGTGTGAATAAACCTAATAACTGAAGATATTACAGTTTAAATATATGGATAGATAGATATTTAACATACATCTAAGGATGTTAGAAATAACAGCTAATGTTGCCATGCTCAAACTTTGTCAGACCACAGTCAGACAAGCTGCATGCTTTCCTAGCTCCTCAGCCTTTTGCCTTGCTGGGGTCACAAAGCTATTTTTTGTGAGAGCAGATAAAATAAAGGGAAGGAGAATTTTGAAAACAATCCTTTTTTTTCAGCCTGATTTACCACTTTTCTCTCCGAAAGAGGCACTAGTGCATGGTCTACTGAAAACAACCCTTTTCTTCACTAATTTTCTTCCTAATTTATGGAGGAAGTATTCTTCTGCCTGCACAGAGCAGGTACCATAGGCCGCGTTCAGAGGGAAGAGAGATCTCAGGTAGCCGCAGAAGAGCTATTAAACATCTGTGTATGACTTCTGCTGAAGTGTTCTCCTGAAATAAAAGCAAACTCCAACACTACAGGCCCAACTGCTGCTTTTTGAGCAAATGTCCCTCCAACGCTAGCTGAGGGCCTGCATAACAACTTCTTTCTGAAACCTTCATCCTCCAAGCACTTAGCAAGCCCCATTTTTCTTTGAATGTATTTCAAGGTCTCCTCCTCTGCTCGAAGCACACTGGACAGCTTTTCCATCAGCCCATTTTTTGTAAGAAAATTACTCACCAACTACATATCCATCTTTTCCTGTGTGGTATGTCCTACTGTTGTTGAACCCAGTGGTCCCCCCAGCAGTGGGGGGGGCCTCACAGGTCAGATGTAGGCATGGCACAAATGAGGGGACTAAAAAATTTATCTCTGCCAAACCTATGCTAGCTTTGGGACTGCAGCACAAACATGCATCTCCAAACACAGAATCAACAACATCTAGCTGGTGTATTAACGCTGTGGTGGAGCCAGCACTGCCAAAGCCAGAGGCAGGGACAGCCTGAAGGATAAGGAAAGCATCAGCTGTGCTATTGGCAGCTCAAGGAAGGAAATGGTAAAACGAGGTGAGAAACTGGACCCAGCCAAGCCCAGGACCCACTCAAAGCTGTTTCATGCGAGGCACGTGACTGCAAAAAGATTAGGAA
Source organism: Astur gentilis (assembly GCF_929443795.1). Taxonomy (NCBI): domain Eukaryota; kingdom Metazoa; phylum Chordata; class Aves; order Accipitriformes; family Accipitridae; genus Astur; species Astur gentilis. The sequence goes on along the minus strand of NC_064910.1, from coordinate 20,762,229 downwards.
CTATTAGATGGAAAAATAAAAAGCAAGCCCAGCATTAGGAGTTCAGATGATAAATCCTTCCAGACAGAACCCACGCACCACTGTTCTTTCTGTCCGATCTCCTGTTACAAAGGACTGAAAGCCACAAAACTGCTCTCGGATCCCACGCATCTATAGTGAACTAGCTCCTCTTTGAATTCAATTTCAGCAGGTATTAAAAGGAAGGGAATTCTCTTTCAGCTTGTTAGTATTTTCGTCCCATTTTGGAATTTGTCTATCATTTTTATCTTTTGATTTAGAAATGTTAATAAAGATTGATGATCTCCCTGAGGAAAAACAGGTGAGGAGATAGCACATGCTGGATTATATCATCCCAATAAATCTTCCTTTCAAAACAAACACAGCTTTCTCTTCTTGCAAAACACTGTTCTTTAAAGACTGTGCTTTTGTTTTTTAATAAAGAAAAAAGTCTTTCAACTGTGTTAATGATTAGCAAATGAATATGGCAGCTAACCAAGATGCTTAGGCCTGTAGCTTTAGTTGCTTATCAGATTAATACATATAAAGGAAGGATTCTGTAGTCTTCGCTTACAATGGCTGAAGTCATTGGGATTAGATGGCACTGTGAGGAAAGGTTGCAGCACTGAGCCCAGTGACATAGGAAGGACGGAGAGAGAAGCTGAGGAGAAAGGATCTCCCAGAACACATACACATAAGGACACTGCTGTCTGTAGCCTCCTTTGAGTGGTGAACAATACAGAGAAATAAGAGTTCCAGAAACAGCTTATAAAAATAATTAGTGGCATGAAAAGATCTACAGATGGAAAGAGACTGAAGAGGTCTGATGTGTTTAGTTTAGATATAAGGGCACATGAAAGAGGTACACAAAGTAATGAATAGCACTGAGAAAGAACTCCGGGATTCTTTAATCATGCAGTGTTGTAACGCAAGAACAAGTGGGTATTCAGAGAAATGAAACCAATTCTAGAGAGTTCCCAGGCAATGCACAGGTAACCTGCAGAGCTGCTGGCCATGTTTCATCACTGAGGCCAAGAATTTAGGAAGAATTTAAAAAAAAAAAAAACCAAAACAAAAACTCAAACACACCTCCCCCCGCCCACTTAATAGTAGCATGTGCAGTGACAACATACAGAGTGAAAAAACAACACATCAGAAACTGATGCTTCAAGGGACCTGTTAAAACCAAGCCTTCTTTCTCTAGGATAAAGCTTCATGTGTGGGCAGCTGTTACTAGTTTTACTACAGTACTTCTTACACTTTGCTTGAACCATCTGGTACCAGGCATGACTTTTCTGATCAAAACTATTTTCCTGAATATTTGAGGATTGCCGTGAGGCTCATAGTAGAAAGAATACTCTTTATCCCCACTGAGCCCTCTCCCTGTGCTACCTCAGCCTGCAGCAGCCCAAGCCTGTGATGGGGGAGACTGTGGGCTGCTTCCACCGCTGTTACAGCAGGAACACTAACATTGCTGTGTGGTTGTTTCCATGGCCCTGGAACACCTCCACGGAGGCGCTTCATACCCTCTTCAGCAGCAACAAGGCTGATTACAACATCCCAAACTGGCTGTCATCCTCAGGCGTTTTCACAACTACTGGAGGGGGTGCTCATGGACACAGCTCCCCAGCATTTCTTAACAGCTGATAAAATGGGGAAGCTAATCTAGATCCCCTGCCACAGGGCACAGCTGCAGAGCCCTCCTCAAGCTGTAGAAGCAATTTAAAAAGAGTCTGGGTGGACACAGGGCCAGTGGTCAGGGCTCATTTCCACAGTTGAAGAAAACCAGGTTCTCCCCAGGGAAATGGGCAGAGGAGTCAATCCTGCACCACATCAGCACCAGGGGAGCAGGGAGCACGGGGCAGAAGGGGCACACTTGGTACAACTCAGGCCATAAGCAACGGAACAGCTTTTGCCTCCAGAGGGCAGAAAAACATAAATGGAAACAATCCAGCTTGCTGTGACTGCTCCATATGCCCGCTCTTTTTAGAGAGCTCCCTCAGAGAGGGAAAGAAAGAAAATAACCCAGAAGTGATTCATGAGGGCGTGAAGCTTTGTCCGCCTGAATAATGAACTAACGGTTGGCCTTGCTGACAGCCCCGCGTCCTTTTACAATCTCATCAGCCTGCGCTTTGTTCTCAGGCCCCGCTCAGCCATCAGCTGAGGAAGTTCATCTGTCTCAGCAGTATGCGGTAATGATAGCAAGGATTAAATACCACTTACATGGAGGTACAAAAGGCCGGTATAATTTTATATGAGGCCAGACAGCTAGTTTGTATAATTCCAGTTTTCACAGAGCTTTTTCTTTCCAGCGTGTCCCCTTAAAAAAAAACTTTTTCCCATCACTTAATTCTCTCTCACTGGAGAATGCCAGCGCAGCTCCAATTATCAGTGAGACAATCCAAAGCTAAGTTTGCTGTCAAACTCAGACCCAGGCTAAGGCTTCGAGAGAAAAACTCTTATAAAAGTCCTCACCATGCAATCATTTAAGGACAGGGTAGAGGGTTTGTTTTGTGTCTATCCTGTTGGGGTTTTTTTCCCCCCCAAAAGCCCTTACCGCTCTATGTTTTGAAGAGTTTCCAGATAAGAACATCTGTTTTTAAATAATCTCAGTGCTGCTTTGGAATTTCTACAGTGTATGACACAATCAGCTGGTTTTTATCAACTTATTTGTTTGTGCAACAGCATTGGTGAATGTTCATCCATTCATCGCTGCACATCAAGCAACTGGGGCAGATCCAGTAGCAGGACTGTTCAGTGCTTTCCAATTCTGGTACATCAGCACTAACTAGTAGCTGAATCATGTTTGCCTTGCCTGAGCAGTCTCTCATTGAAGACAAACACACACACACAGAGTAGCTTACTGAATCCCCTTTCCCCCACGTTTTAACAGCTAAAAACTGAGCTGAAAACAAACATCAACAGCAAGGCATTCACAGTGCAGCTGAATCCTCCTTCCCTTTACTCCCTCATCTCCAAGATTCTTCTAAATCATGGAAAAATGCCCTTTTCCAGGGATAACCCTGCAACATGAGTACAGGATGGAGCTGACCCAGAAGGACTCCTGTAAACAGATTTTACACTACCATCCACAGCTCTGCGAAGCTTTGAAATACCATCCTAGAAGCTCTTGGGATTTCTTGCAGACTGTGAGCTAACAGTCTCTGACTGCCAAAGAGCTGAGGGGAGGGGGGCAGAGGAAAGCAGGGTCCCAATTTCATAACGTGCTGTGCGCCCCTTATCTCAGCTCACTACTTGAAGCCTTTGGTACATGACCCTCCTGTTGAGGATGGATGGAGGATACTGGGTGTCACTATCCAATCCACAGGACGACAGGGCAGGAGCAATGTTGAGACCCGTGGGTGCGGGGTGTGCCACAGCAGCCATCGAGGACCAAAAATGAACAGTTTCATCATTTCAACAACGTGCATGTTACCACAAAAGGGGGAAAGCCCCTTTACTGTGCTCGGTCTGACTGACAGCCTACTAAAGGCAAGTGGGGTCCGTCTTCTCTGCAAGTCTTACTAATGGCTCAGAGCAGTGGAATTGGTGCCTATCCTCTTAAAGGATGAATGAAAAAGCATGGTCCTTGAAGTTTTTAATCATGGCACCTCAAGCTCTTAAATGCTTCAAAGACTGGATTATAGAGGGGTACACAAAAGAAGTAGAAAATCCCATGGAGTCCAGTCTGATCTCTGCAACTATATTCTGTAACTACCCCTTTGACAGCACTACTCTATCTGATATGATTTTGACTCTTTGCAGTGACTGGATACGGACAAGCTGCTTGGCTGCTGTGAAGATGCTGTGCGTGATGGGAGTGTGGAGGTGTTTCAGTGAAAGGCAGGTCTCAATTTGTCCTACAGTGCCTGATGATCTTAGAAGTACACATTAAAAGCAGTTTTGAAATGTCTGGACCACAGCACTTTTGCTGTTCCTGCTGGAAACAAAAGCACCTTGTAATCATGCCACAAACTGAGAAGTTTTATAGCAAGCCCTCTCCTCTACCAATCTCCCACTGTAAACCCAAGAACGGGGATCTCCACCTCCACTAAAATGAACAAAGCTGTAGATCTGGGTTTAAAAGGTAAGGGGGATCTAATTACACTTTACAAGCCACCTGCAGATCTTGAGTAAACTACTATTTAATTGAATCATTCTTCTGAAATTTTCTTTAAAGAAAAAGAAAGATACTGACTCATTATGGTTTCTTTGATCCTTTCCAACACAAGCAGCTATATGAAGAAAGCAAATTTCCTTCCCTGGGTCCTCCCCTATTTGTTTCCCGTAGCGTCAGTCTGCTCCAGCAGGCAGTCCCTGCTTGTGCCATAACTGCTTATCTTGCCCACATTCTCTTTTAAAGACACAGCAGTTCTGATCAAATGCCATCAGCACTACTAATGAGGTAGGTCTGCTATCATGGCTGGGTAAGCCAAAATTATTTCTAATGTCTCCCAAGGCACAGCAAAGAACTACCATGTGAAGACACTGCTTGTGACTTCCCCAGCCTCTACTAGCATTTTGGGAAAGGGTTGACTCCTAATATACCCTGCTCTGGCCATATCCACTCAGGAATCCCAATCACACTTAATGTTCCCCACATCCTTTTATGCTGGACTTCATACTTATATGATCATTTAAATATTCTTCTGCAGGTGAATGGTATCTACACTGCCTCTTCTGTGCTTATGAACTATGGAGGAAAAGGAAGTATTAGTTTAATAATGCACTAAGGTGATGGTAACAAAAGCAAAGCTACAGCTTTCCATAACGTTAGATTTACTATATTAAGCTTTTAATACTGCAAGAGATTAACAGTGACAGATTCTGTTGTAGACTAGCAAAAGCTATTGCAATTCTTGCAACTTTCACATTAATCACATTTAAACATGCTGCTAACAGATGGGCATCATGGAGTGCTAGGTCTCTCACAAGCCAGTACTAACAAAAAGCCTGTCTAGGAGATCTTGTGGTTTCTACAGTTCAGAGAGACTGTATATGCAGGCGCTTTATTATTGTTTTTGTTGTATATTATCTATGATTATTAGAAAAGCTCGAGTTAAATAGATGACAGACTTCAGCATACATGAGTGGGAAGAGAAAGGGAGGGGACAGAAAGAATCAAAACAAGACCACCCACATGAAGTTCCTCTAAGTCCACATTTCACAAGCATGATCATGATTTTTCCACTACACAGGGAAAGCCTTAGAATCTGCACTGCAAGTTTTCCTCTGACACCACTACCCACACACACCTTCTCCCAAAGCCCAGATGCCAGCCCAAGCTGTGAAAAGTGAGCTGCCAGACACTGGCCTGGCTGGACAGAGAATGACAATCTGTCCTCCCCTTTCATTAGTGCAGATGTCAAGCTCAGGTGGCCCTTCCTGACTGAAGTTGGGAGAGCACCTGAAGAGAACTACAGTATTAGCACTCAGCAGCCAGATAGAACATATCAGACTTTTATTAAACTTCCCAGAACCATTTTTTAATTAAATCAAGTCCCAGGACAACCATGTCTTTATAAGACTGTAATTAACCAGGACACATTGTCTATAATGTAAGAAAGCTCAATCTCTTCTACAAGCCAGGCCTCAAAATAAAGATTGGCAACTGCAAACTTAGCCCAACCCAAGGTTAATCCTCACAGGGCAAAAGCTGCAGTTCTCTGTAATGAGAAATCCTGCTTGCTGAGGGAGGACTGGAGAATCCCACCTGGGGGTACTGCCTTCATCAGGAAGAACCACATAGGACCTGGAAGCATTTGCCCACGAAGGACAGAAGCACTTCTGACGTGGAAGGGTCTCAGCCTCACAAATTGCTTGTCATTCACAAAACAGATCTGTGTACGTGGGGTACCTGTACAGTAGCTAGTACCACACAACCCAGCTCACCTTCACTGCTTGTGTGATAGCACCTCTAAGAAGGGATAGGCTGTCATCCTGCCACAGAGCTGAGGAACAGAGGCTTACAGAGCCCGCGGTGGTACCCACTTCACACCATGATATTGATAGAAGTTCAGGGACTCATGCAATCACGCAATCTAGAAACTTTCTCTGCTCAACAGCAAGAGACAGGCTCACCTTTGAATGGGATGGATGACCCAAAGTTGAGAGTGCTAAAACTTGGTTGTATCTGAATCCCAACAACAACCTTTGCCCAAGCCCCTGTGAGTCAGTGGATGAATCCAGGTCTCCAAAGCACTAATATTTTAGCTGCTGGGCCCTCTTCCTCCTCCTCAGCTCCAACCTGTAGAGCTGAACATCCTCAGCCCACTCAGGAGGGACTCAGCACCTGGATGGGTCCGGGTCTCCTCTATGCATCTACCAGCCATGTAGAGAGAGCAGCCGAGTCCACCTAAAAGCTAGCTGCTATGTTTTCTCATAAACAAAATGGTGTACACAAGGCCCATACGCAGACAAATAAATAGAAAAAAATACTATAATTCCCATGCCACTTTCCAAACTGTTGGGAGGCCAGCTGCCCTGCGGGGCCACATCTGGGCAGGGCTGCCTCTGAAGGGGGTGAGGTCCCAAAGCTACGGCCTGTCAGGAGTTTCCTCCAAACCATATCACACCCCATGATACACAGTGGTTGCTCAGGATGGAAGAGATAAACTCCTCTCTGGACAGTTAGATGGCAATTCAATCTTTAAGCTAAGACCTATACTGTAACGCTTGTTCCAAGGGCTGCAGTGGTGTTGAAAACGTTTCACAGGCTTCATCCTAGACAAATGTGGCTGCTGGTGAGCAAGTTTCAGTGTTACTCAGCCTGTAGCACCCTGCTCTAACACACACCACTGTGCCCATGAGGGACACGAAAGAATTCAGTGCTGCTCCACAATGGAAAACTCCCCTGGAAGTGAAAAAGGGAGACCCTGGTCTCTGAATACCTTCCTGAGGTGGCTCTTCTCACAGCTGCACCAAGAATAACATGCACTCTCTTTCTGTCTTCTTTTTTTTTTTCCAGTCATCCCCCCACTACGCATATGCAACACCATACACAATAACATTATGGAAAAATGACTACCTTAACTTTAATGCTTCTTCAGCAGAAATGGAGATTGAAGCAGAGGAGGGTACTTAGGGACCAGCAGAAAAATAACCTCCTTTTGATGCGGCTTGGTCAGGATGAGCCTGATCCTCAGGTTCAGGCCCACTGGATGTAGAGGCCAGAAGCATCTGGGTTATTTTAAACAAGCCATGTTGCATAGTACAGCTTCTACAAACACCAGTTCAGCGAGTGGTCTTTCAGGAATGACAGAGGCTGCTTCCTCACCCACTCTTTTCCTGCTGCCAACTCGTCTCCCACGCACCAACACCGTCCCGCTGGAGGCTGCACAGCGCCCAGGCAGGGCAGCACGAGCTGCCCACCAGCTTTACACACGGGAACTTGTTGCCTTGGAAAGCAGCTAGGTTGCAAAGAGGAAAAGGAGGAGAAATGTCAGCCACTCTCCATCCCCGAAGCTGCTAAGCGGCATGTCAAAGACGGGGAGAAGAAGGGGAGGTGGGAGACACAACTCGCTATAAATGGCATATGAAAGCAGGAAGGAAAAAGGCTGCAGGATGGCAGACAGACCTCTGAGGTGGTTTCCTGGTCAGTATGACATCAGACTCCTCAGACCCCAAACTCACAATGAGAGCTGCAGAGCCACATTCCAGTGTCCACAATGTGCCTGGCCAGGACTGCGCTGGCATGGGGCTTCCAGGGAGCAGAGGTTCACGTGACACTCACAGCTGACTGCCACAACTCCAAAACATAGCAGGAAAAAGGCTGTACAAATTTGAAAGAAAAATTCAGGTGGGCTTCCACAAGCCCTAAAAAGTTGTAAAATGTTCCTGTAGTGCTATCAGGACACAAAGTAGTAGAGACAATTCTGTATTATGCAGATGAAAATATTATTCGTATATAATTTAACATCCTCATACCCAAGCAATATGATCTGAAAGAAAAAACAAGAGCTACTTTGACACAGCAGATGTATCTTGGATGAAGAAATATTTAAGTATTGGCCAGAGTTTAACTCAGTCAGCTCCAGCCTTCAATACTAGAGTGTTTAATTATGCTATCCAGCATTTAGCTCTAGGGCTGTCCATCTGGCTTACACCACTAGAATCAAGAAGCTACAGAAGAGCAGACTGCAGCAAACAAGGTCAGCATGTGCCAACTTCTGTAGAGACATATTTAAAAAGCCCAAGGTTGGGCTGTCTCAAAAGGGAACAAAGGCAGGGGAGACATCTTTCTGCAATAATAAATACAACACATTCCTTCAGTGAATCCACAAACTACACTGTAGACTTACATCACTTTACCTTTTACTTACCCTTCTGTTCTCTTGGAAGAATTAATTTCATTAACTTGGCTGAGGTTTTCTATGTTTTATTTTATTTTTAAACCCTTGCTATAATACAGCAGGGGCAATTCATTCAAAAGCAAGGGCTTTATTCTTGCAAGTACAACCAAACAGCATAATTCCCACATCGCCAAGCTAGATGTACCTCACTTCTGGGGCAGAATCACCCATTACATCCAGCAGAAGAGTTTCCATCAATACCATCACAACCTCTCGAGTCCTAACTAATCTTCTACTGTGAGAGGGAGGGGATGGGAAGGAAGTGAACTCAACCACAAGATGCTTTTGGATAAAGACACAAAGTCAAAACAGGGAAAGAACAAGAGACATGAATTACGTTGAATTTTTACCTGTGTAACGAGAGCTGTAGTACTGAATATTTTCTCCCTTGTTTGACCGGGTTGCTGCTGATGTGGCTGTAAAAGTCTTCTCCCCTTTATTAAGCTGTTCTAACTTCAGTGACCAATATTATCTTGTCCAATCTTTCCACTGGTCTTCCTCCTTCATCTAGCTGTATGGTTTTGTATATAGATATATAAAAAAGGTGTTCTTCTTCTAGTGACACCAGAATTTTGAGGAAGAAGATGCTATCCAAGCCTCTTCTATTTCAACTATAGTTTGTAAAGGTCTGGACAAAATTGGGCACAGTAATTTACTTTATGGTAACAGAACCTTTTAGTCTCACAGTCCAACGTGCTACTTATCGGGTCAGCTCTAGAGCCAAACAGGAAACAAAATTCCAGAAAGGAAATAAATAAGCACCCTGCGTTGCAATATTTTGCAGCTCTCTCTCATTTCCTTTAACAAATTGCCATTCTGCTGGGTTCTTAGAGACAAGCAAATAAATGAAAAATACTTCTAATCTACATTAATAATTTGTGTTAAGTTCCACTTGGACAATTTCATAAACGAATAGCTGCATTATAGCTGCTGAAGGTAGCTGTAACCCATTCACTCATTTACAGACCCAGTACTCCTCAAATAGGGGTGCTCAATTCCATAGCATACCCACAGGCAGATGATTTTGGATCTGATACAGAATTGCCCTATAAATTTTGCATTTATTGACAGAGGTCCCTAAAAAAAGTTTACAGTGCAAACTGGGTAAATGCCCTGGGTCGTAGTTTAGATAGGCGGCCAAGTGTCAAGGGGAACTCTAAGCACAGGTCCTGCAGCTCTTCTTTGGCCTCTCTCCTCATCCTCCTCTGTCAGACACAGGCAGTCAGCCTCATCTGCAGTCAACCTGTGGTCAAGGCTGCCATCCTAGCTCACCTCCCAAGCTCTTCAGCTAGTTTTCTTCAAACAGATCTGGTCCAGAGAGCACTGCAGTGCACGGTGCACGAGGCTGGCAACTGCACATCTGTTTGTACAACACAGCTATCTTACCACAGCCCTGCTACCTTGCTGTGTGTGGATGGGTTGCACAGCTGGCTGATAGCAGATCTATTGCTGTCTGGGTAGCCCCGCGCCCCACGCAGTGGCCCAGCCCCACAGCCCTGTCCTGGGCAAGTTGGCTGACCCAGGAGTGAGCAAGAATGAAACTGGAGACATCTGCCTGCGGACTAGCGTTGCTTTGCCACTCTGGCTTAAGTTCCTGCGGGCTGCGGGAACCAACTGACACCAGCTAACAGTGATGGAGAATTAACAGTAAATCTTCAGGTAAGCCTCCTAGTCTCCATTGGGAGGATTTTGTCCAGAACACAGCTTATCCAACCTCTGTCTGGGCACCAAGGCTGAATCAAGCCTGTGGCAGCTGTAACAGAGGCCAAGAAACATTGCTGAAGTCATGAAGTAGTGATACTTATTTTAGGCTATTAGCAGAGTAATGACAAGATGATTGCCACGAAATACACGTCAGCTAGGGTGTAATTTGAAAGTAAAGGAACTTAAATCAGTGATTTTAATGTGCCAGCCACAATGAATGCATTTACAACATCTATTAAAAGCAGGTTATGTTAGGGGGAGTGGGTTAATTAAATCCTAGCAGGTTATCAGTAGTTTATTAACTGAACAAGACAGCATCACTTTAAAGATAATCAATGGAGAATAAACCACAGTCCTAAAAATTAATACTGTTCATTCTCACAATAAAGGGGGTTTGCCTTTACCATTAACACAGAGGTAAAAGTGTAGCTGCTTCCTCTGCAAAAACATCATGAAAAGAAGAGCAAAGGATAGGATGGCCCAAAAGGAAAGTCATTCAAGGCATAAGTTTAAAGAATAATAATAATAAAAAAATAATAATAATAAAAAAGAAGATTAAAATTGAAAAGAAATAATCAGTAATTCTAGAGGGGAAAGAGGGATACGAACAAGCAGTTTTGCAAGTAGCGGAACTAATGAAGCCTGGTTTTCTCCAGCTTTTATGTCATGCAAAGGACCGACTTTCACATTGAAGAAAATGTGAGCTCCAACTGGAGCACTTTTTTTTTATTGGGTTGGAATATTTATAGGGGATTCTTTCCCCAGTGGATTTTCTAGTGTCTAATAAAGAACAAGCCCTTCCTTCAAATGCAGCAGGAAGAGTCTGTTCTCTCCTCTAAGTGCCAGCCTCTTTTATGATTCCTACACCCTGGCAATGTAGTTGAAATTGTAGCTGAATAACAGATACAAAATTTCTGAATGGCTGGTGTGAGATACACCAGCATGCCCACCCCCTCCCCTGCTATACATGCACAGAGCATGCTATTCCTTAATACTTGTTTTGATAAGAAACAAGGCAAAAACCGGTGTGGTCAGAATAAGCCATCCTATAAGGAAAATTTAACTTTGGCATGCTAACTGTGTGCAAGACTTCAGGCAATTTGCTGCAGAGACCAAGACTTCAGGTTCCTGCAGCAATACTTGCTGCAGGGGAGCAGAGTGAATATGGGAGGGGAGGCTGGAGCTCTTAAGCGTGCTGAGATAGGAGCCCCTGTGACGATGTTAACTGCTGGGGTACAGGACAGCCAGGGGAGCCGTGTTTAGCACAGCCCAAAGCAGCAGAAGCCATGCCATGCAGCCAGAAAAGTCTTTGGGCAAGTATGAGAAATTCATTCCCCCAAAAAACAAGGACAAAAAAAAAAAAAAAAAAAAAAAAAGAAAAAAGATGATGCATTCAAAACTTGGACTGTGCAGAGCTAGGTAGCCTCCAGGGTAAGACCTGAGCATGTGAAAGTCAGTGGTCAACCCATGATACCTACTTTTCCTTTTGAGAAATGAATTAATACACATCTCTTGACTATCCTCATGTACACAACACTTCACCAAAACCTGCTTCATCAAAGCAAAGACCATGCCTATGCCAAGAACTGGCCCTCTTTTTCCTACAAGTACATAAATAAACCTTATGGGGCAAAAAAAATGGAGCCGAGTACTACCTGCTCTTTGGACCCACTCTCATTTGCATGATAAATGTTTAACCATAATTAATCTCTCATTTCACTTAAAATTAAATCACCCCTTATCATATCTCACTAAATACTGGATGCAGTGAAACATGTATACCATCTTACAAAATGTTTGCCCGTCAGCATCACAGTGAGTTACTGCTGCTTATTCTGAGCTTCCTCATCAATAAGGTCTGATTTCTGCCATCATGTGCAGTCATAGACCATCCAAAGAGAGCAACGCTTGGTAATACCCTTTTTGGGGGGAAGAAGAAAAAAAAAAAAAAAAAAACAAAAACCAGGCAAAATTGAGCATGCACAGAGAGCACAATTTTGCCTTTAAAGCAATCCAAAGCCTGTGCACACAGATGAATTTTTCAGTGCACCCCACATATTTCACTCCTAAAAATGCCCTGATTCTGCAGCCAGTGGTACACACATCTTCAAGGAGAAGGATCAGCGCCTTTCCCCCCCAACTTGCCCTCCATCCAGGCCAACTAACTGTCTTTTCAAACACTGTCAAGCTAACAAAAAAACTTTGAGAAGGCAGGGGAAAAAGCTGCAGAGGCCTGAACAAGCTATGCATGTTTACAGCACAAACACACTGCCCTATGCTCATTCTCCTTAACCACGTGCACACACTAGCAAGACGGCTCCTCCAAACTTTCTCAGGGACTCGGTCTGAGTGGCTATAGTTCAAAGTCCAACTGCCTTGGCAGCTGAAAAGAAAGAGAAAACCACAGCGGCTTTGGAAGAATTACAGTGATCCTATTAAAAAAAAAAAAAAAATCATTCTTTGCTGAGACTTAACATGGCAGTGCCACGCAGCACTCACTGAATCCTGCAGCATTTCAAGCACACAGCTCCTGGTGTAATTAAACCACAGGCTTAATTAGGTTCCCATCACTATTGCTTTCTTCCTGCCTTCAGCCAAGAAGGTATAAGAAAAGACTGTCCAATACAGATACTGCAATTTAAAGTCTTGAGTTAAGAACACAGTGGGTGTATATCTGCTATAAAATCTACCCTAAAAACATGCCAGTTGTTAAACTAAGCAGTGCATTAGAAGCAGTTAGATATAATGAGAATGTAAATGGAAAGTATTCTAGGGAGATATTTCAGCTAAAAACAGAACATACTGTATGCTATCTTTTATTTTAATCATGCTCTAAGCCCTGCCTTTTTGAACTTTTTATAAATTCTGCTATCTCCCTTTGCAGTTACTTACATATTGGTATATAAATTCAAAGATGAGAAGCAATTAGGAGTGAAGCAAAGACTCCCTCTCTTGATGCTAATACATCAAAGGAAGTGAAAAACCTTCCCCCCCCTCCCCCCCCCCCCGCATACACACCGGGTAACACAGAGAGTTTCTGCTCTTCACAGCCTAATAGCTCAAGTAGTTCCAATCGAGAGTCTGATGTCAGCCTCTGATTACATGGAGATGCCAAGTGATTGGAAAGAGCAGCTTCTGAAAATCCCAGCTCTCTGACTCAGAAGACCACACAACCCTCAATGATGCTTTTAAAATGCATATGTTTATTATTCACATCAGCTGGTCGTATATTTTTCCCCCGCTTTGGGCATCATAACATTGCTTTTAAGAGTTCCCTGGGGGTCTCTGCTTGATTTGGGTACAACATGTCTAGGCATGTGTGAAGGAAATATGTCAGATTAGGGGCTTTTTTAAACAGCCGGTGCTCGCCTGCACTCGATCTCTTTTGCTATCCAGTTTGGAGAGAGGAAAAGCCAGGTGCTGCCTTTAAACAGCCACTCTTAAGAAGTCTGCCTTTGCCAGAATGGAGAAGGAGAGGTTGGGACCGGCTCATGCCAGGGAGCGCTAAGGGCCTGCTTCCCCTCTTTTCTCCCCACCTTTGCATATCCCTGCCAGACCAGCCATAATCTGATCCTTGAAATTGAAGCCACAGAACAGGTAACCCTACATAAGAAATGTCAACAAAACCCAATTCTGCTGATCCAGAACAGCAGTTGAGTGGCACAGTTACACTGGATATTTGTATTTGCTTCCTGCAAGTCCTTCCCTCAGTCCAAGGACATTTGAGAACTATGCAAGAGTGTTTTGGAAACACTCCAGGCCCTTCATCTTTCATAATGGGAAACAACCATCTTGTATGCATGTGAAGCAACAGGTGAACGACCTTGCCATGCTCTCAGTAAGTTATCAGAGTCTGCTTACTTCTTAATCTCCAGATCTCTCCTGTATCAGCAGGGGAACTAACCAAAAGTAGGAATGACTCCATTGATTTCACTGGAACACGCATCTTATGTTTCCATATGAACACATACTTTAAATTACAGTAAAGGGAAGCAGGAAAGCCAATGCTTTAGCCTCCCGCTCCTTTTGACTCTGCTAACACATACTTTAAATTACAAAATAAAAATTACTGCTTTAAATAGAAGCATGGAGTTTTAAAGGGGCTGTGGGAAGTATTTCTGTTAAACCATCAGATCCAGAGTAAGACTAAGTCTCTTGTGGGCCTGATGCTATCTTCTCTGCAATTTTACTCCCGTGTAAAGGAGCCCTCATTGGTCTTTAAAGGCGTTAAGACATTTGCACCAGGATTCCTAATAAACCTACTGGACACCCTTGCTTGGCTCTTTAGTATGAGCCAGAAAGAAGTTCCACTAATGATTATGAGATTACACAGCTATATAGCTGCAGTGAGGTGGGAATGCAGCTTTGAATATGTTTGGATATTAGGCCTTTTGACTGACAGCCTCTTCATCTAGCAAAAAAATCCCCAAACAGTTCAAACCTGTTACATCAGTTTCAGTACTAGCTGTGGGATGAAAAGCAAGGAACTACAGAACAGCAAAGGCCTTCTACACTGTACGGATGGAAGACCAAGTAAATGAGATTCAGCAGATTTTCTTTAGATTTACATCTGTGTAACAGGGAATGGCTTCAGAGGAAAACCACAGCTGTCTACTGTTCACCTGTTACCCAGTCGTGCCAGGCTAGCGAGTCCACCTGAGCAATGGGGTCTCAGAGTCTTTCCACTAAGAGTCTCCCTGACCTCAGTGGGACAAAGGATTTTAGACTGTGCTTTTGTCTGCAAAGAGGCCAGAGCCTGTTTTCCACAAGCAGACATGACTGAAGGTGACGACGTCCAAAGCATTACATCCCTGCCAAAGCCACCTGACAAATTCCATGCCGTTACCGTCTATCACTTACTAAATGGATGAGAAAAAAAAAATCTCAAGCCCAGCCTCTGAATGGTCACGTTCTTGTGTAAAAGGTCTTCTATTGCTATTCTGTAAGCAAAGATAAGGAATCTCTCCCCTAAATGACAGTACTCTAGCTAATGGTGCTCTAGCAAATGTCACAGTAAGGTGGGGATGGGATCCTTACCTGAGCAGGTTTTTCTTCCTCTGTTCCTTTGTTGTTGTGACAGCAGTAAAGGGAAGCAGGAAAGCCAGTGCTTTAGCCTCCCGCTCCTTTCGACTCTGCTAACTTGCCATCAACCCTCTGCATTTAGAAGAAGCCAAGCACTGAGGAAATTCTCCAACTTTCTCACACCCACAACTTGGGCTATTTGCATTCATGGGCAAAC
Organism: Astur gentilis; assembly: GCF_929443795.1. Lineage (NCBI taxonomy): Eukaryota > Metazoa > Chordata > Aves > Accipitriformes > Accipitridae > Astur > Astur gentilis. The sequence goes on along the minus strand of NC_064910.1, from coordinate 20,746,938 downwards.
TACAGTCAAGTGCACCAGAGAGGCGAGTTCTCTAACCCAAACGAGTACGCAGCAACCAGCACAACACCAGAAAACCATACCTGGCAAGTATAGCCAAAAGCCTTTCTCCTTTTCCAAAAGGACAAGTGAAGAGGATGTGTCATTCCATTTGGGCAGGTGCAGGACACAAAGCTGAAGGCAATGGATTACTACATCCAGCGTACAACTCTGCTTTTCTACGGAGGTTTTATTCTGCACCCAACAAGGGTTTGCCAATTAATATACTTTCAACATACAAAGGGAGATCTGAACACATCCTTGTGCCTCGTGCCCCCCAGGCTATACACTACACGTTATACACTATACATTAGTGTATACCTCAAAAAGTGTAACTACCCTTACACTTAGATATGCTTATACACTGCAAAGCGCTATAATACAGAGTTAAGGGAAGATAGAAATCTGTTCTGATTTGTCTCCAGCAGCATCCAGGATATTTTTATGTAAATGTAGCCAGCCCGTGGAGGTGTACAGTTGTGCCTCAGCACAACAGAAGATCCATACAATGAAAATTGCACTTTAAATTCTCTAGAATTTTGTGAAGCTGGGATAAAGTGCAACACTTACCTACCCAACTTGCACTTGCTTCTTTTGTCTTTCGAGACAGCACCTACTCTTAAGGTCTTACGTACCTGCCTGAAGATCTCTGCAAGAATGCTCCCCAATAGTTAGCCTGGGATGGCCTTACGATGCAACTGTGTCCCCAGATGGAAGCATTAAAGTTTCTAGATTCCATTTCAGCAGCAATTGAGACTTTTAGCACGTTAAGTCAAGGAGGAGAGCCATTATGTACCTGATGAGCTTTGGGTCCAACACGTGTTTTGTAAAAAAGGTAGGATTGTGGCATAAGGCACATAAAACCCTTACAATTGATTAAATGTTTCCCTGCAGTGCTCAAAACCCAAACAGAAGAGCATTATATCAATGTGGAAAAACAAAGCAAAACAAACAAACAAAAACCCCAAACCAAACAAAATCAAAACAGAACCACCTAAAAAGCACAATGAAAGAGACTAAAAGCAAAAGTGAAACTAGCCAGGCTGTTCTCAGCAACTAACTTCAATCAAACAGAATAAATTAATGCAGAGCCTAAAATGACAAAGAATCAGTTCACAGCTGTCTTTTTCATGTGAATACTGACACTTCAGGAAAGAAGAAAAACCTATGGGGGAGATCACTGCAGAGATCCAGGGTCCTCGGAAGAGTAGAGTAACACGGGAGATCCCCACACTTCTAAAGCGGCTGTATCACTAACTGCAAGCATGTAGGAAAATCAGGAATGGAAAAGTGGAGCAACGAAGATACAGCAGGCAACCGCTGCGAACGATACAGCTTTTAGAAAGATTGGCTACTGGTAACACACTGATGCTTTCAGAAAAAAAAAGCCTGGAATGTGTGGAATTCTCCAGGATGCCAGGGTGCAAAGAGGATCTCGTTAACTAGAGCTTTCAAAATCTGCTGCCCAGTCGTTGCCGGTTATTCAGAAAGCAAGATGGCTTACATCATCAGTTTCTGAAAAGTACAATATTCCACTTAGACTGCCAGATCTGTAGTCCCCTGGACTGAGAAATCATCTTTCCAAATAATAACAGAGGCACTGAGTCCCAAGTCTACACACAAATCCAGCACTTCTACATTTCTGTATTACCAAGATAATCAAACATCTAATAATAAAACTGGGCAGTACCACACTGCTCAGTTCTCTTGCTGGTAATAAGAAAACTCTAAGCAACAGCCAGACTGACAACAATCATGTTATTCCTACATGGTTCTGCTTTAGAAGCAGACCCTGGAGCTGCTCATGATGAAAAGCAGTAAAGTACTTGGAGTGGCAGAAGGGCAAAGTAGTTAGTTCAGGAGCTGAGCAGGAAAACACTTCTCACCCTTGTTTCTCTTCCAGTCAGAGGGTGGGAAAAGATTCACATTTGCAAGATGCTAGCTGGCCAGAGGCTTATAAGAAAGATGAAAGGACAAGCAGCATCTGGGAAGGCAGAGGCAAGGGACCTTGAGTTTTTGAAGATGACCTGCTAGCAACTGCCCAGAATCTGTCCTTTATTGTGCCTAACAAGATTTTCCAATCACACTTTCTGAACAGTGGCAAAAAAAAAAAAAAAAAAAAAAAAAAAAGCAAAAAAGCAACACATAGGTAATACCTTTACCAATAGCTCAGCAGAGGAGTTTTAAGTACTTTTCTTAAAGCAAAGCATACCCAGTCTTGCAAATGTTCACCACTTCGATAGCAATGCAGCTGAGAATGTTAAGGCTTCATGAAAATAACAGTGGTAGTGATAAACATTACTGGAAAAATGCCAGTTTTAATTCATTTCAATTTCCTGTTAATATTCCCTGAACCCAACATAGATGTTTTATTTGAATACAGCAATACATAATTTTTGGCATAAAATTCACATTATTAGGTGAGATCATATGATAAGCTATTTTCAGGAGAGGTCCTTTCCTGCTCCCCTTCCCCTTGGTATCATCTCTGCGATTGTCAAGGAATGGCATTCTGGCCAAGCGATGGGGGTAGGGAAAAACCCCTCTGTAACCACTGGCTCCAGTAGTTCCCAAGGGCATGTTAGCCCATTATTTCCTTTTCCTCACCCAGAATATGCTTTCACAAGGGAATCTCGAAGTCCAGCTGGCTCACGAGGCATGGAGAAAAAGGCCTTCCAATGTCACAGCTCAGTATCTAGGGCATGTCTGGTAGCATTATTCACAAATCACTGTGCTGCACTTGGTGTTAGAACATCAAGAATATCTCACTGTGGCAAGACAGCCTAGTAGTTTTAAACTGAGTACTTAAAAAAATGTGTGGTTGGGCTGCACTGTCATGGTGCTAACGACATACCAGTACATGGCATCTCAGTCAATACGCCAAGCAGCCCAGCACCTCCAGACTCCTGGTATGCAACAAGTTCAATGTGACCATTACAGTCCTGACATGGGTGCAGGGGCTGCATGTCTGTCATCAACTTGTTCCTTGTGGTGCAAGTCCAAACCTCCAGCCAGTTCTGAGTTAGTCTTAGATAAGCCATTTGGGCTGGACAGCCAAAAGACAGCCCATAGGCCACCTCATCATTCCCGTGTTTGCTGCTGGTGGCAGAAGTCAGCATGCCTTAATGTGATGCTGGTAAGGTCCTGGGCAGACCTGTGACCACCTGCTATTGCTCTTTTGGTTTCAAAAAACCAACTGGGTGCGGTGCCTTGATTGAAATACTGTCAGCAGTGAGCTGTGTAGGTTCTTCATGCTTAAAACTAACATTAGCATAGTCTTGCTGATAGTAATAATGAAGAAGGAGGTGTCAGCCCAGAAAGGAGAAAGCATGCTATCATTATACACTACAGCGAGGATGGGCAGTTTTATCTGGCCCTTGGGAACACTGAGCAGTCTGGAGGCCAAAGGGACGCGTCACTGTGGATGTGTATGGATTTGGGGGATGTGAGGAGATGATGTACAAAATGGTGCTGTTCAACTCCAGGTCCGAGTTGAGATGTTCAGATGCAGCACTATGCAAATGTGCTTGTCCAACACTGGGTGGGGAATAAAAGCAGCCAGAGCACGCGAAGAAGTTGACTGCTTATGCACATTGGGTCAACATGAAAACTTTCACCTTTAAAGCATATATGGCACCACGTTGCACGCAGAGAAGCAATGAGGACTGGGCGATGTGCCTGCGAGCAGCTGTATAGCTGGAGGCGAGGTACCCACACCTACTGGAGGATGGGCAGTGGCAAAGCCCGGTATCATGGAGGAGCCCTCGGCTGGCCAGCCCAAGGGACATCTGCAGCTCTGTCAGCAGCACTGCGCTGTACATTGTGCTATATACAGGGGGCAGGAGGAACAGCAGGCACACCTGGGAAAGATCATGACCAGAAGTCTCTCCCCTCCTAAAGAGACAAGGATTTAAAAGAAAACAGAACACCACCAACGAAGCGGATTCTACATGTATCGTTACAGGCGTAAAGCCAGACTCTTTAATTAAGCGCATGACATAACTGTGCTGTAATATCAAGGTTTTGCACTGTGATCTGAAAACAAGCTGCACTTGCACAATCCAGAAAGAAAAAAGCCATACGGATTAGACAGGCTAAGCTCTGCTCTCACTCACATCAGTATATACCCAGTTACTCTGCTCCGCTCAAAAGACTTACAGATGAGAATGTGATACAAGGAGTTTCATTTCCTCAGACAGTTCCCTCACTACACCAGCCAAGCCTCCTTCTCACCACAGTTTCCAATCACAGCCCAGCACTCTGCTCTGATTACACTCTCATCCTGAAACCACAGAAAGCCTCACTCGGTCTGATCTACAGCTGACATATATTAATGTATCACCAGCAAAGTCACTCCACAGTTGCCAAGGATGTAGTTTAAATACCGCTGAATACTTAAGGCTCGATTCTGTTAACGAGCACACCTTCGCTGATCCTAGAAGAGTTACTTATATTCCACACCGCTCCAAAGGGGAGGAAACCCAGAGCATGATTTTTTAAACGGCACACTCATTAAAACCACCTAGAAGGAAGGCATGCTCTGAGTGTAAGCTCACTGCACTGTACTCACTGGAGGTACTTGGGATTTAGAGGGGAACAGCAGAAGGCAAACACTAAGCCGAATTCCCCTTTGAAGCCATTGTTTTTCCTAAGCCAGATACCAAGAGGACAGGATCGACACCCATCTCTGCTATTCCGGACTTCCAATCCACAGCCCTACCTCTCAGAGAAATACATATTCAAAAGCACTTAGGAAGCGTATGCGCCAGTGAGAGTACAAAATCATTACACTGCTGTGAACACGAGCCATATTCAGCAGAAATCGGCAGCTGTTAGGACTACGGAGCCTGTCACCGCTTTTACGGCTCGGGTGGAGAAGAGGCAGGATTCAAGCACTTCTCATAACACAAGTCGCATATTATTGCCTTGATCTTTCTTCCCTCCCCCCCCCCGCGGCTCTTCAGGGGCACTCTTTAAACAGAAAGAAGTCATTAACCAAACTTCCTTACGCTATGGCCCCGAAAGTTGGCTAACGACGAAGCAGCTTTATTATTTCTACTTAAGAGCTTAAAATTTCGATCGGCAAGTCAAGAGACAGTTCCACGGGGAAGACAAATCTGTCCGGGCCGGCAAAGGGAGAAAACCCAGAGATGCCCGGGGACGGGGCATCATCCCCGCCGCCACGGCCCCCCGGGGCCCCGCAGACGGACCTCGGCCCCCGCCCCGGCCAAACCCTCGGCTGCAGAAGATGCGCCCCGAGAGCCCCGCCAGCCAGCGCCTTACGTAAGGCACAAACACTGACATCATCCCTCCCGCCGGCAGCGCCGCGGCGCCCAGCGGCGCCCACCGACCCGACCCGGCCCGGCCCGGCCCCTTCCCACCCCGCCGCCCGGGCTCCCTTCGCGCCGGCTCCGGCCCCGAACTTTGCACGGCCGGGCTGCCGAGGGTGCCTTCCCCCGCCGGGCGCCCCGGGCTGCGCTGCGCCCCGTCCCGTCCCGCCGGGCGCCCCAGCCCGCCGCACTTACGCACTGCCTCCTGCTTGGGGTCGAGGCCGCGCACGGCTCCCTGGAGACCGGCGATGCGGCCGTGCAGCGCCCGGACGCGGCGGTGGGTGCCCTGGATGTCCGCCTCGACCTCCTGGAAGAGCGTGCAGGCGTGCCGGGCCACGTCGGAGAGCTGCCGGAGGATCCGCGACAGGGCCACGTTGCTGACCGAGCAGAGGTCCAGCACCATCAGCACCGCCGCCGCCTCCCTCTCCCCGCCGCCGGCCGCCTCCGCGCCCTCGCCCGCCGTCCCCGGCTCCTCCGGCGGCGGGTCCCGCGGCGGCGGCGGCGGCGGCTCGGCGCCCCAGCTCTCCTCCAGCACGGAGGCGGCGGGCTGCCGCCGGCACAGCCGCTGCGGCTCCACGGTCCGCTTGGCGAAGGGCATGGCCGAGCCCTCGGCCGGGGCTCTCCCGGGCTCCCGCGGGCACTGGCAGGGATCGCTGCCCCCCTCCTCCTCCTCCTCCTCCTCCTCGCCGCCGCTCCTCGCCCCGCCGCCGTCACTCGCGGGCGGCCGCCGGCGGGCGGCTCATCGCCTCGCTCCCTCTCTGCGCCGGGCTCCTGGGCTGCGGAACGGCCGCCGCGCCGCCGAGCATCCGCCGCCGCCGCGGGGAGCCGGAGCGCATCCGCGCTGGCTCGCTCGCCCGCCCGCTCGCACGCCGTCCCGCTCCGGCGGCGGGTGTGAAGGGGGGGCCCGAAAACCCGGAGAGAGGAATCCCGCGGCCGCGAGGAGGAGCGAGCCGCCGAGCCTCCCGCCCGGGAGAGCGGCGGGGCGGGGGCGAGGGCGGGGGCCGGGGCCGGGGCGGTGCCGAGCGGCCGCCGCCGCCGCCGCCGCGGGGAGGCGCTGCGGGAACCGCGGGGCGCGGGGGGCTCCGTCAGGCGGGGGCCGCCGCTCCGGGATAGACCGCGGCCCGGCCGGGGCGACTCTGATCCTGCACTGGTCCCCCGCCCCGCTCCGGGGCGGCCCGCCTGGCCTCCGGCGGGAGCGCTGCTGGGGTGCGGAGGAGAGGAAGATGAAGGAAAAGGTGCCGAGAGGGACCCGAGTGGGCGACGCCCGGCTGCTGCGGGCGGCCGGTGCCTGCCCACGGGTGTCACCTCTCGGGGCACCGCGGGGGATAGGGCACCCGCCAAAAGCAGGTGGACGCGCTCGGGCACTTCTAGGAGGTGTCAGGGAAAACTGGGTTCCGGTCAGGCCAGGAGCACTTTTTCTGACGCAAGACGGACGAGCTTGCTTACATACACTCGCGAAAGTTGAACGTGCCTGACGAGCAGGCATGAAATCCGAACGTAAACTGTAGATTATTGGTGGTAAATACGCAGAGCAGATACCGCAGAAAGAGCTACCGTAAAAGGAGAGCCAAGTGGCTGCAGATGCAGGCATTCCGCAGTTCGGAAATGCTAGCTTAAGTTTGCCCACCTGACCTTAACTTGTCGTCCTTGCACACATGTGCTGCCATACAGTCTGTCGTTACCTGACCACGTACAGGCAGCTTTCAATTACCTCCGGTCAAACAGCCCGAGTTGCAGATATCCCTGCCGGAGAGACCACCACCACCAGCCCCGTGGCACACGCACCCCGGGCTCTGCGGGCACAGCCACCTGCTCCTGGGACAAGCTGAGGTCCGGAAGGCGGATACCGTTCCTTTCGCAGAGCCCAGAGTCTCAGCTGATAAACTTTGCTGGCCCCGCTGCTGGCTTTTGGCTTGGACAGTTCACGTGCCTTCACGCTGTGCCTCTGGGGAGGGGAATGCACCACCACGCAGAGTTAGCGTGGGTCTTAGCCCAAGTTTCAAACTTGGCTTGAAATAGGCAGCCCCGGCCCTGTGCCCGGAGTGGGAGGAAGGCACAGAGCCTGCCCCTGCCTGTCCCGGTCTCAGTGCCACCCCCCCACACACCTCCTGAGGGGCCTGAAGTTCGAGTGCGACCCAGTGGGAGCGGGCAGGGATGTGAGAGCTGTCGCAGAGCTGGGGCAGTGCTCAGGCAGTACTAAAACTATGTCTTGGGCCAGGGTGGAGCCCTGCTAAAATCACTGGGTCATTTGTACGCCATAGTCCTGAGTTTCTTCTTCAGCAGGGTGGCTTTTAGCCCTGGTAACGGAGCATGGACTGTACGGCTTTTTGTACCTGTGGGAGTCATGGCATATTATTTATAAGCCACTGAAAGGTATTTTAATATTTCACTTGAGATTCATAAGGGGGAAGGGAGCGCTTGAGTTTTAATGCTCTGGAAAGAGCAGCAGCCGTCCAAACTGGTGTGGGATCACAAGAAAAGGACCACAGGAGTCAAACCTGTTGGAAACAGCATTATAGCACTCGCCAGGCAGGAGCAGGAGCTACCCCTGAGGAAAGCAGCTCTGGCACTCATCCTGCCTCTCCCTCAGGCACCCGATGAGCCACTGGATTGGGTCATTCCTAACAGGTAAAAGCTGCACGAGGCAGGATTTTACACTGCGCCTTACCACAGCCTCCCGGTTGCATGTAATGTCTGACCAGCTTGGGGAGGACAGGAGCTGTGCAGCTCTCTTCCTTCCCTTGAAAACAACTACGTGGTTCCTGCAGCATATCCCCACTCATCCTCAGCAAAGCTACGAGAAGGGAGCACTTGCACTTCCTTTCCTTTTCCCAGTCTGTTATTACTCTGCATTACTGTAGCCTCCATTGTCTCTCTCTTTGTCCCAGGCTTGGAAAGGTACAGCTTGCCTGAGGGACACTACCAGTCCCAAAAGAACTGTGTGACTTCTGTATGTAGCGGCACAAGACGCACACGGTGCCAAAGCCACACGAGTGAACTTGTTTAAAGGAGGCAGGTCCTGCCAAGTCTATGCATCTTCACCATAGGGAGCATATCTTCATTTTGGAGGTCTCACTGCATTTCTGTCCTTCCCTCCATGAGTCTAGATGTTGCCATTTTTCTTAGTTTTTCATCACAAACAGAACAGACTCCATACACAGCTGGGGTGTGGGATTGCCTGCGCTTTCCACCAGGCAGGTGGAGATGGCATCTCACTTTCCTCTGGTCAGAATACAGCTCCTATCATTGCAGGTACTGTGGGGTCAGGTAATGCCTCACCCCATTCATGCCCCTAGTATATGTTTCCCATCAGTAATATCGGGTGGCACAAATGCAAATTCAGCAGCTTCTGAATCCCAGCTGCCCCTGGGATTGCACTTGGTGTGTCTGTTCAACAGCAGATGTAGTAAGTGGGGAGCAGTCCCAAAGATTAACCTCAGCCTCACGGGATGGGTCTCTGGAGGCTCTCTCTGTAGCAAAGGAGAGGAAAAAAAATCTTCCACGTGGGATTTTGGAAGATTAACGTTGGGCCTCAGCTCTGAAGTGCCCCTCAAAGGGTCCTGTCCCTGTGCACTGACTGCAGGGGCAGCCCAGGGAGGATAGCATCCCTGGGCTGAAGTTAAACTTCAAGAGTATTCCCTGGAGTATTAATTTGTGAACACATCAGCCTGGACCAACCTTCTGCATCACCAGATTTCAAGAAGCACTTGCAGACCTTGGAGATTGAGACATGTCAGAAAGAATATCAGTCATGAACAGAGATAAGTATGTGAAACAGTTCCTTATGTATTTATTTCTGACAGGAAAAGCTTCCTGTCGGACTGTACTGCTTTCCCGCGCGTGCATGAGCTGTATTCCCTGTGTTGGTTGCCATAATTTTAGGTTGGGATGCTGCTGTGGATGGCCTTGGCTTTCACCCACAGCAGTGAAAGGCTGCACAATGGTTTGCTTCAGAGACACATAAAATATGGGGCTGGAAGAGTGGGCAAAAAGGGTAAAAGAAAGGTCCTGCTTGATCTCTCACAGGTGCTGCTGGTGGTAGGCAGGCACCTGGTTGTAACTCACAGCAGCTGCTCTGCATCTTCCCACCCCCATACCACAGCTGTACTCATCCCCTGGCTTGCATTTGCCGCTGATATCCTTGCTAAGGTGTGATTTTACAGCGACACCAGCTAGGGGATATTTGTGCTGATGGAGATACAGGGCAGGACCATTGGCAGATGAGAAGGAATCTGGTTTCCTGCTGCAGCAAGCTGTAGGAAGCAGGGAGGTGGGATTAGGCAATCTCACCAGGTCTGGCAGAGCTGCTCTGGCCCACTGCAGTATGTCTTGTTCTGCAGTGCCAGAAAGGGAGGAGAGGCTGATGAGTGCTGTAGGCTATTGTCATTTCCTGCTCTTTCCATGGCTGTCAGGAGAGTGCCTTTAGGCATCATATTAATGAATTTGTGGCCTTTTGACCATAATGTGGCATCTGTCATCGCTGATGTTACCCCTCCCCCCCCCCAAGTACATCGCTTATCTATTCCCAGCAAGATGTCGCAGACAGAACATTACCAAACCTGTACCCACTTAGGCTAGCAAAAAGTATCCTTATTCAGAAACTCCCTTCAAGGTTCAGCTGCCATTCTGCACTTAGACCCGAGAGTGACATTCATTGATCACATCAGGCCACGTTAAAGGTAAAAGCCCATAAGGCACGAAAGTAGCACAGTCAGGGCAGTTCACTGTGAGTCTGGACCTGCTCATTTAGGACTCTCCTGCCAGGTTTTTTTCAGCAAGAACATATTAAGATCATGCCCAAAAGATGGGATGTTAGAATTTTAGCTGGGAAATACTTTTGCTGAAGAGGGTCCCTGCATTTGAGTGGCTTAGGCAAAAGGCTGGTAATTCAGCTTTTGACAACATGTTCTGTGTTCCCCAAAACACTATTCTGTTCAGGACGTGGAGATTATTTCCTCCTTCAATGTGATCTGGCCTTTGAAGGCAACACTGCTAACGTACTGAGGCACGCATCTTCTTACTTCTTGTTCCTGCTTCTGTACAGCTTTACTGGCACAAACAGCTATACCAGTGTTGACAAAGCACATGAGACCGCAAGTGTCTTCTAGGAGCTGCTACAAGAATAAGTATGGATAGGTACAGGTATGACTATTCCCTGTTCATTCTTGCCCCCATGATCTCTCACGAAACCCACAAATACACCATTGCTGCCCATTTGCCATCACCACTAATGCTGTGCAGTCTGAATTTTCTCGTCCTCCAGGCCTGGGCACCCTTTTTTCCTCACTGCGCTTTGAGAAGAAGAATTTTACAATTGTCAGTAGAACTGTTTCCCTTGCACCTCCTGGTGAGGACGCATATGGGCATTAGTGGTGAGTGTTTCTCTGCGTTAATCTCTCTCTCCTGTCCAACTGGATTTCCCCAGACACTCATGTGCTGTCACCAGCTTACGCTGATCCAGCCCGCTACTGCTCCTTCTGGTATTTGTTAATATTTGTATTACCATAAGCCTTTTCACTCTTAAACTATGACCCCACTGTTTTAGTCACTGGTTTAAGGGGGCAAAATGCAGGACCTGCAAGAGTGCCTGAACCTGCATCAAAAAGAATAATTGGACTCCACACGGTGCTGCAAATCATACAGTGCAGGCAAAACAGAATTTTAAAACTGCAAGATAACTCCCTTTCTGCAAACTCTCTTAATTATAGTTGTTATAGAGTTTACTTGTAATCAGAGTAGGGATGACATTTCAAATTGAAGAGTGATTATTAAATTGACACTTCCTTTAAAATGTGCCTGAAGTCAAGGCTGACATGTTAATTGAATTTTATTAGTAAGAAATGTCTGTTTTAATAAGGAAACTTCCCTATCTCTCTAGCAAGTTCATGTTAAGTGCACACCTACTGAATGTTTTCCATCACTACTACCTAGCATTGCTAGTCAGAAAAAACCCTCATTGGAGCATCCCCCAGAATAGCGAATGCTGTAATTTCCTTGATACCAATATTAATTTCACATTCATATATCCCATTGACTGCTAGCACTGGGAGATGACAAGGAAGAGAAAAAGAAACCTGTTTAAATACAATTATCATTTAAGCCTTTAAAAATAATAATGGTTAAGAATGTGCAATAAATCCAAGACCAAATCAAAGTGAAGTTAGGAATTGCTGGCAAACTTCAGGGTCCCCCAAAACCCATTAAACAGTTCCAACTGCTCTAATATGGTGAGTGTGAGCATTCACGCTGTTATCCTAGAGAATACTGATTCTTGGTTTGTTGTCCCAGAAGAAGGGAGTTGTGTAGAGGACATTTGGGATGCCTTTCCTAGACTCCATACCAGAACACAGCACAGCAGAATAACTGTGCCGCTGGAGTGGCCGCCAGCTCTGAGCTGGACTTCAGGGAAGCTAGGCTCTTACTGTGTGGGCTGTGTCGCTGTGTTAGGAAAGGGCAGGTGGGTACTTCAGAAGACAAAGCTCTCAAACTAAAGTCAGACTCTATTTTATATAGCAGAGCTCTGTTGGGGCAAAATTGCCAGCGACCTCAGCTGGAGTGCAATGAAGCCTGTCTCCAGCCTATGCAGAGAAGTGGTTAATTGGATCTCTACAGTCCCAGCTGGGAACATTCAGGGTGACAAAAAGTTAACAAAGGTGGTTCTATCTTAAGAAATCCCTATAAAAGAAGAGGCAGACAAAAATAAACTGTGTTCTTTACAAAGCAATATAATCCACTCAAGGGAAACGGAAGGGAGAAAGAAGATGTTTTACTTCCAGTGTGATATTCATCTACCCTCTTTGTTGTGCTGACTTCTTAATTGCACTTGATTTGATAGCAGTGCAAGTTTAACCTGCATGTTGTGGATATTCTCACTGTTCTCTTTAATTTCACCTGCTGGCATCAGGTGCTTTGTGCACATCAAGCCAAGACCGCAGTCTTGATTTAGGACTCAGCTGACCTCAGCTGATATTTTGCCTGTATCAGGACAGTGGGAGCAACACTAGTGTAGAGAAAAGAAGATTTATTGGGAACAGAAGGTGAAAACCCCATCACCCACAGATGATCGTTTGTTCAATATTAACAACACGTGTTTTTACACTTCCCAAAATAATTTGGCACACGCTGATTGCACGCTGAACGTGTCCTAACTCCCTATCATACAGTCTAAATGTGGGAGTAATTTCAAGTTTCTGTATTTTGGCGTCAAGCCAGCTTGCAGTTCAAGTCACCTACTCAAGGCCAGTAAAATGTCACTTCCACCCCTTATGCCTATGGTGAGGAGCTGAAGAAGGAGCTACTCTGGGAAAGGCCAGGTCAGGTCAGTGCCTCCATGCTTCCCACTGCTTCTCCCAGAGGGGAAGAACTTCAGTTTGGTGGGGTGGGTGTTTGCCTCGCCTGTACCTCCCTGTGTTGTGGCATGACCTTATCTCACTTGGCCCTGGATGGTGCTTGGAGAGCTGGGCACACTGAGCAAGCTAGCTTTGCATTTCTGAGAGAGGAGGGTAGGTCCACATCACAGGTCTCCTTGCAGCGCCTCATGCCAGCTATCCCCCAGCAGTTTTAGGCCAGCTCCTGCTGTTGGGCTCGTTGATGCAGATTCCAGCAGAGGAAGAACGAGAGTGAATCGGGCTGGTTTCACCTTTCCAGACTCATGAGGGAGAGCGCGTTAGGGTACTTCAAGCTCTGCCTTATGGTGTGCAGGCCATATTCCAGCTCAGCATGGCAGAAGTTTAATGTATCAGAAAGCCCGTGCTCCAGGGGTCCAAAGTAGCAAAAAAGGGAGCAAATCAGGTTTGAAGACCATTGGGGCAAGTAAATGCAAAAGCTCATGCTACCCTGCACGTACTCTTTCCAGCTGTATGATTTCCATTATGAATAAAAGTTTGTCTGCCAGGAGTAACTCTTTGATTTTGAAAGAAATGAAAATAACAAAAGATAAATAATTACTTAGTAGGTGGGCTAATTCCTTCTTCCATGTCTTTGTCCACAATGGAGACAAAACAAGTAGCTTTACGCTCAGTGGCTTGGCAGTGCTTCCAACCCTCCACCAACACAAGGGAAAGGCATCCTAAACATTAATATTTTAACTCTTACTGTGAAGCAGCGAAGACTGGCTTGTACCCTTGAGCAGGCTGAATGGTTCCTCCACATGGCAGTACTGGTGCTGGAAGCAGAGACTGTGGCCCAGCTTTTAAGAAGAATCTTCATCTGATATAAATCATTTTTAGTTGGAGACTACTTGTGGTCTCATCATGGCCAGTCAAATCGGCTTCCTGTTTTGTTTAACTAACTAATACTTTAAGTGCTCTGAAAATGCACCATAATAGGAAAAGTCTGATGAAGTAAGTGATTACTGTGTCAAAGGAAAACAAAGTTTATAGAAGCATAATTAGTCATCTGCTCTTAAACCAGAAAAATATGGTAGAGTAGCTGAAAAGATATTTTTGGGTTTTTAGAAAGATACAGAAACATGTTAAATAATGGAATGTCATTAGAGACTACATTTATTTTAAGGATAAACAGAGCTATTATACGGTTACCCACCTTTATATCTGCTCTTTCTGTGTTCTGCCTAATGGGCTCTGTTCCTTGTGTACAGAAAAAAACCCAGCCCTATCCTGTTTACAGTTGAGCTGCAATATACTTAAAATTATTACTTCAGATTTTGTACATTATGTCTGTCTGCTGGCAAGAGGAAAACCCTCTCATATTATCTAATTACGGCTTCAAGCAGCACTAATGAAGAAGTTGCGCAGGCTGGGGCCTGTTCTCTCTTCTCTGGAGGCGTCGACAGCGAGTCTGTGGTTGTGGTCACGCAGAAACGGGGAGGGAGGCTGGGGCTGCCAGGCACAGCAGCGTGCAGAGTGAAGTTTAGCGCTCAAGAGCGCAAACATGGAGTCAGGTCCGCATCCCCGATGTAGGATTGCAGCCTTGGTTCGTGAGGCTGAGACCCCCATCAAGGCCTCCTTCCCCCTCGGCCCTGGTAGCCTCAGCTGGGATGTGTCTCGGAGGCGGCCGGGCTGGTCGGGGATGGAGCCCTCCGTGCTTCGGAGAGGTGGGGCGTGCAGCCATGCCAGCACAACCGCAGCACGTGCCTACAAGCGTATTCCTGGCAGCAGGCTGCGAGCTGGGGCGAGGAGCTGCTGCCCAGCTTTGGGAAAGGCATGTCTGGTTGGTGGTGAGCCTCAGGTATACATCTCCTGAACTCGAATGAGGTAACTATACTGATGTAAAATGAGGCAAGGTCAGTGGAGACTCATGCTGGCCAAGACAGGCTCTGTGCTCATAGCAAGGACTGAAGCATGGCATGGAGATCAGTGAGCTTGCTAGTTTAGTATCAGCAGCAATTTAGCTGTAAAACCCACCGTAAAAGCCTAAGATAAAAGTCACAGCTGAGCTCCACGCTGCCATTCCAAAGATTCCAAAAGATTCCAAAGCTAACTAGTTTAGGGTCCGCTGTGCTAATTTTGTAAACTGTTGAAACCATGGCATGGGCGTACATGTAGTCATATAGAGTAGTGCAGAGAATAGGACACCAAGGAGAATCAGAAGAAACTCCACTGATAGCTGGCTTGCTTACATGAAGAAAAAAGAGACCCAAACTCAGATATGAGTTAATTGGGATTTTTCTTCTACATCTCATTAACCTCTGGGATGGAGAATCCAGCAAAGCTGTGATTTATTCACCACAGATGCACTTGAAGGATACTGCATAACTTAAGTGTTCTGGCACTGTGAAAGTTATTTGCAATAATGAATTTTTTAAATTCTTTGGAGAAAAGTGAGTGCATATTCCCTTCCCCCACCAAATTAAAAAAAAAGAAAAAAAAAGGAAAAAAAGGAATTGCAGAGTAACATTCAAAGGCTCATTAAAAGCAGCCAGGGAAAATAGATTACGGAGACTTCAAAGACTCATGATACTGGTTAAGAATCTGCTCTTTTTTTCAAAGAAAATGTTATTAGCTAATCCTTGAAATTTGTTTTTTGGCAGATGACACAGTATTTCCTGCAGGTGCAGAAACAAGACGGTATTAAAAGAGTCCTGGTAATGAACAAAAAACTTCCCAACTAGACTTATGGATTCATCTGTTCAAGCCAGCCTGAGTGAACTCCCTGATCCCTTGTACACGTACTGAAATATAGCAGGAGACTCTAACCTACATGAAGCTGTGTATCTCCTTTACCGAGATAGCAAGTCTGTTAAGGTAATGTCTTTTTTTTTTTTTTTTTTAAGAGGAAAATTAATGCCTTTATTACTGCTATTATCAGTAATACCAGGGGAACTAACAGAAAAGCCAATGCAATGCATAGTGGAAACAGTGCCTACACATAGGTTAACAATTACACTAATAAAACACCATAAGCATGCAAACAAACATCACTCCCCACCACTTTCCTGCTTACATCAGTATGGAGATGCTTTGTCATATTGTCTCTTTTAAGATCTTCTTTACAAGGTCCCTCGTGTATGTTTTTGTCTGCTTTATCCATGGCTAATGCCTATGCCTCCATTAGTTACAAGTCCCTGGTTATCAAAAGAGACAAGGCCGGCCACATCTCTCTCAAGTCCTTTGTTAAGTAGAGATCCTTTGGCTTTGATTTAAAACCTGGCTGTGTCACAACGACAATTTTCCCACTGAGACTTCCACCTAAAATTTGGCCCAAAAGATGCCCAAAGCTATGTCTTACTGTTTCCATGGCAACCAATTGCTTGAAGTCAAATAGCTGGGCGCAAGATGCCCTTAGTAGTTAGCAACCTGAAAAGGAGCACCTGAATCAATAAGGGATGATAGAGTAGCAGCAAAATTTACAAGGAAACTTATTGCCGTTTTCTAGCAATCAAAACAGTTGATTTGTTGCTATTCATTTTCAGATATACGCTGAACAATGTTGCTTATAAATTCAATGCAGAGACATTCAGGTGCATGAAATTCAAACCATGACACAACTGAAGTTCACAACTTGTGGGAGAGAGACCATGGGAGCTCATTAAGTCTGTCATTAATGATAGAGACCCATGTCTATGTACATTAGGAGACATAAATGTTATAGGGACACACTAAAGTCTACCACTTTACTGAGTACTTTGCACCTGTCTTGAAGAAAGTATTTTGAAGTGTTCTTGAGATCTTTAATCTTGTATACAGGCACTTGCATTTGCTTGTAAGAGACATCTTCTCTTACTACTCACAAGTTCATTCTCTGAAGTGTATTTTGTCCCCATACACAGCATCACATATACAGTGCTGACACCTAATCTCAGAAAACTTGACACAGTTGCAACTGTTAGTAGAGCCACATGTATATCTACCGCAATAGAGCCATAAGATGTTACACTGAAGAGTTAAACTGGTTCAAAAATAAATATTTGTTTGTCTCGGGTCTCAAGTCAGTCTGCAGTGAACAGAGAGGTGAAGAGACAAGATAAATATTTTGGTCAGGGTGGCTTGTCTGTTTTTATTCAGCACCTGGAATAACTAGTTATTTTCCAATACATATTTTTAATTAGAGCTCTCTGAACTAGCTGGGAGAGCTGCGACAGGGGATGGAGTGCGGCTGATGACACCAAATGGGATTAATGCAGCATTACTAAACAGGTATCACCAACATGATGCAACCATGTGTCAAACCAAACGCAAGCACAAAACCCACCCAGGTCCACATTTAAGCCATTGCACAAGCGTCCTGATTTTTGAAAGCGTCTCTTATTGGCCCTTATTGCTCTAATTTTATTGACATTTACACAGATGTGTCAAAATGCCTGCTGAAAAGTTTAATCCAATATAATACTGTTCAGAAAACAAGAGGGCTCAGGAGATTTAATTTTTTTGTTGGAAGAGTGGTTTAAAACAACTTGGGTGTTACAGAATATTTATTGCTCAAAGAAAAATAACCCAGAAGTTAGTAAGTGAAATAAATTTTTCTGGAAATAAAAAGGCTACGTCTTGAGTGCAGGGCATCTGAGCAGAGCTGTATAACTTATTATAGTTCTCATTTCTTTTGCACACATTTATTTCCCTGCAGGTGACAATAAAACGATGTTGGGTGTACTGCAGGATGCTCCCCCACCCCGACACAGACTCTTCCCTGTGGCCAGAGGCCCTTGAGAGCAGGTGGAGTAAGGAGTGGGGAGAGGTTGCAGAAAAAGCACAGTTTGGGGGGTACTCTGACCCTAACATGAGTCTCTTCACTGTGATTATAAACATAAGAAAGGTGCCTAGAACCCCTGTACTTGCTCTTTACTTAATGTTCTGGATCAGTGAGTTGTTCATCTTGCTACGACCAGAATAATGCTCTAAAAATGCCTGTATCTGCCCCTGGTTTGTAGAGGCACTGTCTTCCTAGCTTGGACATCTTAGTTACAAACCAGCATCAAGAGTCAGGTGGAATGAATCTGGGCCCCAATATCTCCCTTTTGGAGCAGGATATGCTCACAATATATCTCAACACTTTCTGTATTAGGTTAGTGATATCAGGGTTTCCAGTGAACTTCCTGGAGTTTCTTGCTCTTCTCATCTGGAAGGCAGAGAAACAGTGGCCCCTGCAAGATTTTGAGGGAGCATGAGATATATGGGGGAAAACATCAGAAAAGGAGAGTGGCCACAGTGAATTATAAAAGCCACAGTGGTTATAAAGTACCTTGCTGACTTTACCCAATCTGAGTAGATAGGAATAGTGGGTAGGCTAACCAGTTTACAGGAGGTGGTACTGAGTCATCATGTATGACTTTTGCTGTATGGAAAACTTTTTGAACCCTATTATGTTAAAAAAGAAAACATCTCCCTTTTTATCAACTGGAATGGCAGTTAAATTGGATACTCTACCTGTAAGAGTGATGTCAACACCCTTAGCCTGGACCATTGTACTTAAAGTATTGGCTAAGAGTTTTATGGGGATTTCTCCATGGCTGCTATAGTGTCTGTTATCAATTTTAGTTTCCAAATGATAGGTGCTTATTGCTGCTTTAATAAAAACTTCTGGCTTAGTTAGGAATATTTACTCTTTTGCACCTATCTCGACAGCAGCCAAGGCTGTACCGGCAAATAAAAATGTTCTGAGTATCTGAATAAGAATGAAGAGCACTCCCTCTGGTTCTTTACAGACTAGTCCATGCTACCCACACCAGGTTCCCTTCTGTGCACGGGCAATGATGTTGCAGTGAGGAGGATGTGTCAGGACACTGTTCAAATGAGTGATGCAGGACCCAGAATATTTAGCACTATACTACTTGTGGAATTGTATCTAATCTCTTATTCAAAAAAAGCTTTGATAATCAATCCAGAGGAAGGAGAAGCATGAGGAAAAAACTACATTTTTCAACCCTGTTCCTACAGCTTTACCTACCTTTGTTACTATTTTAACATTTGTCACAATACTTAAAATCTTACCACAGGCAAAATGTCTCAACAATATTGTTTCCGCTTCAAAACTAGACGCAGAGTTCCAGTCCTGTGAGTCTGTCTTGACAAGCATACAACACTGAGCATTGTAAAGTAAAATCGAATTGAAGTGGCAATTCAGAAAAATCCGTGTGCAGAACACATTAAAAATTCACTGCAACATCACTGATCAAGTATAAGGTCTTAGGTTACACGAAATGAGTTACTAAAGCACAAATTGTTCTTGAGAGCTACTTATCTTTCTCTCCGTAATGAATTTAATACCTTAGATGAGGAGAACAAAGGTTAAGGCTTACTCTCCAGTGGGGGTCACTGTTGAAGAACAGCCTCTAATTTTTCTTCTACCACATCCTAAAAATGCAGGGCGTGATCCATACAGCTCATGTGAATGTATTGCAATTTGATTGGAGCAGTTCACATCAACTGTGGAAGTGAATCCTCTGTAAAGGCAAAGTGTGTGGACTATAGGAAGTAAATTATCAGGTAATTAACACTCTATATGCATAACAAAGAAGTGAACCAGAAAGACAGGAGGGTGGGGAGATGCTTTTGACTTCAGATGAGGCTTGGCCAGAATGCTCTGGTCACAGAATAAGGAGTTACCAAGGTCAGCCAGCAGCCCTCCTTCCTGCTCGGACAGCTTTTAGAAACCTTCAGGTCCTGGTTATCACATTTCACAGTTGCAAAGCCTAAACTTGCCTTTACTTTTAGTAGAAATGGAAAAGCGGAGGACCTCCAGGGTGCGGCTTGGAGAGGTCTCCACATGCCCCGGACCCTTCCACAGCAGGGTCCACCAAAGGAGTAATGTCCCAGGGGAAGGAGGGAAGGGTTTAGGAAACGGGCTGTGCATTTCAATGCACACCTGCCCCCTTGTTCTCCAGCCTTCCTGGGGTTAAGGTTTTCCCAGCAAGAGCCTAAGGCAGCTGTGAAGTGAGAAGGGAGTGCCCACGTTTGGGTTGCCATGAACTGAAGGGTGCATGGGACAACATCCCTGTGTCAGTGTCACATGGTGTGGCTCCGATGACTCCGGTGGCGTCAGGCCCTTCATCCCAGGTGACTGTCCGAGGTCCCCTTATTAAACCCTCGATGTCAGGAGCTGGTAGCCAGCCACAAGCAGTGGAGGCAAAGTGCTGTGTCCCTGGTGGCTTAATGGATGCGTTGTTTAATAATGATGTTGTTTAATAAGTGAAATTGGTATTCTTATCTTTCTATGCAGCTAGGCTGCTTTTGTACCAGCTGACTGGCTCATTGACTCTGCTTGGGTAACATTAACATAGGCCTGTATCTTCACAAGTATCACTTAAGCCCTGAATCTCACCCATTAGAAGATATTTACTACTATTCACTGTTGGTATTAGATTTCTTACTGAACCTGCTCTAATGCTTCCATTCTGGAACAAAAACTCCCATAAAACTGAAAATACCGCTTTAGAGCAGCACTGCTGTTACATGATATGTTCTTTCTCAACAGCATGATCTTTATACCTGGTTGTATTCAGATTAAAAGGCTGTTATTACTCTTTGCTTCCAGAGGACAGCAGCAGCAGCAGCAGCGGCAGGCCTTGGACCACAGGGGACAGATAGAGTTTCAGGCAGCCCTAATGTGCAGACATCTACTCTCAAAAGCATGGTTTTAATAGAATAAAGTAACCATACAGTCTGGGTCAGATCTTTTGCTCCCATAAATCGGAGTGACATCACCAGAGGTCTGCCATTTTTAATGGCTATCATCCAGCTCAGAAACTTTAAAGCTCTAAAATGGGGAGCAGGCAGCTGTCCCCTCCACCCGACATTGGGAGGGAAGAAGGGAGGAGGTATTCAAGTAGTAGTTCCAAACATGGATATGTTAATCCCTGCCTGAAGGGATTATGAACTCCAGCTTTTTACAGTTCAAGGAGCAGCCCCTACCACTGTTAATCATCCTGAGTAACACTTCCCTGGGAATAGGTTAAAAGGTCTGTTGATTTCAGGGCATACACACTTGGTGCTTCAAATAGTCCTACTGAAGTTGGATGGAGTCAGAGACATCCAAAATGCAGACATGGCATTTCCTACCTACTACGAATGTTTTGTGTATTTTTTAGCAATAAGTATTTGTCAAAGTCGGCAAGTCCACAATACAGAGGAGAAACCTGGAGAGCAGGAGAAATGCAGTTCATTTGTTCTTGAGCTGGGATTGAGCTCTGCCTTCTGCACCACGCCAGTTTGGACATGTCTGCAATATGGGGCATGCCTCCATCTGGTACCTGAAGAAGAGACTCTTTATTAGCTGCAAGCACAAAAGAGATCAGGGTTTCAGGAAAACATTGAGAGATCTTTAAGAAATGTCATCACTCTGAGAAATTAACACTATGCACTATGAAGAATCAGAATTAAAACTCTCATTTTTAGAAATGGAGTCTCTTTTTAAGAGGAAGACTGCTGGCAAAGATCATTCAAAACCTAAGTGCCTTCATGTAGCTGTAAGCCACATGCTTTGTTTAATGCCTGCAATCTCAGCATCTTTGCAACTGCAAAATACCAGTTCTTTTATTTCTGTGCATAGCCGTGTCCTTTCATGTCCTTGAACCTCATTTCTCCATTGCATCTGACTAAGAACTAAAGTGTCTCAGCCAACGTTCACGAGTGGTTAAATACTCTTGGTAGAAAAGGGACATTAATTGTAGTATAAAGTATTTCATCTGGAGGACTTGGGTGTGGTGTAAGGAGAAGTTGTATATGACAAAGACAAAAGAAAACACTCCTTCTACCTCATCTGAACAGATGTAAATGTGTGACTTCATGATGTGCTTCTGTTGCACTCTGTTATAAAATGAAAGTTGAACATTTCGTTCTGCTCCAATTTTAGCATCATCTCCAGAGATAATACAGAGCACTTCACAGACTTTTCGAGAACGTCTTTTTATTTTTTTTTCCATAACGTTTATGGAAAAAGAAATTTGTCACACTACCTTGCAAAAGGCGGTTACTTTGTTGACCAGATGCCAAACTGAAATTCAGACATGGATGGCCAGAAATAAGATTTACTTTAATCCTACTAATCCTGAGCTGTTGATTGGTACAAGGCACCATTATAGCTGGGTAAGCTTCCCAGGCTTATCGTCTGATTCTGCTTGGAGTCATGAGATCACTTTGGATTCTCAGGTTTTCCCTTGTAAAGGGCAACATTGCTGCCTCATGTTCCATTCTCCGCTATAAACAATAATGAGCAAAAGAAATCATGGACCTTTGCCAGCAAATGCAGAAAACCCAAGGCAGGTGGTTTGCTGAGACTGGTGATATGGTCTGCCAGGGAGAGTGAAGTGAGAAGACGTGGGCCTGTCCTCAAGGAGGTTAGCAGTCTGCCTGGTTAACTATAGGGCCTTCTTGTACTGACTTCATTGAAGCCCTAAGCCATCTTCAGAAGATGAAATCCTACTTCTGGCTGGAAGGCTTAGCTTTGTTCTGCCTAGGGGAAGAAGGGGAGAAACAGGACTCCTAAAACATTTTCCAATGTATTTGAGGACCACCAGAAAGCTGGTGGAAACCTATTGATCTTTGTCTTCCATCTGGAAGCAGCCAACAGACTTCCATGGGTCTGTGGATTACAAGGTTGAAAACCACTCTAGACATGAAGCACTGACTAGCGGCACCAACCTGTGCACTCACAGAAGGATACTGTACTCAAAGCCTGAATGCTCACACTACCTAGCTGAAGAATGAGTAGGGCCTTTATAGTAAGGTTGTCTCTTGACTAAACAGTCTGCTTCATTTACTTTTTTTTAATGTACTGGTTATGCTGTGTGTTCCAACTTGACAGAGCTGCCTCACAGTCCAGAACACCACATTTGGTTTGCTTTATACCTCACTGGGATATTATCTGTACATCTGCTGTCTGCATTTAAGATGCTCTGGAAAAATTCCTGCCCTTGAAGCTTATCTAGTTAAAGGATAGTTAGAAGGACATAGATCCCAATATATCCGATGTACCCTGTGTTGCAATGTTATCAAGGCAACACCATCACTCCCACAACACAATTTGAGTTGAAATAAAAAGATACGTATTCTGTTTTACGCTTAACGTTATCAAGGGGCTTGTAGATAAAACTTGAAAGGACAGTAGATGAGTAACAAAAAGCTTCTGAGTTGTAGTTTCACCTAGAAAGAAAAGGTGAAAGTTTTAAAGAGGCGAGAAGAGCTGATTTTTACTTTAAGATGTCTTCAAGGATTTAAAACTCAGAGGGGTTTTTGAGACTGTGACTGTCTTTTTTTGTGTGTGTTCATGGCATCACTGCAATGGAGCCTGCTCTATTTCTGAGGCTTATAGGTGCTACGGTAATACAGACAATAGCTGGTAGTGAACAACACAACCTCCTACGCACAGTATCTGTATAAAGCAGATGACTGAGAACAGTTCTTATGATCCTTTTAGCAGTGGATGCAATTAATTTGTTAACATTTCCCTGTAGTCTCACAAAGAAGCTGAACAACTTGAAAATATAAACTGGATAGTAAACATACGTTGTTGATTCATCTCAGCCCTAAGGTGTTATCCATCATTTATACTGAACATCTTCATACATCTTAAAGGGGAGTCTCTTCTTCTGTGGGTGCCCAATGTGTTCTTGAGACCAGGAAGTCCTTCCAAACACAATAAAATTTGCCATGCCATTGTCACCAACTCAGAACTTTAATAACTGTGTAACTGAGGTTAATTGCTGTAGTGGTGGGATGTGTAACATTGATCAACATCTCTATTTACTGGTCTCCAGCCTACCCAGCTCTTGTCACTTTCCAGAGGAAAAGGTATTGATTTATCTACAGAAGTATTATTAGTGAAACTATTAGCTCAGGGACTGAAAGATGGCTGGCTGTCCTCTCCAGAGTCCTGCCTCCCAGAGGTAGGTTGTGATAAAACTTGGAAAGTGCTACTTGGCAGAAATGTCAAATGGAAGCAAATAGGTGAGAAGCAGCAGCTCCTGGCTACCCCAGAGTTTGGGATGCAGGAGGCAGAAATGTCTACATCCGTGAGAAGCTGCTTTGAGGGGAGCAAAAGAAAGTGGCACCTGGCCCATGTACCTTAGCTCCCCAAATGTGGTGCATATCTCCGCTGCAGGGAGTAGGCTCCTCAGAGGCAGGCAGCCTACACCTACTTGTAGGCCTGACTCTGAGCTGCTGAAGTCAGTGGAAATCTCTGCATTGGTAATTGCAAAGTTGATTCCAATGGTAGGAACTAGATGGTGCTGAAAAGACACAGAGCATTTTAGCTGCTGTGTTTAATAGAGCAACAACAATATTCACTATTAAGAGACTGCCCTCTAATACTGGAAAAGACATCCCCGAACACCCTTTGTTGCAACAGTATTGTGTTTGCAAGGAATTATTACAGTGGGATCAGGAATTGCTCCAGCAAGGTGACAGAACTTCTTTTAAAATTGCTCTCCTAACAACTTCACTGGTGAGCTCGTTCTCCACTTGGACAGTGGGCATCTCCTCATCCGTTCCCATCAAGGCACGGGCAGCTCAAAGATCACTCTGATTGTCCTAGCTTCTTGACTTCTGATTATATACAGCTTATGCTGCTGACAGTTCACATAAATAGTCTTATTTAAAGCAGACCTGATGATCTCTTAATGCTTTTCTAGGCTAAGGTTTCAAAAGAGTTTTCTCTTTAATTTAGTTTATGGCAGCACTGTATTTCACAGCTGGTTTTAATGTATTTTTGGAGACTATATGGAATCAGTACTTGAGTTATAAGGTTTGTATATCAGATGGAGCCATAGCCACCATTCCCTGGCAAACTGTTAGATCAAATGAGCTGAATCTCTACTTTATTGCCTAATTAATTCTTGAACGATCACTGAATTGCAGGAGTGGGAAACCTGCCAACTTTGGTCACACTCTGTATTGGGTTATGTCAGAAAGGATTGGAAAGTGAGGGTTTTCTTTAATCTGGGTTCACAGAGTGAAACTTCTAGGTAGGTGGGCAGGGGCTTCTTTTGCCTGCTTGCACAATTGAATAGCAAGAGGAAGTAGCTCTTCAGCCAAGGGTCAGAACCTCCAGGGAGAAGCAGATCACACTGGGGAGGAGGACCATGAAAGTGCTTGCATTTCTCAGTGCCAGCTTGCTGCTAAACAGGATGGGCTTGATTATCGGCAGCCAAGTCTTCCTTGGATGACTAGATTTTTTGTGGGTTTTGCAAGCACTACCAGAAGTGGGACAGCAGATTAGTTGGAGAGGTAAGTCATGGGCTGCTGAAGATGGAGTCACAGCACAGAAAAATTTGCCTGACAACTGACACTGAGGAATTCCAGAAACAATGTCCTAGGAAGAACATTGCTGCTGGCAGGGTAGCGTTAGACACGGGACCATTAGTGAAAAACTTCTATTTTCCTGGGGCAGCAATTTCCCATTTCTGAGCCTTTACCCTGCTTTTGAGTATAGGAAGACTATTTAGGCATCTGACCACACAGTCCTTACTGAAAAATAAAAACTATGCGTTTATTCTACAGCCATGGGCCTTCAGGAGCACCTACCCAGTGTGCACAGCTGAGGCCTCAATTCTGCACTGTTTTTCTGGGCCATGCTGATCTACAGGTGGTATCTCAGAGGTCTGGGCAGCCTTGGCAGAGCCTTGGGTGCTCTGTCTGGACGGAGCTGCGGTTAAGCTGCTGAAGTGCTGTGCAGGGCTGAGTAGAAGGGCTGCTTTCATCTTTGATTTCTGTGCAAGCCCACTGGGTACCAGAAACTGTATGGTTGCATGATATTCCACCTGTGCCAATAATGTGAGTAGCAGAGCACATACTGCCTTCGGTACAGGAATGACAAGTACATAGCTATCTTGGCTATCTCTGCACATGGCTGCATCATGTCTGCTAGCCACACCTTGAATATCCTAGCAGGAAAGAAACAAGAACATATGCAAAAACCAGTGGGGTCAGAGCAGCCATTCTTCTATTCCACTGTTGTCTACAACAGTGGCACTTGGAAGTGCCAGTCAGGAGAGCATATAAGTCTGCCCACTTTCCTTCATACTCCCAGCATCCACAACTGATGTATTTAGGATGCCAGAGGGTACATCCCAGCCTCCTACCTTTAGCATAACTGCTGTCCATGAATTTGTCCAATTTGTCTAAGGCAATAGGGTGGAAACGTTGCTGGCAAGGAGACTGGTTTATAAGATGTTGTGGATGTTATGGCTATGCTTATTCCAGGAATGAAAGATGCAGTTGAAACCTTATGAATGAATGCTACCACTTCTACTTAATGTGTAAATAAACTCAGGTCAGACCTCACTGTGGGTTTAACTGAGGTCAGTGACACAACCCATTTGTTTTAATGAGTAGAATAAAATGGCCAGAGGCTAATAGAAAACTCGGGATCTGAAACTTAGTGGCTGTTTTACATTTGGATGGCAGGCAATCAGCTTTGAACTGCTATCCTGGACATTAGGGAGCTCTTCTTTTCCAGCAGACTGGAAAAGAAGGAGTCAGTTGGATAGGATAGGAGTCAGTTGGAGGTGTGGGAGCTCAGCCCTGCAGCGAAGACCAGCAGCAGATCCAAGGCAAAGGCCCTGTAATAGTAAATAAAAGACAAACTCAGACAAACTTTGTTCCTCTGATAGTTTGTTGAGATGGTCATTCATTCCCAAATGATCTCCCTCCAAGTGTCACCATCCTTTTTTTTCCCTGGCATTTGGCTTCGGTTCTCATGCCAGCGTCACTCCTACGCTATGGAACCCGCTGAGGATTTGGTGGTGATCTCCTCAGAAATAACATGGGGTTTCTCTATGTGCATGGATACATCCCACCTGGAAGATTGGTGCTCAGAGGGCATGCAGGCAATGCCTTCCTTCCAGTACTTTGGCACATGTCTGCCGTGGTTCCCTGGGGAGCCACTTTCCCTGAAAAGCTGTCTCTGATGGGCCACCAAAGCAAGCAAACTTCTGCAACTAAAAAAACTCCTGCAACAAGCCCCACTGCCGTTTCTGGAACAAAAGCCCTCATAAAAAGAAAAAAAAAAACAACCAAAAACCCAAAAACCCCTGGAATGTAACAGCACAGCATGTCTGAACACATGCTAGCAGAGTTAGACCCCAAACAAATAAATGGGAAAGATAATGCGGAACAGCACCACCTCATGCTGTTTACCATTATTGCAACGACAAACACCTCCAGTAGCCAGCCTTGCACTGCTCTCATCCCTACATGACTTCTACGAATCAGGGAAAGCCATTGAGAAAAACAAGGCTGTTTTTCAGTAAATGTCTGTTGGCCACATAGGGGTTTATATCTCCACTGGTCACATTACCCAGGGATCACAAATCAAAAAAATGTTGAAAACCATGGTCCTATTTAAACCATATTAAAACTGTGCAAACCCAGACGTGTTCCAAAAGCCCCTCTGGCATCCAGGGTATGGGTGGTTATGGAGGGGGAAGACTATCTCAGTGATGCTTTTCTACCTTGGCCTCTCCAAGGGCTGGAAGGAGGAGGAGGCTGAGCTCCCCATGCGAGAGGGACCCACAGGAAGGTGGATGCTCTCCAAAGTATTTTTGCCTGTGAGACTGTTGCCCATGGGAGCTCATGGTGAAAGCATGAGCAGAAATGTGCTTGTTCTTCCACTGTCATCATAGGAGAAGCTCCTTGTACGGTGGATCTCAGGAACACTGGAGATATCTATTTCCCTTCAGTGTTTAATGTACAAAGTAAAAGGAATTGGCTTGTTCTTCTTGAAATACTGACTCATCAAAAATTGTCCCAAGAGCAAAACACTAAGTGTTCTGGTATATTTGAATGTAGTTGTAAAGTCTTTGCACAGAACTAATCCAGACAATGACAACATTAAATTAACTCTACAAAATCACCTGCTTCCTTTCTTACCACATATATAGGAAAGTCCTAGGGAAATAACCATGTCCCTTTAAAGAGAAATTAAATTAACATAAGTCTATTCATATGAATAATGTAAATCATATTAATTTACAGGGCTGCTTTTCATACTGAATTCATTTGTCCATATTTCCAGAGCACCTAATAGCTTCTCATTTCTTTTAACCCTGCTTGTACTTAGTTGCGGATAATTTATCCCTGGAGCAAGGGTTAAGGAGCCCCAGTCAGAACCAGTGTCCAGAAGGTGAGGGAGGAATGGCCAAGGAGGGTGGCCATGAGCTGCAAAGTAAGGTAATGCTAATGGCCCCACCCCAGGTGCCAAGGGGTCCTGCTCTGCCATGGTCCCCCCATGCTATCTGCAGAAAAGCAGGGTGAGCATGTTGTACCGTGGCAGAGCAAGGAGGCAACGCCGCAGCAGGCAGGGCTGCTGGCCATGCAGCAGACACCCTGCCTGTGGCTCCCGTGAGCAACGCGAGACACCCCTCGTCCTGCACAACAACGGGCACTGGCACAGCTGGTCTCATGTCAGCATCACTGGTGGAGGTGCCCAGGACTTCTCACCCTCCCAGTAAGCCCAGTCCTCTGGGGTTTATGTTGTGACAAGCCTCCTCGAATAGAGCCACGTGAGAGTGCCGTAAATGAGCTGGCACACAAGGAAAGCTTTCATTCGGGGACCATTTATTTGCTTTGGCTGCAAAGCTCTCTCATGTGCCTGCAACGTTATAGGCTTCATCAATAGATACAGATCAGTGTTTGTATGCTCAGCACCTTTGCTTGCATCTGAATTTTTTCCAAACCAACAAAGTTACACAGAGCTGGCTGATATGTCTGAAGATTACAAACTTCCTCTTTTCCACTCCCACCTGTAATACCTGGCTGCTGGTGATTAGTCTGCTAATTAGCAAGGGTGGACCAAAAAGACAAGAAAAAAAAAAAGTGCTTTTAACTCAAAGACATAACCCCCAGGCACATAATTCAGGGATCCCCATCTCCTAAGAGAAGCTGGTTGCCCTACAATACATGTATTTATATTTCACGTGGCATGCCATCTCCTGCATATTCTTTCAAAAAAGTTAAATACAGCAGAAAATTATACTTAATATTTTAATAACCTTTAACTGTGAACCCCTAGCCTCACTACCATGTAAAGAAAGAGACCCAGGACAAAAACACTTATGGGGGAAAATTAGCTATGCAACTTGCTCAAGACCATTGCAGACTTTCAGCACATTAATGAAGACAGGCTTGGTTCCTTGGGCTTGTTCGTACAGAGCCACCTGGAGTTATAAAGCTCCAGCAGATGCAAACCCAGTAGTATCTTTTCTACTATATACAACCCTGCGGTGCCACCACAGCCTTCCACAGTCATGGTGGCACTGGGCTGTATGAACTTCATTTCATTTGCAACTACTTTTCTCCCTGGTAATGACCAGCCTCAAGGTTTAAAATTCAAGTGAGAGGACCATCGTATTCTGAAAAAGCTGCATGTCCCTTAATTCCCTGTGAGAAGGACCCCAGATCAGACCTGTAAGTCTCTCCTCCCCTTCCTTACCTGTTCTAGCTAGGAGCAAATCCAGCCAGAGCTTTGTGGCCTCATGGAGAACATGCTAACAAGGAGGCACAAGTCACACAAGCAGCAGCCACCAGCCCTGGAGGACAGCTTTGGACCCTTAGTAGAAAGGAGTCTCTTTTCCCAGGGCCCTGTGGACTCTCAGAGTCCATGCCAACTTCTCCCCAAGAGCTGTGTAG
Source organism: Astur gentilis (assembly GCF_929443795.1). Lineage (NCBI taxonomy): Eukaryota > Metazoa > Chordata > Aves > Accipitriformes > Accipitridae > Astur > Astur gentilis. The sequence continues at coordinate 20,717,552 of NC_064910.1, read as the reverse complement.
CAGGAAGAGGGTAAATTTGCTTTCCAAAAAGCCTCTCTGTCCTCACTCTGGATAAGTGGTGAAAGAGGCTGTGAGAGGAGCAGGAGGCAGAAGCTGTGAGGAGCAAGGGAAGTCACGAGCAAAGCCTCACGGGTCTGCTAGGTGGGTTTCAGGACTTTACACATTCGTATTTCTCTCTTCAGGCTCTGCAGATGGCCGTACTGAGATTGCTGAGACCTGCACACCACATCCACAGAGCTGCAGCTAACAAGCCACCCACTGAGCACAATTTGTTGTCGGCTCAGTCCCTCCCTTTTGCATTAATGTTTTGTGCCATTACAAGACCTGAGGACCCTCACAGGGATATTGGTAGGTATAAGAAGAAGAAAAAAAATTTTAAAAAATCACCATCTTCTTAACAGCAACATAACACGCAGGCTTTACAGCTCCATGGATCTGAGTGAGAGCTGATGGTGCTCAGAGGGCACGTACCCAGCACACGTCCCCAGCTTCAGCTACTCTCCCTGCTTCAGGCAGAAAAGATGCAAGAAGTACAGTTCCCATTAGTGGGGTACCTCTGGAGGACCACACAAGTACGTTCCTCTCCCTCCCCTTGAGTAAAAAGCGGCCTCCAGCCTTTCACTGTGTCAGCACAAAGAGTAATTCACATGCATATGAATGCGTTTGGCTAATCATAGTGTAGGGATAATTCTCTGTATGTAATTACATGCTGTACTAGGCAGTTAACACTGCAGGGATGTTAAGGTCTGCTTATATATAGGGAGGTTATTATGCAATCTTCACAGGGCAAACGGGCAGTTTCAGGCCTGCTGGTATATTTTGCATAGACATGGAGCCGAAATCTGTATCTAACTCAATGCAGCCCCGATTAAAACCAAAAATAGCTGTTGCTGGTAAGATTCAATTTAAACTCTATCCCCTTATCTTTGTCAAAAACTTAAGTCTTTGCATGGGGATCTCCATCACACTGGTAGCCAAAGCTGCCTGGCTTGCTGGATTATTAATGTCTGGTCCTATGCACCATGTTCACCGTCTCACTTTCAGAAGTTCTGAGCAGCTGTGTATCTCATAGATGGCAAGGGATTAGCAAGTACCTAGTATCCCTGAATATCATGACAGCTTTGTCTGGGGTTGAGGCTTTTCTGAAATCTGTGAGTGAAGGAGAAATATGGAGCCCTTTGAGTAGAAATAAAATAATATAAACCTGAAAACAGAACACCCTTTTCCCTAATTTTATCCCTGATATATTTAATCAAGAAAAGTACAATCCAAAATTGAAGAACAGTTGAAAAAGAGAAGTAGAGCAACATCCTTGAATTAGGTGTCAAGCAGAGGGTGGAGAAAGCAATTCACAACACTGGGGATACAGGAGACAGGAAAATTCAGAAATATCAAGAACTCAACAGTATGAGAGATCCAAGCAGTCACAAAATAGGAGGCTGGATTCCAAAGTTCAGGAATTGGGCTAGAAAATTACAAGGTTTTAAAAGAACAGAAATTTCTATTCCAGTTTCTAACCTTGGAGAAGATACGCCGATCTTCTTTTGTTCTAAGCTGTTTTTTGCTCTGCTGCCACCACAACTAGAAGCTTAATTCATACAAGTCAAGTCTGAAATTCTTGAACAATTAGTCAGCTTTCTAAGAGACAGCAAATATTAATAGACTCATGAGAAAGTCTTATGAACTGGCAAAGCTGAATCAGGAACCCCTAATGTCAGAGCAAAACCAAACAGAGACAACATGAATTGCTGACTGAAGCCAGGGCAAATCTCCCTATAAATCCTGCATGGGCCAGTGATTCTCTGTGTGACCTTTGGCAAATTGTTTGGTCTTGGTTTGTTCCTCTGTCTACTCAGCTGGAAAACTGGGTTAAAAAAAAAAGAAGCAGCAGCAGGAGCTGACCAAAAACCAGATGCTAAGCCTGAGCTAAGGCTTTCCAGGTAAATAAATTATTTTTAAATAATTATGATAATACAAAATGTTCAGCATATCTCATGTTTTACTTTATGTATTTACTGCTGGAACCAAGCCCATTTACCCCAAGAGGATGAATACGGCAACAGCTGAGAGGAGGGATTTTGTGCCAAATCAATAGGGAGAGCCATCAATCCTTGCAGCGAGTATCGGTCTGCCAAAGACAACATTGTGATAACAGCGAATCCCACCCAGATTTCCAACCCAGCTCATGGCTGAGGCTGAGGCAAAGGCCAAATGGTTTTCTCCTACACAGAAAGAGACAAGGAAGCTACTGGGAGACCCAGGAAAGCCCCTGAGCTGGTCTCTGTGGGGCTAGGGAAGCCTCACAGGGACCTCAAGGCAAGATCTCCCATTGCATTCACTTGGATCCTGGGAACTGATCCCATGGCTTCTGCCAGACAACAGGCGGCTTTCCCTAAATCCCTCCTCACTCCAAAATAACTCAGACTCCATAACCTTTCAGAGACACACTGCAGAAGCCATTCGTTAGAGCTACTTTTGGGAAGAGGTTAGGGACATATTCCAGAAGCAAGAGGCTTGTTGGTTTGGGGTTTGGGGTTGTGGGGTTTTTTGTAGCTTTGAGTTACTGCCAAAGTTCACTTAACTAGCATTTATTTACTGCTGTTGGCAGGCTGAGCGTGCATGCTGCCTAACAGATTTATCTGTAATACTGCTGGGTGGTCACTATGTGTTGTAAGATTAATTGTAAAGACTCCTAGGGCATTTGGTACTGGGAAGTTTAAGCTATTTAAGTAAAATAATAATGCATTTTTCTCCATGGCCCCACCTATCTATGCTAGGGAAGTCAGGGTCCATAACAGACTAGCAGTGCAACTCCTTAAACCATGGGGAGGAGCAGTGGCTTTTGCAGTACAGAGAAGGCTTGTGCACCTTATCAGCTCATACTCAAGGCAATGTAGTGCTGAAAACTTGCCTTGCTGCAACCTTTGTTCCTATGGGAACACAACAGCTATGGGCTGTAAATATTTCACTCTCATGGATTTCCAGACCTACTGGCTCTATTTAGCCACCAGTGAACATGCAATAAGTGGCTGGCTTGGAAACTCGTATCTAAGTCTTCAGAAGGATCTAATTCTTCTTTTGACACCTAAATGCTATTGATTTATCCTAGTTTGATTTGGGGGTCGGCATGAAAATCCCTCTTGGGATCTGTGCTTAAAAGGCAATGATCAATGAGAAAAGTATAATTAACTCTTTAATTGCTCTGGTCTGAACTGAGATTTTCTTCTTGCCCTGCCCCTGTGGTAAGTGCAGGAAATGTTCACAGAAAGCACTGAATTGGCACTAATCCAGCACGTCTCCGTTTGGGTATCAGAGGTCAGTGATTTGGGCTGGGAGGTAAATTGCTGGCTCCTACCCCTTACAGCTGTCCGGCGATCGCCAACAGCTATGAAGTGGAAGCACAAGACTTTCAGTGCCTGCAACTTCTCTTCTTTGAGCTGTGAACAACACCTGCAAAGCCAGCAGCGAGTATTTTCATAGAGGGAGCTCCACTGGCTTTGCAACCTTGTGGCCCGACCCTTAGAGCTGTGGTTGCACCTGCCCAGTGGCAAGACAGGGGCTACTGGGGACACGGTGTGTGCTCACACCCATGCTACAGGAGGTGAGTTTCACCGGTGAAGAGGGGTTAATGGGAGTCCTGTTCCTTGGCAGGGTATGGTGGAACAAACTGAGCAGATACGTACGGCAGAGTTAGAGTACCGGTAATCATTGCGTTTATTTTTTTAATAGTTATTGGGGTGAGGAGACAATTCCGCTACAGAGAATATTTTTATACTGATACATTTTCTGGATTTGTACTGAGTGAGACTGAACTTACTTGCCAATTTAAATATCAGTTTTAATAAAGCTTTTAGGACTTTGCCAATTTAGGAACATAGGGTGCCATTTTTCTGGGGTGTATAGATTTCTGGCTGGGATTTTTTTTCTTTTTATACTTCAGTGACCCCTTTTTGGCATTAGCATCAGCTTCTCATTTCCTTACAGTACAGTGGGCAATAACAAAAGCTTAGACACACAGGGACTGCTGCTAAACTCACAGGCACACACAGCAAGCAGAAGCTTCACAGTAGAGCGGCCGGACTTCAGACAGCAAATAACCCCCCTTCTGAGTTTCTAATGCTCCAGCGACAGTACAAAAAGGTCAAGTGCTAGCTAAAACCTGCAGAAATGTCCCCTTTCACTTTTTCTTCCCAGTCCAACCTGTGTTACACAGTGCTGGCACAGCAGCCTGCTGAGGAGAGGGGGGACCGGGCAGTTTGCATCCGATGGCTCCGGAATCACCTGGAGCCCAGGACAGGCCAGGCTCCTCGAGGAGCTGCGAGCTCTGGCTGTGCGGCTGAGAGGGAAGAGTTTCCCACCCTTGGCCAAGCTGGTGGAGGGTCACTAGCAAGCACGCTGGCCTGTTTGCTCTTGTGCTGAACAAGCACCCCAGCATTGCTCATTCTCTTTCCATAATTCCCCTTTCTCTGGGGACTCTCCAATTTGTACTGCTGCAAATTGGGTCCTTCTCTTTTGCCTCTCCTCTGCAGCAGTTTCCTCGCTCAGACTGTGGCCCTTGCAGCCCTCTCAAAGGAGTAGATCATGCTCACTGTCCCTGCTAGTTTCTTTCTCCATCAGCAAGGCACACTTGCAAAACTTTGAGCAGATTTGGTGGGCTAAACCTTCTCCTCCACAGCTGCCAAGCCAAGACCAGGGTGGTAACACAAAGGTTATCACACATGCAGGCCCCCTTATTTTTTTCTTTCCAAATACATAAAACTTTTACTAGGTTTCAACACCTAGGAACCTGTCCATCAAAGGCACAGCATGGGCAGGAGGGTGGGAAGGCAGCAAAGAACTGAAGCAAATGTCCTTTAACCAGCCCTGGAGACCTGCACTTTTTTCAGGCTGGAGCAGCCCTGGATTACAAGAGATTTTTGGAGATCCCTGAGTAGGAAAGCAAGGTGAGATCTCCAGCAGGCAGGAAAAGCCCCTCAGTGGGTAAGTGGACTCAGTAGCTTCTGACTTGTTGGTCCATGGAAGGACCTGCCCACTCCATTCCAGGGGCTGTGGGAGCAAATCTGACCGTGCAGATTTTCTGCCATGGGACAAGATTACAAGCATTGCCTCTCAGAGGTGGGAGAGACTTGCTAACCCCAATGAAAATCCTGAGAGGCCACCCGGGATTAGGATGTCTTAATTAATGGCCACAGACTAGCTCACCCCAGACTACCAGAAAAGAACTGTCCCAGAGCATCCCAGGGGCAGCCTCTTCTTTACCACATTACCTTGATCACCCCCTTCTCCTCTTCTTCCCCATAGGCAGTGCAGTCAAGAAAAGTGGGGTGACAAGGGGTGCTCTGTTCTCTCTTATGGTCAACCCCATACAACTCAGACCTGCAAGTCCCCTCCTGCTACTTTTGCAAGTTTGGAAATAAAGGTTCATCTGACTGTACTGTATCTGGGACAGGCTGAATAATCAATGACTGAATTGGAAAAACCTTACAGAAAGAACTAGACTTTTATTTTACTTTTTTAATTACAAAATGACATTAATTGATAGATTCTTTCATGGACATATCTTGCATCAATTTTAGTGGAAGTTTTGAGTGAATGAATGAGGGTTGCAGTAGCTAGCTCATGATAATCATTGAATGTATAACAATATTAGCGCCAGCAAAGCTGACACACTAATGGCAAAGTTACCAGTTCTCATCAGAAAAAGAAGTAATTTTTCTGAAGTGCATTTGTAAATTCATTGCATGGTAAAGTTTCACTCTCTGCCTTTGAGCACAGTGGTTAGTGATAAAAGCAGATCAGAAGGTGGGAAATACATACATAATACAGCTCTGCAACAGCTCAACTCCATTTTCCTTTTCTTTTTTTTTTTTTTTTTTTTGTCAGTAAAAGGTATAGATATTCTTCACAAGCAGAAAGTTTGCCTTTTTTTTTACAGAAAGGTCTTTTTGCCTCTCTCAGCAAAACTTGAGCATTCTTGTCTGTAAAAATGTCACATTTTCACCTAGGGCAAATTCATGGAAATTTGCAAAGATTTACAACAAGAAGCAAAGTTTTAATTTTCATGAATATGCCCCAGGTGAAAATAAGACATTTTTTACAGAGAGGAATGTACCATTCTCCTCGGCAGATGAGTATTTTCCTAATGAAATAGCAGCTCAATTTTAAAAGCTGCCCTCAATTACATTTTTTAGAACTACAAAAGGAAAGTTTAATGCACCCATAAACCCTACTCACTTCTTTCCCATTTTGCCACAAACAGGAGCTTCTCAGTTATATAGACAGTATTATTTTTATTGTCATTATATTTAGGATCCTTAATCATGGATCAAGACCCCATCATGCTAGACACTGTATAGAGAGAGAACATAAGGCTGGTTCTTGCTTCAAAGAGCTGAGCCCCCATGGCAAGAGGCAACAGCATGGGGGAACGTATGGAAACAAGACAACAGATTATCGGCAGAAGAGGTTTAGAAGTTGATGTACTGCAGCCACTTTGCCTCATGCTGGGAGAACAGAGTCACCACCTATCCAATTCAAAACCTTTGAATTCAGGATGAGGATGAGGGACAGACTTGGAAGGATCTTGCTTAGCTGCAGCAGCCAGAAAAAGATGAGGCGGAATGCCATTAATGTGAAATTTTCCATTTGTCCAGCTGTCAGTTGGATAACAAGTTGCTTATACATGAAGACAGGACTGATGTAAAACACCAGGACAGAGCACCAGAAAGCAGAAAAGGATTCAGGGGTGACTGTGGTGCGAGAAACCAACAATGTCCTGCTACTGCAGAAACTGCAAGCATTGTGCTGGGGTACAGCACCAGGACTGCTATTTATAAGCTCTTTGACATACTTTTTCTCTATGTAGCACTACTAAGGCCTCGGCTAGAATATTTTGTTCAGTTTCAAGCACATCTTAATTTTTTTTAAGAGAAAGAAAAAAAGCTATGTCCCAAATCCAGTTCTTCAAAGTAGAAAAAAACAATTAGAGATCTAGAAAACATGATTTGTGAAGTAAGACTGAAGGAAATGGGGTGGTTTAGTCTAGAAAAGACAAGACTGAAGGGAGACAATAACAGTCTTTAAATACATCAAAGTTATCTGCAAATATGGGGGAATAATTTTGATGATAGGATGGGAAATAATGGGCTTTGATAGTTGCAAAAGAGATTTAGGATAAACATGAAAAATTTCTAATAGTAAGGATGATTAAGCACTAGATAGATTGGCTGGGGAAACTGTTACATCTCCATCATTTTTTGTTTGTTTTTTTGAATAAGAGCTTAGGCAAACATCTGTTGTGAACAGCTTAGGTACAAGCTGATCCTGCTCTTGGGCAGGGAGGGGATCAGATCTGTGGTAAGCCATCGAGGCGCCCTGAACAACACCAACCGCGCCGCTGGAGCTGCATTTGCCTGTGGGGCACAAAAAAATCCCAGTGGGACTGACCAAAGGCACGGGTGAGAAACTTTGAGATATGCTGGGCAAGACCATCTTTCACAATCTTTTCAAAAGTAGTTTGGAAGATTTATGGCACATAGAATGTGATGTATCCTGTGGCATGTATTATAGCTAGGGGCCTCCAGCGTGTACGTATGCTGGAATTTAAGGAAGTCGCTAGTGCTTTGAAGGTTGGTGCAGTCTGCAGCTTTTTGAGAATATGATGGGCACCCTCCCTGTGGAAGCCAAGGAAAAGGCTTTTGGACTTTTTAAAAGCTTGCTTCTCTTAGGCACCCAGAGTCACTCATCTCCTCCGCAAATTCAAAGGCACCTCTGCTCTGCAGTCTTTTCCAGACCAATCTGGGGCAAGACTTAATCAGCATTCATAAAAAGAGATGATTGCTCTAACATAGAGCAGAGAAATGGGAAGCAGGAAACGTGGTTACATACATTGATCAGAAGTACAACCAGTGAGGCTTGAGTACAACACTGAACCAAATCATGAAAGTGCACAAAGAAGAGATTCTGGAGACATGCAGAACAGCCAGGAGCTTGTGCTCTCCCAAAATTTGTTCTGTGGTTTGGAGATTTGGGTCAGACCACACAGATCAGAGGGAGTTTGAAATGACAAGGGTGGGAAGCAGAGACACCTGCACCACAGCAAATGAAACCCTAGAAGCAATTTGTAGTAAGTGCCTCAGTTTTATCTGCCTAAAATCCCTTTCAAGTGGAGCAGGAGGGAAAGACCATGGCTGCCACAGCATCCTACTGCTTCAGTAGTGGTAGTGCTGCTGCACAGCTTTGGAATGGGCATGTCAGGTACTGAAGGAAGCAGCAGATGAATAAGATTACCTAGCTGCTCTGCAGCTTTCTCCTGTGATATGTAGCTTATCTTGCAAATGGGGCAGAAGCCATTTCACTGTTATTGGGGTAGGAGCACACACGTGGACAAGTACCAGGGTGAAAGACATGCTGTAAGACATAATCATTAAAACTTCTGACAACTTGTCTGTTCCTCACAGTACGGTGGAGTATTTAGCTCTACAGAGATTGTTTTTTTCTCTTTGAACATTGTAACTTGACACACAAAGACTTTGCTCCTTGGAAAGAGTCAGTCACCTTATGGTCCAGCACAGAGAAAGGATGGTCAAGAGACAGGTTGTGATGCAGAAGCCACTTTGGTTCTTGCCCTGCCATTCCTGCTGCCAGCTGCAACTTGCTGTGGAGACAGTTAAAAGCAATAACTCATTTGCGTCACACTTCTGCAGAAACACCTACTCAACCGTCCTGGCATCACAGGTGCATGTGGGTCTTCACACCTCTCCTGCTAATGCCACAGGATTTGCCCAAGACCAGTCTAGTGAGAGCAATGATGTCCTGTTGCTTCTGCAAGGAAACAAAACATCTAGAGAACATGCACTCAACACCTTAGCCCCTCATCTGTAATGCCACTCCTTACCATGTGTTTCTGCCCAGAGAAACAAACCATAAGAACGAATCATACAGCCAAAAAAACCCCAAAACCAAAATCCTAACCCATCTCAGACCTGTGGCACGTCAGGAAGATGATGCACGCAGAAGCTTTTCCTGAAGGTGCTGCCTTTCTGCCCACCACCACAGTTCTGGTGACAGATAGGACAACTGGAGAAACATGGAGCAACAGTGGGAGATTTTCAGAAAGTACACCCACACAAGGACCAGGTTTCCAGCAACCGAAGCAAGGGCGTGTGTGCAGCATGAGAAGCTGCACTGTGGATGCTGTGAAGTAGATTAGAAGCAGGTGGAAGATTTATCTCTGTGTACACAGACCGTCTGAGTTTTCTTCCAAAATTTGCAGGGGAAGTGTAGTTCCCTACCTCTGAGGAAAATTAATAATTTCTACAAGATGTGTGTTTTGTGCTTGAGCTCCCTTCTTTCACATAAAGGACAATTATTTTTGCCTTCTCCAGGAAATCATCTCTCCTTTTTTTTTTTCCTTCTTCTTTTTTTTTTTTTTTGGGGGGGGGAGGGGCACGGCAGGGTGCAGTGCAGACCAGAATTGACCAGGAGAATGCTTGTCCAGTGGAGAGGAGAAGTCTCTATAGGAAATATTTTTGCTGCCAGGTGGTCTCCTGCCTCTCAACTTTGTGAAATGCCTGAAAGACCTGGATAGATGTGCCAAAGGTACACCTATGCACATGGGAGAGGAGGCTGAGTGGAAAGAAAGCAAAAGAAGAGAATAAATTTTTTTTGAGACAGATTTTGACAGGAAAACTCTCTGAAAGTCAGGTTGCCTACAGAGACTGATTCATTTCAGCTTGAAGCACAAATGTGGTTGCTAGCCTAATCCCCACAAAGCCACAGAGAACTTCCACTAAAGAGTTCATTAGGCTTTGACAAACTATATGCACCGGGCTGTGTGTGCTTGCCGGGCTCTCCTGAGACAGTGGAAAGTATTTAATACACAGGCAAACGTCTTAGAAGGGAAGGCATCCTTTCCTCATATATTTCCACGTAAAGCATTTTTGAAAGATTTATTCAGCATAACTTGTTTATTTCCAAGCTGCCATGTAGCTCCCAGGAACAGCTCTGACCTTGGCTAAGGGTGGGAAATCAAGAACTCTGCTCTGAAAACAGCCTTCCCAAACTGCTCTCAAGTTTGTTGGCACAGTTTTAAGCAGAAACTTCCCAGTTTGGTGCCCATGTCAGGGGGGGTGGGGGGAAGCATGTTACTATTCACCAGCTCAGCCCTCACAAAGTATTACTGTTTCCTTCCCAGGGAAGTGCCTAGGGAATGAAGAGCTTATTTTCTTAAGGGGTACCTGCTTCAGTTGGTTCCAACGATCTATTTTCACTTCCCTTTTAGGCAGGCTAATTCACTTCATGCAGTCAAGGGAAAAAACTACAATCAAATTAGATCATATTATCAGCATAAGATAAAATAGTAGTGGTTTTATTTTTTTTGAGAATTTTTATCTCAATGGCACAATTTGGAGCAAGTCCAAACAGTCAGAAATTCTGTAAATTTGCTTTTAAGAGCCCAGCAGGGGTTTTTTAATGGAAAGTGCTCCAGTATATGAAAGAATTTCTGAATAGCCAAGACCATTTACTACAAGATTTAATGTGATTTTTTGCAGTGTGATTTGTGGAAATCTACATTTCTGGTTGCTACTTCCCACCATTATGTTTTCATTAAAAAATGCAGGAAAGTTTTCCTTTTTTAAAGAATTTATTGCACTAAATAGCAAAACAAGCAAGCCTTTAATAGGATTGTTGCTCTAGCTTTAAGGACTTGAAGCTTGTGGGGAGAAAAAAAGACCTTTTATTAGAGCTACCGACAGGCCTTGGAAAATCAGACCAGTCATTTCTTTGGGCCTGAAGCAGGTATCAAAGCCCAATTCTGTTTGGCCCGAGAGAGCATGATAAACTATTATTTTGATGAAAAAATTATCATCTCAGGCCCTACCATGCACTCTTGTGGACTTCTATTAGCAAGCTGTGCTCTTAAAAGCTAATGAATCCTCCTTTTTTAAGCTCTGGTACAACCCAGCCAGCTTGTCTAACTTGCTGAAGTTTCTTCAGCCACTGGCATGTCACCTTGAAGCTGGAGGAACACCAACACTCTCCAACAGCAGTTGAGCACCATCCAAAAGCCACGTTGGCGCACGTGCTGCAGGGCCATGCTCCTGTCTTGGCTTCCCACAGCTTTGCAGCCCACCATGTGGGTTGGACCCGACCTGGAGGGGTGGACAACTCAGAAATCCAGTCCTACTCATGCCATAAAACCAAGCAGCCGGGTGATGGAGACATCCTGGCAATGCCCCACTGAAGAAAAGGCTTTGCAGTCACTGCTCAGCACAACTGCAGATGCCCCGTACCCCTCAATGGGGGCTCAGCCCCCACTAGGCATCAAACGATTCTCAGCTCGGATGTCTGTACAAAAGCATCTTTCATGAGCCCTACTGGTCTTGGCAGCACAGTACCTTCCTACACCTATATCACAGGACTCTAATTAGGAATTAGTCTGTCAGAGACAGTGATCTGTAATGTAAAATAGTACTTGGCTTTCAAATCTTTGCTCACCCCACCATCCAAGCAGCACGAGCCTTTTTTTGGCTCCATCGCTGCACCCCTGTGTGAGAGCACTGCACAGGACACAGCCCCAGCAGCTTTCAATTACTTTTTGGCTGGACACCAGTGACTCATCACACTGCTGGTGAGATGGGATGGCGTAGTCTCCTTAAGGACAATAGGAAAGAATGCCTTTTCCCTGTTTTATTCCTTGTATACATACATAAAAATATCAAATGTTTTACATTTAAAAGAGGTGAATTTTTTTTACTAAACTGAGAATTTAAGGTTGTTTTTTAAAAAAGCCATTACTTCAAAGATTAGAATAACAAATGGAGTCACTGCGGTGGGAGAGCAGGAACAATAATCTTCAGGCAGAAACATGGCAACAACCATCACAGGTTTGCCTCAGTCTCTAGCATCAGCACTCTCCAGCTGTCACCAGCCCTGGAAAGGGCAGGGGGAGAGATATAATCTGTCACTCAAAACCTGTTTTTTACTCTGAAACATGCCTATAAGTACTAGTGTCTTCAGCTACCCAAACAAAATCCATCTAACCAATAGCTTACCTTAAACTCATTAGCCACAAATATGAAAAAAATTTAGCAAATAGTTTCTTTTGCCTTCATGAGGCTCTAGCTGGGTATTTTTGCATACCGTTGCACACAGCTGAGAAAAAGCTGGGTTACCTACTCTCTTCCATGGCTGAGAATATTGCCAAAGCAGTAACTTACCCTCCAAAAGTTTATAAGAAAAAGGACACTGCCTACAACTCCCTCCCCTGTCACTGTGCAAAGAGCATCCTTCAGAAACCTTCCAGTGCTCGGGGACAGGTTTGGAGGCCGTCAAACACACATGCTGACAATGCATGCGCTTCAGCAGCTGTGCGCTCAGACTTTTTTGGGACAAGAGGGAAAGGGTGCCTGGTCCCACCTGAGCAGGAAGAGGTTTCACCCAGCCGTGCCAGCCGAGGAGCCATCGGGTCCCTCCTACCCCTTGCTGCCGTGGGCTCGCTCTGCACCTTGCAGGGGTTTAGCACGTGGCTGAGGGGGTTTTAGCAACATTTGCCAGGGTATCGAAGGCCCGAGAGTGGCATAGCTGCCAGGGACGATAGCCAGCTCTGCGATGCCTAGGGCCAGCTTGGCCATTTGCCAGGATCATAAGCAAAGCAGTTCATTTGCATCTAAATTACTTAGGATTTTAATCAGAGATTAATAAACAAAGGTTTCCTTAATTGTTTATACAGATCACAGCAATAGAGCTTCGCACAACACAGCAGCCAGCATCATTTACTCTTGGGGCTGCAGAGAAATACAGCTGGAAAAGAAAAACCTGCTGCTTCACTGGAGCCAACCTCTCCACACGCAGCTCTCACTTCAGCAGTGGCCAGATCCCCACTAGAGCACAGGCTCCCTCTTCCTCTGGGGCCGGGGAAGCTCTGCCGGCACCCCTGCAGCTGGGCATCTCTGCCAGGTCCCTGGCAGGCAAGATGCCACCACTGCCTGCAGGCAGGGCTCTCCGGCCTGAATCCTCCTCTCCTCCTCCTCCTCCTCCTCCTCACCAGGAGCCACCCTGCTTCAGCACAGCCCCAGCGGTCTTGTGATGCCATCCAGACCCTCTGAATTGCCACGCCTGGACCCTCCGGCACAAGGCGATCCTGCTAAACATCCCCCACCGTAACAACAACCTTTGCCACTTCTTCATACCGTGTCAAGAAAAAAACCCAACACATCAGCCTTCACTGACGGAGGATCATCTGCCGACGCCATGCCTTTGGCAGCTGGAGGCACTGGTGTGGGACATACACAGACTGGTGCCCGCTGGGGAGGGTGGAAGAAGGGAAACCAGCTCTCGTCCACAAGCGCTTCATGCTCAAACACCACAACAGCTCAGGGAGATTTATACTTCTCCATACTAGCCTTAAATTACAGATTTGTCCGTTGGTTGGACCTGTTGATTCTCTTCTTATATTCTTTGGGGTTTTGTCTTCATGCATGCATATGCTGCAGTTTGGTTAAAAAAAAAAATATTAGAGATTGGACTTCAAGTTCTCACAGTAATCTCAATCATTTTGCTTTATGCTGCTATAGTTAGTTAAATAAAAATAGAGGATTTTAAGTCAATACTGCCTAGAAACTGCTGTTGCATACAAGAGAAAGGAAAAGGGATCTCTCTCATTACTTAAAGAAATGCAAGACCAAAAAAAATTCCCCGAGCACAGAGGTGCTCTGTTCTGCACAGCCGCATAAGTACGCTTAGCAGAGCAAGGTCAAGAGAGACTCCGTTATACAATAAAGCAGCAGCTCACTTGTCCCTGTTTAAGGGGTCACATCTCTAGGCATTGCTAAAGAAAAAACCTGCTCTAGCAGGAAGGTACTGGAACACATCACTAACGTGAAGGACATGGGTGTTTTTCCAAGAAACTTGAATTAGTCTGGGCTTTAAGTTTCATTTCCCTCAGCAATGCTAGGCAAGAGCAGGCACAGCAAGACTATTTTAGCTTACTTTTTGTTAGTGGCTTGCAAACGGAAACTCAACAGCTTAACAGTTTAATACAGCTGGGGATATTCAGCTTCAATGACTAAATGTGCCTGAAAGATGTCGTTGCTGACTTGGAGGATTTTACATTTATTCCGCTTGCTGTAACACTGTTTGTCACTGCAGGTAATTGGCCCTGCTCAGTCTCTGTGTTCAACAAAGAAAGGCTCCAGATTTTCCCGCTCATGGGTGAAGGAGAGACTGTTTTTCAGTCCATCTTGGTGGTGGCTTTCGAGATGTTTTTTCCAAGGAAAAGAAAAGTTTACAGCTGCTTCTGAGAAGGCCTTCCATGCAGGTACAGATTCACAGCGATGAGCAGAGGTGTGGACAGGAGGGGGGAAAAAAATTACTTCAAGAGATTTGCAGTTTCTCTCTCCCATTAGCAAGTCCCTGTGCATCTCTGGCTACACAATACACAATTTTCCCACCCTCCCCACTTCTCCTGACCTGTTGAAGTTGTACCTGTCCTTACCTTCAACAAGCACCTGCCACCAGCATGGCCTTTTACCTCTGAGCCATTTCTGTCTGACCTAGCACCTCCCGGCCCCCTCCCAACCTCCTCATCCTCCTGGGGCACCGGAAGGCTGGTGGCCCTTCCTCATCATGACTCATCGCCCCACACTGAGCACATGGTGGGTCCTGGCTCCAGCACAGGTGAGGATCGTTCCTAGTTCAGGTTACTCTGCTGAGGAAAAGTCTCATTCATCTTTCTCACTTCAATGCGCTGAAGAAACCATACAAGCACCCTCTCAAAACCTTCCTTCCTCTAGAGAAACCTCTGCAGCCTGGTGGGGTGCTGGGTGGGGAGGCTGGAAATAGATGGATGAGATGAGTGGAAAAGAGGAGCCAGGGCTTCTGGAGGAGCTGACAGAGGGGCTGCTGCCCAGTACAGTCGTGTGCAAGGACACAAAGTCGTGTCTCTTTCTCACTGCTGAAGACACAATTCAGTGAAAACCCCCACACTGTCTGTGAAGAATTTTCCAGGTTATAAAATAAAAAAAAATTCAGGTTGGGGGGGGCCTCAGGAGATCTCCTGCTCAGAGCAAGTCTGATTAGAAGAAGTTGCTCAGGGCCACATCCAGTTCAGTTTTGACTGTGTCCAAGGATGGACAAACCACAAGACTTCTGGGCAGCCTGTTCCAGTGCTCAATCATCTTGTCTCTGATACTTTTTCCTTGTATCTGATCAAAATTCCTCCTGCTGCAATCCATGTCCATCATTTTTTGTCCTTTCCCTGTGTTCCTCTGAGAGAAGCCTGGCTCCACACCCTCCCATTCCGTAGCTCCAGACAGCAAATAGATGCCCCTCTTCGTGGTTTCTTTTCCAGGATAAACAAATCCTGCTCCCTCAGCCCCTGCTCATACAACAAGTGCTCTTGCCCTATCTACCTTCATGGTCCTCCACTAAGGTCTCTCCAGTGTGTTGACACCTCCCTCAGATTGGGATCCAACACTGGTGTCATGGTTTAAGCCCAGCCAGCAACAGAGCACCACAAAGCCACTCGCTCACTCGTCCCTGCTCCGGCCCCAGTGGGATGAGGAGAAAATATAAAGAAACACTCTTGTGTCAAGACAAGGACAGGGAGGGATCACTCCCCACTTATGGTCACGGGCAAAAGACAGGCTCAACTTGGGGAAGAAACAAAATCAGTTTAACTTACTGCCAATCAAATCAAAACAAGGATACTGAGAAGTATCCGCACAACATGGTCTGTCTCATCCTCAACTCCAGGGTGAGCCATGCAAGCCCCTCTTTAGGGATTGGGAGGAGCATGACTCTCATGAGGGTGGGCCCTGAAAAGGGGGCCGCAGGAACAGTCTATGGCAAGCTTCTGGGCTGGCCCCATCAATGCTGGGCTGAAAACACCAGCAGCAACGGCATCTTGCGTGGCCTTCAGTTCTCTTGTCCATGTCCATCATGGAGAGGAATGACACACCGGAAAATTTCCTGCATACTGACTGTAAGAATAGAGTCAAAATAGGACATTTCCTCTCCTACTCCAGGGCTTATTCTTTGTTGCTGAAGCACATCATGTAACAGTTTGCAATTAAAACCATCAACAGCATGGAAGGCCATACCACAATAGCTTTGTAGTCAATTATTTGATTTATAATTAAACATGCAGAATTTCAGCTTACTGACTAGAAAGTAGGACAAGTACTTTCTGTTTGCCTTGTTCTCAAAGGAAAAAAAAAAAAAAAGACAGGAATCCAGGCTGCAGTCTCTATAGCATGGATAATTTCTCTCTGCCAGCATGGGCTGTCTAGACAACGAGCAGGTTAGACCAAGGTAAGTTTGGGGATGCAAATTTTAAGTATACCATCGCAACAATTAGAAACCCCATAATAAACAAACGGCTGGCAGCTACGAAAGCCTCTCAGTCACCTGGGAAAGCAAGCTGGGTAAGACACAGAGAGCACTGCAATGTGGGGGTCAGGTTGGCGCTCTCCCTCCATGTGATGACGTTCTCCTAGATTCATCAACGCTGCCGCCAGCTGATGCAGCACGGTAATGTTGCATAGTGAGTCAGTGCTTCAAATCGACCCTGAGGACAGGGTCAAGCTACTTTTTCACTCGCACACCAATACAGTGTTGTCCATCCCTTCCTTCCCCCCCCGCCTCCCCCTTGGATGGCAAGGAAGATTTGAAGGTGGTTCTTGTGTCGGACTCCTCCGAAGGACACAGCACTTTTGTATTTATCAGCTCTAAAATAAAAGACAAAATAAAGAAAAGGCCAGATATGTGACCACTCTCAATCTGACTGATATACTGAACTTTATTTAAACCTCCAAATCCTTGTGGTTCTGTGGCCAGCCAGCAGTACCATCTCTGCGAAGCACATCAGGTGCATCTCCATGGTCAGGCCTTGCAGTTTGTCAGCTGGCTTTCAGTTTTTATGCACATGAAGTGATATACAGCCTATTGCACGGGCATCCTGTGCACAACATGTGGTCATAGTGCTAAAAACAGTTTTTACCCAGTTGATAAGCAGAGCGTTATACTGGATCTAGCCAATTCATGCCATCTTCTCTGAGAAGCGGTAAGCATATCTTGAAGGCTGTTACACTTTCCTAACCACTTCACACAATTAGTCTTGAGGGCCTTTTAAGAAAATTTCTGTAAAATGTACTCTCTTCACTGCTCTCTTGTATGCATTAGATGACATTTTTCTCTTCCACGGCTTTGTAAGAGGCCACTAGAAACTTGCAGACTCTCTGCCTCCACCGGGCATTCCAGGAGGCTTATGAGGGCTGCCAGCTCCCAGTTCTTCCAGGAATAGATGTGGAATGTGTTTTGTGTATCCATACAACTTACTCTAAAAGTGATTTTCATGTGAACACAGTGTGATTAGTGCTCAAGACTTGGATGCTTTTTCTGCCCACAAGCACCCTGTGGAGGGCCTACAGTATCACTGGAGCAGCAGAAAGACTTCAGGTTGTGAGTGGCCAAACACGTGCGTATATCTGATGTGTTTTCATGTCTGGATAGCCTTCGTAGACAAAACCGTCATTACCTTTCCCATACTCTGGCTTTTGAACATCTCCATTACTTATCCCTGAAAATATTCACCTTTGGGGTCATGATATAACAGTGAATTAAGACCTGAGTAGTGAATATCTGCCTTTTCCACCCCTTGACAGTAGAAAAGGGGCTTTACTTGGTGATTTGTACCTTGCGGCATTTGTATGCCCTCTTGGCACTCTGCCTTCCTACAGTGATGGTGACTGTTCTTAAGAAGAACCTACCTGCTTGCATGTGATATTTCAGGAAAGTGAAGCTTCCCAGGGGATTGTTTCAGGAGTCAGTTTCAGCTTGATCAGTAACAAGTACACCCTAGTGCAGAAGTAGCTCCTCTCTTCTCACCAGCCTAGCCCAAGCAGTTTCCAAAAGCTTGGATTATTTTGGTATCACAGTGGTTGCACATGCAGATTCGCATCTTGAGAAGGTTGGAATAATTGGCCATATACTTCACAAGGTTTCAGTGGAGCTCAAAGGTGTTCAGCTTACGGGTCAGGTTGCAAGACTGGAAAATCAGTGACATTTAATAAATGCCAAACAAGAAATATTCTTTTTGTGGGTTGGTTGCAATTAGCACAACACTAAAAATACTCAGCACATTACAATTTTCATGCGGAAAAGCAAACATGCACAGAGTAGAAATGACTGGTTTTAAATGCAAGAAAACAAAAAAAGGAGAAATTGCCACCTATAAAAACATACATTTCATTTGATGCATTCTTCCGGCTCAAGCCCCATTCCTAGGCAGACAGTCAGCAGTGGATTTTTTTTCCCTATTTTCATGTTCAGCACACAGAAACACATGCGCTGTAACCACAAAGATCAAATGGTAGAGTTCTAAATAAGGGTTATGTCCAGTATTACTACATCTACCAGCGACATCAATTGTTAAAAATAAAATTAAGACCATTTAACCATATTTTCCATACTTTGTCATCCGGCCATTTTTCCCAAATTAACTTTTCAGCTGCACAGGGCAGCAGTTTAAGTATGAAGCAACCAACTGGGATTTTTGTATGACTAAAAGTTTTCCCCCGGGGTCTGGAGAATGTTTGCATCAGCTGTTGCCAAATCATGCCTGCTTCCCAGCTAGCATAAGGCCATGGCTTCTTGCTGAGGAGGGGGACATGTTCCTCTGAGCCCACTAAATTGGACATGAGGTGACTCAGAGTGGCATGGAAAACTCTTCTTCCTCCCAAATCATTGCACAGGCCTAACGCTGTAGCAAGAGTAGTTGTTTACCTCTCTACAGTGGAAAACGCTATTTTTCCATGCAGGCCCAACTCAGCACACAGTGAGGGGAGCTGCAAAATGCAAGACTGCTTTTTTAAGCATCTTAATGGAGATGCAGCCTGAGCTGGACTCCAGGTCTCCTCCCCAGGCCTGTTCCTTGTGAGACAGGAGCATCCTTTTACTTTTCAGACAAAGAGCCAGAGCACCAGCAGAGAACAGAAGCCCCTGGCTGAGTTTCAGTCTCTGGAAGGAGACTGCTGGCAAATCTGAACTCATGGGAAGGCCAGCATGCTCAGGTAGGCACTTCAGCCAGGTGGTAAAGCTTCTGCCCAGCACTGCAGTGTCACACCAGTGCACTGTGGGGACCACCTTATGCACATCTATCCAAGCAGCAACCATATGGGTCTTACTGATATACATTTGGTATGACAAAAAGTCAAGGAGAGCTTGGAGTTCACCTCCCAGCAGCGCGAGAGTCTTCCCCACAGTGCCTCCTCCGGTGCTTCGTCCAGCCACGATTAAACCATACGGTCGATGGCATGGGACTGCGTTGGCAGGACAGAGCGGGGTGCCCGCAGGTGCTGACTGCGGCCAGTGATTCTGAATGCTACTAGCCACCACCATAGTATTGCCCTTTGCCTTCCCCGCACACCACCACACTTCTCCCTCTCTGGCTTTAGGCTATTTTGTTCTGTAGGTAGACAGGAGTGTTTTCTGCTGTTCTTCCTCATTAATGTTCCAGCCCTCTGGTGAAACACTGAGAGGTTTCCATTCATCAGCTTGCCATTTCACCAGCTGTAACCTGAATCTGTGACTGCTGGCAAGTACTGAATGTTTCAGGTTTGCCTGTTCACTTTCCTGTGGTCCATAATTTCTCATGCGTGGATGGCAGTTGCCTCCTTTACGGCTCCCCATGCGTGTACCTAACACAAGAGCTGATTGCAGACGAACTCTATCTGGGACAGTCTAGGAAGGCAGTAAGTGGTAGCCAAATCCTCCCTGAAGCTAGCTATGTATTTTCTTTTCTGTGGCCAGTGTGCATGAATCATTTCCCATAGCCAGGTGTCTGAGTCTTACCCAGCGTGGCCTGGCTCACTCCCAACAAGCCAGTGCTCTCATTTCAAATCTGAGGAGCAATTTGTCTCTGAAAGCGTGCAGAAAGCCCAAGTAGTTCTCATCGGTAATTGGCACCAAAAAATTGTTGGTTTTTTTCCACAAAGCTTGCTAGATCTCATTACTGGAACTTCATTTCTAACAGCCACACTGTCGAACATTGACTGGCACATTAAAAAGTATTAAAACTAATGCCGCGAGTGTCAAAATCCAGACCGTGCCACCAAGCCTCACACCTTGCTTTTTCATTGTGTTCATTCACTTGCAAAATTCAGTTGCTTATTTGTGGGGAGTGTGAGAGCCATTAGGGAGAATTAAAGAGGATCTGCTGAAACCGAGGAAGAAAAGCTTAAGCATCTGCACAGAAGGGAGGGAGGAGAACTTCTGCGCGTTGGTTTAAGGCTGCGTAATTAGGACTGCACATACTCCTCAGAGAACAGAAATCATCGGAATATAAGCCTGCAGTCCAGAACCAACCTTATCCTGGAAATGCTGGTCTCCACCATGTGGTTTCTCAGCCACAGTTATGGTAATTAAACCTGCAGACTCACAAGCTGAAAGCGGGGAAGAATTTGTGGAAAGGAGAGAGCTGCTTACATTTTGTTATCGCTCGGCAGAGGTAGTGAGGGATTTAGGCTGATTACACGCGCTGCACCTAATCTTTCATTCCTGGGCACCTGCCTCTCGCAGGGGCTCTTGTCAGATAATGAGGAGTGACACACGGTGTGAAGTGCCAGCCCTATCTAATCTATGCTGTCATCGCCACTGTCACAAGGAAGCACTATGGGAGATAAATTTAAACCCGACTGGTGTTTGGAAGGATTCGGAGGCTGTTTGTTGCTGGTTTTATGCAGATTCTCTAACAAAGAGGCTGGAGGAGAACTGCTGAGTTACTGATCATGAGAAACAATTCCAGCTAATTAGTGTTTCTGACCCATATTAGATGAGCATGCATTTTTCCCCCCCCCTAGGTGATTTTAAAATGCATCTTGCAGGCTTTAGTCTGATGCAGAGGACTTGCCGTAACTGCCAGACTTACCATCTCACTACCTGGTTTTGGGATCTGCTTTGTGCAACTCTTTTAACTCCTTGCATGTAGTTTCCCCAAATAAGCTTTGGCTTTTTGAAGGTCAGCTATAAACTCCATTTTGTGGCATTGCCCGAGTTCACATGAACATGTACATAACAAAACAAATGCATGAGTGAGCAAATTTTTCCTTGAAGGACTGAAGTTTCAGTTTGAATCTTCCAAGAGATTATTATAAATGACTGTGGGAAAATGATGAAAAAATGCATGTAGAATCCTTTCATAATACTTGTACTGAGAAATATAATAAAAGGAAAAGAATTCCCCTTTTGTCTCTATTTTCTTGCATAATCCTTGGTGTTAGAACTGTGATTGTATCTCTAAGCCCTTTTCTTAACAATTGCTAGTTATAATGTGCCAGCCATGTTTGCACAGATAATAACCTCAGACCTGGTCATGCAGAGGTTTACACCCATGTTTAAACTCCTGTACCGTGAACTGCTTTCTCGACTTAAAAGAACAGCTCCCTGTATGGAAAAGTTGAGCCCGTGCTTGAAGTCCTACAGGAGGACTGGAAGTCACGACCTCTCAAGCAGTCTCGTCCAGCTCAGCCCCATATAATCTGTGCACAAACCTCCTCGCTGCCTGACATTTGCAGAAGTCTGCCCACACAAAAACAAATGGCACAATTTTGGCCTCAATCTGTGGCAATTTAAGACAAAAAGTTAGAAAGTGTTTTCACATTTATTTTTCCCCGAGCCAATGAAAGGAGCATTTGACCGTCTACGGTCCCAACATTCATTAGCATTTTGGAGCATACACAGCCTTTACTTTGTTTGCAATGAGTACAATTACTGTTTAAAGGACTGAGAAGTGAAATCCTTGGAAGCTAAACTCTGTGGGCTCTCTCCGGCCCACAGTATCCCCCCACATCTGTCTGTAGGACATGGTGCTGCAGTGGCTGTGCTCTGTTCAGAAGCCCTCAGTGCTGGTTGCACTGGGGTCACCCCGCAAACGCCTGGGCCAGCAGTGGGTTGCTCACAACTGTTAGGGATATTATATCCATCTACACCCTACTGGGAGTGTCGTGACTTGCAAGCAAGAGCACCAAGTGAGACACTACCGTGTGATCAATGTTACACCAGAGGATACCAAAAAAACACCTTTGAGCTAGCCATGCTTTCCTATGGGAGACTAACAAGGCTCCCAGTAACCCTCAGATCTGAACTGCAGGTTTTCCTGCAAGCAAATTAAGTACATACGGACTACATGGGCTGTGGACCAAATGGGCTGATCTGCTCTGAGGCCAACAACCACGTGGCTTCCACGGCTGCAACTCTGAAAGTCTGAAGATATTTTTTTGGGACAGGCAGAAAAGGAACCAGACTCTTGGAGTGATGAAGTCTGTTGGCTGACCACAGTGGGAGATTGAAGCACTCTTAGTCATCCCCATTCTCACCTGCAGCATCCGAAGTGTGATTCTGGATGGTGAAACCCTACTGTTGAGCTGAGGTCCAGGTCTCTCTTTAACAGAGCAAATGTTTAAAGAGATGTTATCATATTTTGTTTCAGAACAGGAAAACATAGAACTATTTTTGTTTTCTGAATGTGTGTTTTCTGATGCTGCATAACATTGTAAAAGAAATATTCATAGTCATTTTTGGTAAATCTACTACTACAGAAATTTTGCATAAAAACATCATGCAAGCTCTGGTCCCACTCACCCCAGTCAGCAGCTTCACTGATTGAAGACTAAACACTGATCACCAGGTCAAGACCAACATGTGGGTTTTGGTGTATTTCTTCAAAGAAATAAGTTACAATCAGATTACAATGCACAGACCCCTGTAAGGCCCATAAACTGATTCTCAGTCCCTCCTTTGAGAGAAAAGCAAAGCAGAGCTGTTGTCAGCAGACTTAAATTCCCCATGCAGGGATGCCTACCCTCCACAGGAAAATTCTAAAGGCTCCAGAAGCCAAAACACTTCTAAAAAACCAGCTTTATAAGGTAGGATTGCTCTTCTCCCTTGTGTCTCCCTTGTGTCTGGGGTATGATCTTAATTACTCAGAAATAATTATATTGCCATAAAGGACTCTTCCACACATGGCAGAGAGGTGGATGACACCACATACGCCGCCACTACTCTTCCCCCATCAGCTGGGAGTCAAAACACATGCTGCGTCGCACAGGGCTTACAGCACTGTGGGAGGCACAGCACCGTGCGCCAGTGGCTGTGCACTGGCAGCAAAGGACCACCTAAGAAACAGAGATCCTATTCTTATGCAGATGATCACAGCAATAAGTGAGGAAGGAGGAAAAATAATAGATTCAGAGTAGTATTAAATTAAATAAACTCATTGTCAAAGTTCAACAAGATTTATCTGTTGGTCTCTCAGTCAACATTATTCAAGGCTGCCTTAAAGTTCAAGCACCTCCTTTGCTACTTGTTTCACATCTTACTATTGGAAGTGAACCTGAACTAGCCATAGGTTAGATTGCTCTAAACATTGTTGAAATATGACATCATATGACTGAAGTATATCCTAACATGCTCAAGCTTTAGGAAATCAAGGTTTCTTTGCATTCCCTGTGGCTTTAGGTGCAGCTCTACTGCTCTTGTCCTTCTTTACTATTTTTCCAGCATGACTTGACATAAATATGGATGTCTAATTATTTTTCTTTGGGCCATGATGTTGCAGTTGATCTCCACTTGTTGGTTTGCAGGTAGTTAATTCCAGTTTTACAAAGGTGACCAAATAAATGTTTTAATGAAAAATAGCTCTGTACTTTTCAGAGTTTATCCTCCAAATCAGACTAGAAAATTAGGTCAGCACAAAGAAATGCATTTGTGATATGTTGTGCGAATCGTGAGCTATTTCTTGATCCATGCCCATGTCATTACAGATGGAACTGCATTTGGGAAAAATTTGGTCCACAGAATATTGTTTAGTCCTCACAGAGGAGGAAAAGTCATTGAAGGTGGAATCCATGTTTATTTGTAAATGCAGAGGTCACCAGGTGGGGAAGACAACCCACGGAGGGGGCTAGGACTAACCAAGCACTCCCCTCAAATATTCACAGAGCAATGAAAGCCTCCCTGCAAGCCATCTGTTAACCCATAAACTGAACCCTGTGTGTAAGATCTCTTCACCCAGACTTTTTAG
This sequence comes from Astur gentilis, assembly GCF_929443795.1. Lineage (NCBI taxonomy): Eukaryota > Metazoa > Chordata > Aves > Accipitriformes > Accipitridae > Astur > Astur gentilis. The sequence continues at coordinate 20,693,470 of NC_064910.1, read as the reverse complement.
AAAACCAAGCAGCACAGGTTACAGCTGGTCCCCACCCCCTTTTTTTTTGTATAAATCCAAACAAGAGACTTGAGTGGGCAAAGAATATGAGCACTTGCTTTGGACAGGAGGACATCTGTATGTTTGCCTTCCAGCTGCGGGGTAGAAATAGGTGATAGTGGCATCTTTAGCATCTGGTATGAAACTAAGCTGTTCTCATCAAGTAGGAATATTCAAGCTGTTCCCCTGAAGAGATAAGGAGCTGCTCCTGCACTGCCTTAAGCAGAAGGAAGAGCTGTGATTTAGGCACAGGGAATCCAGGTCCAGGCATTCAAAGAGAAAACCTGTGAATAATAATTTAAATGGATGTTAGCATATGAATTTTTAAGTGATGCTTTCAATGAATATAGTCTGGTTTGGGATCACAAATTGCAGCTGTATATACAGGATAAACTGAGAAAAAGGCGGGGGGGCTTTAGAAATAACATTGCTCTCCTGGGACAGTCTCCCCATGTTTGAGGATGTAGTCACAGCATATTCCAGATGACCTCACCAAGCCACCAAGTTTATCTCCTTCCCGATGCCAAACAGACAGACTCAAATGGGTGCTGTACTTGTGTCGACATCCGTGGAGGCCTCATTAACTCATTCTTATGACTGTCTACAGAAAAACTAAGCGTGGATTTCCAGTCTTCTGACTGGATTTGGTTTTGAGACACATTCCTTCTCTTCAGGTCCCTCCACTCCAACCTCAACAGTAAAACAAAGTGGATTAGACAGTGGACTAGACAAAGCACAGTCAGCTTCATGTCTTGCACTCTTACTTCTGTGGCAGAGGAAGAAACAAGGATGTCTCGGCAAAAATTAAAACACTTCCTATCATCTCGCTCATCTTCTCATAACCTTTTTAAGACTGAGACTCCTGGCTCCCAAAGCTAGCTAGCTCTCTGCACTACATGCTACCTTGACACATGCCAGTGAGTAAGCCTTACCTCCCTGTCCACCTTTACTTACACTGACTACTGGGGACTTGCTGTCCCTATACGGGTTTTTTTGCAAACTATTTTTCTTCTGTAAACAACGAAAGGCCCCAAAAGCTGAATGATTAACCCCTTGCATGGATGTTGTCACACTGCTGATCCCTATGGCAAACAAGACAATAAAGACCACCAGGTTCAGCTGGAAATCAGGGCTGAAACAGAATGAACTGCAGAAGTGTGAAAGTGCAAAGGACATTATGAAGCCAAATGCAGGCGTTCATCAGCTGTAGGAAAAATCAGTATCAAAGGTGCAGAGCTACACTGATTTTGAGTCAAATTTTAAAGACGTTCTTAGCTACTTTCAGGGACGAAAGTTGTTTCTGCTGCCTGAAAAGCTGACTCATCCCTGGGTACTGCTGGAGGGTCCTTTGAATGGGGCCAGCTGAAAGATTAGTTTCTGCAGGGGGAAAAAAACCTACAGCAGAGACACAGTGATCTGTATGCATAATTTAAAAGGGGAGATTTATGAGAGATTAGTGCTGTCTCCTGGTTTTACACAATGTATGCAATTAAATGTCAGATCTGTCAGTGTTTATGTCTCCATACACAATCAGAACATCCCTTTCCTGAGCTGCTCTTTATCACTCGTATTACACTACCATGATTAAAACCAATAACATGTGGCTAGCCAGGCAGCCTACTGGATCACAATACATTAAGGCATGGGGTCAGTCCTTTTTCTGATACACCCATTGATTCCTAAGAAGGAACATCTCACCCTACAGGGACTGGGGCACAAATCAACAAAGGGACATACCTCAAACAATATGTATATCCTGGAGTCCTTAAATATAACTCCATAGAAACCTACATGCCCCCATTTCCCAGTGAATTTAAATCTGCATGCTCTTATACCTACCCTTATGTGTCTCATCAGAACTGAACAGCTCACACCCTTTTAAGACTCCCAGACTCCGTGTTCCCTTGCTATATCTCCCAACTAGCTCGGCCTGGCATGCCTCAAGCAAATCTATGGGATCTAATTTGCCCCCAAATCAGGCAGATCGTACAGATGAAAATGACCATGTTTTACACAGTAGCTGATGAATTACAGCAAAGGTCCACTCTTTGGACCCCAAAATACTGGAGATCTGCATTCAATTCTGTCTTCAGACAGCTTGAGGGAATCAAATTCATTCCTATCTTGAGGTGGAGCAGGCAGGGGAGAATAGCTCTTCTCACCACAGAAAATTTGAAGTTTATTTGGCCAGAAGAAAGAGGATCCAGGCCCTGCTTCAAAAATTAGCTGTAATTTTAATAAAAAATATACCCTCAAATATATGGTGAGGGAATTATTTTTTTCCTCTCTTCCTCATCTAATTAATATTTACTGGTTACATGCGAAGTGGAACAGCTTCAAGCTTGACAGATCTTCTCTTGGAAGTACTTTCTCGCTGAGTGATTCAAGGATACAGTTGTGGTCTACATGTTGTCACCAAACAAGTCCTATTGGTGATGGAAACAATGATCTCTTCTTGAGTTTTGCAGAAGGATTTTCAGGCACTTACTGCTAGGAGAAGGGCTGAGAAGTCTCAGTCTGAAGGCTGACACCAACATCTCTGAGAGAGGCAAGTGTAAGACTTGCCCCCTCTATCAGCTTTCCCACTGGCAAGAAATTATGTCCTTTTGCTGATAAAAATCTGAGGCTGGAAACTGAGGGAATGGGTATCAGTCAGCTGCCTCAATTACCCTGGGAAGACTTCTGCGTGCAGAGCCTGCCATGACTTGTGTCTCTATGGGCACTACGGACCAAGGTGTTCTGCTGGTGCACATCACTGCTTAAGTCACAGCTCTAGGCAATGCTGTTACCTTTCCAAGCAGCCTGGCGATGGGGTGAAGGATGGGATTTGGAGTTTAAAAGATGAAGGCATCCTTCTTCTCAACGCTCAGAGGTACTCCCTGAGTGCCTGTCCTGCTGCGGTGAAGGATGAGACACACACGGCTCTTCATGAATGTCATTTATCCCATTCTGAATTGTCCCTCGGCCAGTGGGCTTTTTACTCTGGGATGTGATGGCCACCAACTTGGTAGCTGGCCTCTCCAGTGCACTGTTTTGCCTCTCTTCAGTACTCACTGCAGTATCCAGCAAGACAGGTGGCTTCTTCATGCCACATGCATATCATCTCAATGTTTACAGGCTGAAGCTAGTGGGAAGTTGTCACAGGCAATAAGGAGGTTGCCTACATCTCCAGCTCCCATTTTAATGGCCCACTTGCAGAGATGCAGGCACCTGGCCTGCAGGTGCCAGGTCATCTTCTAGGAAACTGCTCTTCTCACAGTAAAAAAGGCAAAAAGACATAGCAGCCTTGCAGCCCTGAGGTACAGTGTCCTGGTATCAGCACAAGGCTTCTTCCAATACGAAGGCTGGCTTTGGTCTTGCTTACCTAGGGGATCAGCTCCTAAACGTCCCCACAGTGTAACTGGGTTCACATCCTAAAATACTCCAGAGACACCTGTGGAGAAAGGATCACAAGGGAAATATGGATAAATACGCAAGGTACCAACCAATGTGAATGCTGTTTTGCGTATTTACTAATGTAACAGTAACACACTCATATTCTGGACCAACTACATGCTGCCAGATGATGTAGCAATATTTTCATGTTAAAATCCTTACTTAATCTTGCTTAGCTTGCTGGCTTTTAGGAAGCCCTTCTGAGGTGCTGACCTTCCTTATATATGTTGCAGAAAAGCCAATGTCTCATCAGGATGTCCCTCCTGCGATGCTAACTCTTGGCCCTGGTGAACAGATGTGGCCAATAAAGTTGGAACCAGCTGGGGTGAGGTACTAATCAGTTTTGTCCTCCCTACCACCCCTCTCTTTCCATCCAGACTTTTTGAGCCTCGGCAGTGACCACGTCAGAACCCAGAAGGATATTCACGTAAGTCAAGGGGATCCACTGCGACCTCCTGCAGTGGTCTGTGCTGCACACACTTGCTCCTGAGCACTCTTGCGCTTTGGTTTGTGTGCTGGTCTTGGGAGGGATGACCTGTCCCCAAGAAGTACCTGTTTCCTCCATTAACTGGAGCCTGGTGTGACTGGCTCGCACCGTGGGCTTTAGCCTTTATTCATCTTTAGTGAGATGGATTATATCTGTGCTATCTAAGTTAGGTATCTAGCGACTAATCTCTGCACATACGCCAACAGAAGGACGAAGTGCCCCATTAACTCCAGCTAGAGTAACCACGCAGGCCAAACTACACATGTGAAGAAATTGTTGCAGGATTAAGTCTTGGGAAGCTAAAGCAGTGTGGCCTGATTTCCCAGAGAGTCTGCTGAGTGCTCAGATCTCCTGTTGAATTCAAAGGAACTGTAGGTTCTCAGCACTTCAGAAAATCAGTTTGTGCCAGATTTTTATAACAGAATGATGCCATGCTGCACTTAAAAATAAATATTTCTCCCCCCCCACCCCCCCTGTGTCCCATTTTAACTTATTTTTTTAACTGTATTTTATCCACAGCTTTCTTGGGATGAGCAAAGGAAAGAAAATACATAAGTTTTAATTAGAAAGTAATCTTTCAACCTACAATGTAAGCGAGGCTTTAAAACACAGAAAAAAATGTTGCAAAGCCTGTTATCCTTAGTTACAAAATAAATATGCAAACTATGTCACCATACTCTTCATAAATATCTTTCAGCTGTTCTTTCTAATAAAGAAAAATATGAACCCTTCTGTATTACTCTGAGTTTAAAGTAGCTCAAATGTTTGGTCTACCAACTTTGACAATGTCCCTTTAAGTTTTCTGATTTTTGTGGAAAATCTAGCCCTGGGGTTTTTTGGCTTAGACACAGTACTTGTCAAAATCCTTCAGACTCTCTTACTGAAGTGGCTGATGCTGAGTGTTTTGGTTTTTTTTTTATTATTATTATTAATATTATTCTTTTTTCTTTCCATTCTTCTTTTTTTTTTTTTTTTTTTTTTTTCTTCCCCAGAATGACCTTATTTCCAGCTCCAATTTCATGAGAAAATGTGATTGTGTCAGAATTTTCCTTTGGAGAGAATTTTCATTTTATGCATCTGACAGATTTTCAATTTCATGCTTTGATTTGAAGTTTCTGTGGTTCTTTTCCTCTTACATTTTAATCTGACAGCCTGTAAGGCTAGGGGGACCTACTCTTGAATGGTTAAAGCAAAAGGTTTTGCATCAGGAGATCTGGGTTCTATTTCTGGTCTAATCTCCAGACTTGCTATGTAATTTCAGCAATATGAATACATGAGTGCGTGTGTATATACAAATAGGCATTTAAATAGACAACTATATGCATAAAAGACAGTAAAGCTTACCCACACTATTTCTATTAATGCTTTTGAGTATTTTAAGATTCTTGGCTGTGAAAGAAAAAAAAGAAATTAACACATGTGAGCATTATGGTATCAGTGTGTTGTCTTCAGCAGTTGAATTTTGATGTATTTAAAACTAACGTTGCATTTGCCAAAGTTTTGCATGTCTGCGCATTCATGCGATATCCTAAACACACTATTACTGCAGTGAACATGTAGGGAGGGCTGCAGGCTGCATAGATGAAAACAGATGACTTCTGCCTGCAGCTTTGGCTTCTGCTGAGATGGCTCCTAAAACTAGTTTAAGTTCCCTGATCAGCATGGACTGAGAGGCATCTGCCATGGAGGCTCCAGCCACTGCCAAATAGGTGTCTCAGAGAGCAGATGAATATTGCCAACCTGATGGACAGAAATTTAGGTGCTTCTGTTCCGTAGAGCATAACTCCTTGGGAGACTTTCAGAGGCATGTACTTCTCCATAGGGAAATGAGGTGGTTACTTTAAAAAAACTATTTCATTAGGTGCCAGAAATGTAGATGCAAACTACATGCTTATGTTGGCTAGATCCTTATCATAGAGAGGTGAATATTTGGCTGTAGATCTTCAAGAGTCCTTCATCTGCTCCTCATCTGGTGGCTGTTAATATTTTTATAGTTCTGTATTCATAGGTGAGGAACTCCTCACTAAGAAAGTCTATCTGAAAATTTAAAACAAAAAGAGGTCAGTCCAAAATGGATGACAGATCAAACTGTTGAAGACCAAAAATATTGCTCCATGAAAATCGATTATCAGCACTCCCAGCCAGGCTCAGAAGCTCTGCGCTTGCAGGCTGTGTCATGTATTTGTAACTGAGCCCAAAGCTTTCCTCTTCCAGCTGTCAAACAGAACTGAGAAGGGAATCTGGAAAGCCACAATTTTGTTTTCGCAGTTCAACTAATTTCTCATTCATGAATTAGATAGGAACTATGGGACTATTTACAGTTTGGCTATTACCTGAAATGTGATCTGTGTAATTGGTCATATCATTCATATTTATGCTCTCTCAGACCAGACAATTCCAAGACCATAAAAGAGGTTTCAGTCTTGTCCCACCAGCCTTGCCAGTGAGACTCCCCAGGTGATCACTATCAGATGTGTTTTCACATGATTTTCATTTTACAGATTTATTTTCTGGCAAAAAAAAGATAGGAAAATTCATCTACTTGAATGTTGGTGGAAAGCACATAGAAGGAGATCTGATACTATAAAAGAGAATTTGCTATTTTCTTCAACCACTGTATTTTATCAGCATTTGTTCGTTCAGAGGCAATCTGTACCCTGCTCACACAGAGCTTATCAGATGTGATGAATGATCTGATTCGTTTTCATTCAAATTCATTTGAAGGAGAATAATAACCATGTGAGAAGAAAAGTGGCTCTTCCATCTCTGGCCAAATACCCAAACAAACAAAAGTCTGGGGCATGGGAGAGACTGGTTCAAGTGCTGACAGGACCTAAAAGCCGAAGGAGGTCATTCTTGGTCTTGTGGAAGGACAGTAAGCTCTTTTTGGTATATTTACTAGGTGTCTGCTACAAGGAGCTAGAGCAGAAGGGCAAATGGTACACTATGAGAGTAATACTCCTTAGTGAAAGGCACTGCATCTAGAAAGGGATATAAGCTGAAAGGGAAAAAAATTTGAAGGGTGTGTAAAATATGAATTCACAGAAAAATGCACACTTTTGTAAAGCTAAAATTGCGGTGTTTTAACTAAGATAACATGCACTGTTTCAATAATATTCTTCTTTAAAAACAGATATGAAAAATGGCTGCGACACTGATAACCTGTTGCTAGTATTGGTCTCTGTCTCCTAGGGAGGGAGCAGACCAGCAGCATCCTCAGCTCTTGGCAGGGATGCAGAGCTATGGCAGAATGAGAGCAGTGGCATAAGGATGGCCCTTGAGGGGAACTTCTTACCCCTCAGTTAAGGTAAGGAATTTTACCTTCAACTGGGGAAATGGAAGATATTTCGCTCTTGCCTAATTTAGCGCAGGACAAGGGTACAAATATAGGTAGTTATTGAGAGCACATGTATCTTGTGTTTTTACAGTAACTTATTGCACTGTAACTTCCTGAATAGTACGCTGCGTATGGTAACAGACTTAATTACGCTACTTTATTTTTCTTGAAATATAGTCGTTTTCTGGTTTTGGTTGGTTCAGTAGAAGTGTGGGGAGGTAGCAAGCAGGGATGGGCTTGCAGTAGGAGAAAGTCATATATGTGTCTGGTAATTTTAGGAATTTATTTCATACTGCAACCTTTTTCTCAGCCAGCTATTCTTACTTCTCACTGAACTGTGTTCAAAAGGCCAGGTAAGCTGAGTGTGAAGAATTCCCCCACAGATACTGCAGTTCCCCAACCCTTGATGTGCCCCACACGTCAAAAGACCTGAGTGCTCAGTGTTTGAACAGCACTGCTCACTTCAAGGGACACCCTTCCCCTCCCATAGATGTGACCTATTTAGTCTCGTATGGCACAGAAAACCGTTAGAGAACCTTTTCACCTCCTGGAAATACAATTGCAATTTATTGGTCTCTGGTAAGACCTCAATGTCACACAGAAAAACCCAGCAGCCTTTCAATTAGAAGAATGGCAGATCAACTAGCCCTCTTTTCACTCCCCCCCCCGCCCCATTCATTCTCTATGCTTCGCCATCACCATGTAAGCCTTGATGCCTTTGTGTGTGGAAGGAGTTCATTGGCTTGGCTTCTTAAAAAATGCATGTCTTCCAGGCAGGTCTGAAATCCCAGCCCATACTCATCCCTCTGCAGCAGGAACTTCTGCGGATCAAGCACTGGGTTTATTGCAATACCAAGGATAGACATCTTATAGGTGCTATTAGTTTCAGGGACAGAGTTATTTTAAGAATCACAGAAATGCTCCTCCATTGAAGACCATTGCAATGCTTCGAGTATGGCTACCCATGGATGACTCATTATGCTTTTTGGGTGGGAGTAGTATTATTTAATGTTCACCACCAGTAAGCAAGGTGTTTTCTCTCAGGGAGCTATGTATGTGCCCTCTCTCTATGGTCAGTGGAAAGATGGTCATGTGAAAGGACAAGGTCCTCTTTTTGCTCCATGGAGGAACAAGTGTCAGGCTGTGATAGCAGTGCTCTTACGATGGGATGCTAAGGCTAGGTTCTATGAGCCTGGGAAGTATGTGAGAGTATTAGGTCTGCCACAACGGGGCTGGAGGACAGTCTCTGAAGATGCTGGGGCAAACTCTCCCGCCAGCAGTAGCCAGTGTTCCTCTTGAAACTCATTATAGAGGGAAGGAGGTCCCAGCGTGAATTACTGTGTGGGTAGTGTGGGTGACAAGGGGACTGGGCCCTGACAGCAAACTGGGAAGGGATGTGATTTGATAGCATAAAGGCACCTCAAGTTTTTAGGATGAATCACCCTTTGGAGGCATTTGCGGCTCCAGACACAATAAAGAGAGCCAAAACAGCCAGGCAGAGCTGTACACCCTGCTTTCAGACAGCTATGGCTAGATGAGAGGAGCCCCACTGGTGTCTCAACCCTTTCCAGCCTCCATAGGTTTGATTTCTTCCCTCTTTTACTGTGTCTGCTGGGAAACGAGCCAAAGCCACACAGAGCTGGATTTGCTCCTGGTGTTCCTCATGTTCCCACTGTTCATCTCCAGGGCTTTGGGTTGGCCCTTCAGAGGAGCTGAGGCCAGCAGGGAAATTTGGAGCTTGATCAGCTTCCTAAAGGGGGGAGTTTGGATTCAGGGGGTTGTTTCAATCCTGTCCCCACCAATGTTTGCTAAAATAATAAAAACTCATTTCTTTCCATTAGCTCGACTTGCATTTGCTACGTTGGTGGTCTCTTTTTCTCCCCTTTCTTAAAGTCTTTCCTTATGAATTTAATCAAAACAATTTTCCTAGATTTGCTGAGTGATTCCATTACATTTCCTGACCACTGTCTTTCACATCTGCTCTACCTGTCTGCCTCTATTCCTCGCTGTCCTGCAAGGATCTTTAACGCACTGCCCTGAACCCACCTAGCCACAGCCCTTCAGTGTTTCCTTCATAAGCACTGGAACAGACTGAAGTAGGCTCGATTATTTGACAGATTAAGGCTAGAGAGTGTCCTTCTGCTACTCCAAGGGAAAAATCCCCTTCCCTGACACTCAGCTCTGATGTACAGCTCCTGTCCTGCATGACCAGCAGCTCCCCAACACCTCTCCCCTCTCTTTAGGTGCCTGGTTTCCAGACAGCAGCGCGTCATGTCTGTCTTGAGGTACCCTACAAACTGGGAAACTCGTCATGTCGTGCTGATGGATGGTGTTGGAGGTGGGAAATGATGGCTTCTCCGTCTCCAGGCAGAAGCATGCCTGCCATTCAGAGGTCGGGGTGCAGACCCCCTGGCACCCAGGGCTCACTCCCCAGAAAGGTCTGCACCGCTGATCCTCCCTCCCTGGATAACCATGACCTACCTTTCTGCATCCTTTTACATCTCTCTGGCTGAACACCCTTTCTTACCCTTGCAGGAATGTGAGTGCGTACTAACCAGAGGGGATATATAAAACATGTTGGCCTGTACATAATACTACCTGAGACACTGGGGCATGAAGACTACAGTATGCTGCTGGGGACCAGGAAAATTCATTGGCAGCTTTAGGCCTGACAACCCTTGATGGCTCTCAGACTGGCAGGGAATAGAGGCAAAGACAGATCTGTGCTTTGCCCCTGCCTTAACTACCAGGAATTTATTGTTCAATCATTAACTTCTTACATAGAAACTCCTTCCTCCAAAAGCTGCAGTTATTATGGGGGGGAAAGCCCTTTCTGCCCTTTCCTTGTTTCCTTTAAAAAAAAACCCCAAGTTATATATCCTGTGGAATGTTTGTTTTGTTTTAAAAGCCTCTGCAACAAGAGGGTAAAAAGTGTCAGAGAGAAACCAGCGGTTGTTTTTTGCTTTTCCTTGTTTCATTGTGTTCCAGCTGACCAGCTGCAAACATTTTTTCGTGCCTTCATTGTTGTTTTTACTGTCAGTGGTTTTACTGCTTGATTTCAACTCGTACATTGCTTGCAGGTGTACCTCTAGTGGTAAATCAAGGCTGCCCTTGGCTCTTTGATCTGGGTCTTCAAATAATGAAACTGAGTGCTTATCTCTCTCTTCTATCCAGGTGGCTGTGTACTTTGCCAGCACTAATGAGTCCGGTCTCACGACACAGAGGAGACAAGCTGTAGGAAACTATTGTCCCCATTTAAATGGAGGTGCAGAGAGGCTCACCCAGCATGGCGAGGGAAGGCAGCGGTGCAGTCGGAGCAGCACGCCCAGCTCTGACTGCCAGCACAGGCTCTCTAAACTGACCTCCCCTACTTTGATAATTACACAGGGAGAGCGATAGCAAGCCCTGGCAGGTGTCATTGCTCCTTTGTAGATGGAAAGACTGGTCATAATAATGAGAATACATCATGAAAAAGCATGCTTCATCTTTAAAATGCTTTGAAAAAGTAGTTCTATAACTTCCCAGGTACATACTTAGCCCTATGATCGCTTATTGCAACCCCTTATCTGCTGTCCTCTTATACTAATTACTCCCAGAGCTCAGGACATTTTTCTCCTGGGAATTAAGGATGTGTGTAAGAGGCAACATGAGCAAGACAAAAAAAAGAGAAAGGACTACATCTCCCTCTTAAAAATTTGCCACCTGCATTGTGCCCAGTCTGCTATAGAGCCTGGTGTACAGGAGATAGCAACTTCACAGCTGGAGACACAGGAGGCCTAAAAGGGCTGACCTATCTGAAGCTGCAAGACAAACCAAGAGGAGAAGGAGCTGGGTTGCTGGGAAGGGGCAGGTCATTTTGGTGTAGCTGTCCAAGCTTGCCCACTGAAATGCAGGCTCATGAGAGGCCCACTGAGAAATGACACAGAAGTTGATTCTTAGAGATCACACAGTCTAGCAGCTGTTCAAATACAGATGGTTTCAGATCCGCTGCTGACATGGTTTCCCACACCCTCCAGAATCTATAATTCCAATTTTAAGAAATGAAAGGTTGTATACACCTTGTTACAGTGTGAACTGTGCCCAGATATAGCTTAATGCACAGCTGCGCTTTTAGTTAGAGGGTATGGTTTCACAAGACACCTTGAGCTGAATTAATAACTCATGGCTCTGCTGTTTCAGTGGGCTGAATTGGCTCATCTTGCAATCAGACAAGAGCCAGAGCTGGTGCAAGGAGGGTTGGGGAGGTGGGGAGGGTAAGGTGCGGACTGTGATCTGGAGGATGGCAAAGAGAGGACCCAGGGATGGAGGAGGATGGGCTCTCCTCTCCTGTAGCAGCGGCTAGCTACTAATTCAGCTCGTCCATAACCAAGCCCTTGCTGACCAGAGAAAGATCAGACGGCAACAGTGTCTGGACAGCTGAGTCACTTCTACAGCTGCAGGGGGAGAGCTTCTGAAAGCTCTCATGGCAAGCTCAGTGAAAGCTCTCATGGCAAGCTCGGTGCTTTGGGCTACTGTGGTGAGGACTCAAAACAGCAACTGCAAGAGAGGTGTCACCTTGGAAGCCTCATTACTCAGGAGAAAACAAAGGCAGCTCTGCTATCAAGCTCCTGCGATGGTATTAGTATTAGAATAGTATCGTGCTCCCACAACAAGGGATGCAAGTTTCATTGTAAAAAGTAGGGAAAAATAAGGGAAAGAAAATATGCATTCATGAGCCAAGTTGGTTTAATAAAGTAATAAATATTTAATGAATGATGCTTTCAAAACAAAACCAAACAGGATCATGGAAAGGTGGGAGAAAATGCAAGAACAACAGAAATGAACTGGACAGCTGTGAAATTCCTAAGGTGGGTCTGAGGAGGGGAAGGTAAAGGGAGGAGCTGGTCAGGGATTTCTACTGACTTCTGTCTCTAGAGTGTCTCATAAACCCCCACATAGCTCAAATTGTTTCATTCCAAGACACACATTATAAAGACAAACCTGTTATTAATGGGAAACTCCTGATATGAAAGGCAATATGAGGTTGATCTTGTTCTTGCCATATGTCTTCTGAAATGACAGCTAAAGACGGCTGAATTGCCTCTCAGTGCTAGGCAGCAGTTACTGACTAAGGAGATTTTTTTATAGAGAAAATGATTATATTCCTTTCCATGATAATAAAATTCTTCATGACGCTCATTAAAAATGCTGAGGCTTCCCAGGTAGCTGCCGTGCCCTGCCAGGAACATGGTGCTCTCCTGGTGTTCAGGCAAGCCCAAGAAGTGTGTAGAGCTGGTTGTATATTTTCAACATCTTTGCAATCCTCCTTTAAGAACTTGTGATTTGAATAAGCCCAGGAGTGTCCTGATGCTTCTGAGCTGATTCTTGTGCTGCTAATCTTTGCTCCACTATTTTTAGATAATTTTCCAATCTGCCTGCTTTTCAGTTACGTATTTGCTCAAAGTGACGGCTTATTTATGTGGTCTGGAAGCATTTGCTATTTCTTTCAATATGTTGGTCTGAGCCCTGCAAATGTTTTCTGACTTAAGCAAGCTCCAGTTCCCCTTATTGTTTGCTCCCTGCTGTGGCAGAGGTCCCCACGGGGTGCACGAGCACCGACCCATGGGGTGCTGCAGGAGGAGGGCACAGCTCAGCCCCATCCCTCGCCCCCTGCCACGCACCCCCGCTGCTATAATAACAATAATAATGATAAACAAATAGTAGTCTTTATGGTTTCAAATATTTAGGAAGGGTACGTGCTTCTACAGTAGAAGCACGAATGCATTGTCAGCGTACAGCAGTGCCCCTGGCCACGACTGCGGGAGGTCCCGCGGCACCTGACAGAGGAAGGTGCCCTGGGGCAGCCAGAAGCTGGGTTTTGCCACGTGTCGCCTGGAGATAGGCATGCAGCTGAGGCCAGTGGGGGCTTGTGGGCCCAGACCCACTCAAACCCACATTTGTGCAGCTGTGCAATAAAGAGCAGCAAGGAACAGGGTGAAAATTATAATTTCTTTCCAAAGCTGTTCTATTCTTGTCCACCTTAAAAGACCTGTGAAACAAAGACTAATGGGTGAAGCCATGTCGTGGGCATCTGGCCCTGCAAGTGCTTTGGTGGCTGCATGGGACCCACTTCTGCTCCCAGACGGAACGAAAACCTTGTCAAGACGGGCTAAGCCACCCTGCTGCTACAGCCCTAAGGGAGGGAGTGCGGACACAGTGGGGTGCATGAGCCGGGGCTGGGGCGGATGTCTGTTGTCCTTTTCACCATCTCAAGTGCTCCCAGACCAAGAAACAAAGCTTTACTGCATTTAAAGTTTTATTACCTTAAATAGTTGGAGGGATTCAGAGCTGTCTTCTGAGTCTGAAGCAGGGGTCCCTCAGGCTGTGGCCAGCACCGGGGGCTGGGGGAGGTCAACCTTGGCAGTGCCACTCGTTGAACTGGCACACGAGCTGCCAGTGGTGGGTGACATCTGTGTTGCCACTGCAAAGCAAGACTGGCGTTTTGCCGTGAAAAAAGCAACATTTTCTTATGCAGGCAGAAAAGTTTCACCTTGACTCTAAACTAGGACAACTCATATGATGTTTGCTGGAGGATGTACAATGAAAACAAACCTGTGATGGCAGAGAGATGGGCTGGATGCTTTTTGCCCCCACTGAGTCCATGAAAGTGAGGAAATCTCACTTAGGGTCATATCTGAGCATCTCTGTGGATATTCACAAATCTGTCAGGTTTTGCTCAACAAACAGCACCGAGTTGTTTGGCCAAGACAGTTCAAACCCAGCCTCCTCCTCTGATGAAGGAGCTGAGAAGCAGTGGAGGGTTGGGGGAAGGAAACTTCAGCTACTGCACCATGGTTTGCATTTCACACTCCCGTGCAGACTGTGTGGGTGTGCACTTTTAGGAAGTGGGGCTGCCCTCGAGGAAGAAAGAGAGGTTTATCTGAGCTGGCGCTGTGAACAGCACTTGGCTGCTATAGCTGCCACTTTCATTTAAGGCCAACGTGAGCTCACGTGCTTTACACAACCGCAGATGCTGTGGGCATTGCAAAAAAAATCAACAACTGCTGAGAATATATCTATGGATAAGCCCAAACCCGAGTATTCTTTGAACACTGAACTCCACTGAAGTGCCAAATGCTGTTTATACAGGATATAGGCAGAATTTTAAGTCTGAATATTCTTACAGCTAAAGTCTTGCTTTAAAATGGATCCAAAGTAGCCAGTTTAAACCCTTCAGTAATTCGTTTATTTTGAGTTTCTTTCATTCACATTTGTGACTCAACAACCTGGCAGCAAAAGGCCTCCGTTATTCTCCTTATACATGGCAGTGTGTTTAAAGAAATCGGACCCAATTATGTCAGTTATGTTGATCTTGCCAGACTACCTCTTCCAGCAAGAAATTACATAGCCAAGATCATTTCTGGGTGATAAATATCTCTCATTTCCTTCAAAACCGCAAGTGCCTTTTGCCCAGAGAAGACTGGCAAAAGCAGTGGGATGGTGAGGCCAGTGAAGCTCCGTCCTCCGACCCAGCAGCCGCCCGTGTCCCTTGGTGGGCTGCCTTGGCCACCTGTCCCCATCAAGGGTGCCCAGGCCACCCCTTGTCGTGGGTCCGTGGTGCCTGGAGGGTTATGCAGCCAGGACTCACCACCCACCACCCTGCACCTGACTGCAGGGCTGGGTGCAGCCTGTAGGAGCCCCAGTTTCCCACCTGGTGAAGCAGAGGGGCTAGAGCTTGGTTCACCTTCAGGACGGCTCAGAGAAGAGCATCAAGAATGAGGAAAAAAACTTAGGTGTGCTTTCAGTAGGCATGACTGGGAAAAGAGCTTTTTAAAATCCCTGGTGACCTTTTGAGTTATCTAAATCAAGACCAACGAGGTGCTGAGGGCAGGTGGTGGGGCAAGATAGGGATATGCTGACAGGCTGAGGGAAAGGGAATAGCCATGAGCCTGCTGAAGATCATAAACCCCGGACTTCACCCTCCATATCTGTCTACACAGACAAACCAAAACCTTTAAATTTCAAAGCCTCTCAGATTCAAGCCCCTTTAAGGTGCCCCATACTGAACAGGCAAAATGGAAAGAGCTGAAGTCACAGGCCACTTCTGGGAAAGATCAGATTTATCCATTTTTTAAAAAAAATCTTATTTTGAAATTATCTGTAGTTTAATCTACTGAGGATTTTTCGAATGTTTTAGAATAGTCATGGTTTGCATTTTGGAAGAAACAGCATCAATTATCTTTTATTCAAATTTGGAAACAAAATGTAACTTTCCTGGTCCTCCAGTCAGCACTAAATCAAGGAGGATTAAGCAGTGTGCAATGCATTTCCCATTTGCACCCATTTGGCCTTTTATTTTTTTCCTAGAAGGTTATGGCCTCTCATCTTGAGCTGACATTACATACCAGTCATCACCACTGGTCCTGAAAGCTAGGCTAACATTTGTGGCAGCAGCTACTTCTCAACTAAATCCCCATGTTTACCTTGAAAAATGCCAATCACCCTCCAGTCTCAGTACGCAAACCCCTCAGGGTTGGTTAATGGCAACATTTACCAGGGGCAGCAAAAGCATCATCTGAGCAACCTTCTTCCTGGAGAGGCAACTCGGGCAGCAAGAGCAGCCCATGGACCTCCTTTCCTTACAGGAGCCAGGACACCCAGAAGTTAAGCGTTGGGAGGGGGAACCATTTTAGGTCTGGAGACACCTGACCTCCTGAGAAGGGGAAGTTACTGGAGGTGATAACAGTCTGATTGAGGTTCTTGCTGAAGTCTCCTGTCATCTAGAGTTTATAATTGAAAGGGGAATTTGGCCCTCTATCTCAAGAGGGTTGTAAGCTCAAACTAAATTTTCCAACAAATCCCCTAAGTTCTGCAGAGCTCCAGTGTAAGAGCTGGGGAATTTGTCAGCTAGCTCACTGAAGTGAAAAAAAAAAAAAAAAAAAGAAAAAGAAGAAGGCGTTTTAAAAAATAAAATACAAACCAGAGTAATAAAATAAGCATGGTAGATTCAGTGTTATTTGTTTTTATATTAATTTTATGCTGCCCCCACAAATTCAATATACCACAGCTTTGTATATTAAGAAAACATGTGCAACATGGAAAGTATTAAGGAAGTGTTGTAGGGATTGAGTTAGAGGAGGGTCGTTACTTTTGGCTGTCTGAGAAGCTGTCTGGAGTTAAGGAATGTGCATGTCAGCTGATTAAGACCACAGAAGTGATTAGCAAGGCAACCGTTAACAACACTGCATGTCAATGCACATCTTTAGGTTAAGGAGTTAATTGCCTCTCTCAAAACTGTGGTTTCAAGACTTCTGTGGACCTGGGAAGAAAACCCAGTGGCAGTTTGCACTTGATCCACATTTTTCAAAATTCATTGCACAAGTACAAAGGCTAGACACGTCTCCTTTTAATGCCTGCTGAGCATTTTAATGTTGAGGTAAATGGCTAATTCTGCGAAGAACGAGGTAGCCATGAACTACGCAAGTGTTTACCTTCCCTGTTTGCTACAACTTTTTGTTTTCAGGGAAGTTTTTCCTTGATTTATGAAGTGCAGTTCTCCAAGAGTTCAAGTGCACGTACAGCACAGCACCTACCACTGAAGCGTTGATGTGCAGCATCCCCTTCAAAATGCTGTCCCACCCCTGGAAACAAGCACTTGCCATTCCTCCTGTTAAATCGTCCTATTCCCACGCCTTACCTGGAAGCCTGAAGGAATAAATATGGTCTAAAATTGAATAGATCGATATTTTATAGGCTGAAGGAAGAGAAAGACCTCTTGTTCACAATGCTTTTTGTGTCTTCATTTCATCTACATGTGAGAAGCTGGAGCACCTCTGCTTGGTAGCACTGCCCAGACCCCCCCTGGGGGGCACTGGACGCCCTCCAGTCTGACAGGTGCTGCCCAGAGAGCTGTGCTGGGGGGCCTGGGTCCTCCCAGGGGCCTGATCTCCCACCTGAACCCCAGGTTGCCCACAAGCCACTGCTCTTCAGCTGAAACACTGAAGTGTCACCCCATGAGAAAACTAGGTGGTCTTTCACAAGAGGAGGTCCCAGGCCATTTCCAGCTTTTAGAGATCCTCCAGAGCTGTCCCCAGCCAGATGGTGGAAATCAGGGGTGAGACACAGATACTCTCCAGACAACACATACACACACAAGGCAACTGCTACCTACTGTCCCCCACTGGCACGGCCGGGAGGACTGCACTGTGCTAACCCACACTTGGGGTGCACAGGTATTGCTCACTGCGCTGCAGTCCGTAGGCAAATTAAAACTGACAGAAGTCCCACGTGAACAGAGGAAAAATAAACATTTGTTCAGGTCAGCCACTCTGATCTGCTCACGTTTTACTCAGCTCCCCATGCTCTGCAAGCCAGTGTGATACATGATAGACATAATCTATAACCAAGTGGGTCTTTTTCTACTGATAACAAGCAGGCACAGCCGATCCTACCTTGGCTGAGGCCAGCTGGCTCTGGGTGAAGCCCTACCTTCAGCCAGCCCTGAGTAAATTGCCTTCCCTTCTAGCTCTGGGAGCTCAAACACCGGTCTATGGCCCTGCGCTGCCCCCCCAGCTCGCAGCCTGGGAGGCAGCCGGTGCAGGGTGAGCCAACACACTCACTCAGTGCCTGGGAGACCTGGTCTTTTCAGACGATAGATGCTGGGAGCGATGGCCGTGGCTGTGGCCACTTTGCGTCCCTGCCAATAGCTGCGTAACACAACTATGAGCTCTTGCAAGAGTTAGGCACCAGTAGGTTTAAACAATAGGCAAGGTCCTTCGTGACCTCAGCTAAATCTTTAACCTGAGAAAAGGAGAGCAGCTTTGGTTTGCACAAGCACCTACAGATTCACATGTTTATTTCAGGTTGCGGGTTTTTTTAACAGCTGGGCTTGTCTTCTCTAGATATGAATTTTTCTTGAGATATTCTGCATTTAATTATCAGCTGGGATGGAAAGCTTGCAAGCACAGCTGTTGTTGCAACATTTCAGTGTTTTGACTTTCAGGCCCAGATGGAATGAACTGTGCAAAAACGAGAAATCAAGAGTAAAGCAAACTTTCTCAAACTTTCAAAACAACTCGATGTGAGAAACAGGCTGGGATGGATTCAGCGCGCACATGGACTGGCTGAGGTGCCGCAGCGAGGTGCTGAGGTGCTGCTGCTGCAGTCACAGCACTAGACTGACGTGACACCATGCTGCGGTACTCTGCCTCTGCAGAAACGCTGAGGGAAAGGGCTCCTCTGCAATGTGCGGCTTGGAGCCGTGGCCTGCCGTGAATCTCTGCGGGGCTGGGTGAGGATTTGACTCTGCCCTTATTTGGTCAAATAGCCTTAATTCTTTTCATGGCTGGACCCCATCACAGATAATGGTGGTGTTTGCAGAAGGAGGTATTTGGCAACGGAGTGAAGACGTGGGGGACAGTACGGGCTCCTTGGCTTGGTTGCTGAAGCGGTGCCACGACCACCACTGCGGGCAGGCATGTGCGTGCATGTGTGTGTGGGTGTACCTGTGTCCTCCTGTTCCCACAATGCCCAACAGGTTGGACCCTCTCTAACAAGGTGACTGCGAAATACAAGCATGTGCTCAGATGCAACTTCTCCTCTTATTTGCTGCTGAAACACTGTTTCATGACTTATAAAGTTTAAAAGCTTTTGTTTGGGGGAAGAGAGCTAAAATAGGACATCTGCCTCACAGGCTTCCTCCTTCACTTACCCTTGACATTACCTCTCAAAAATGAGAAGAGCACTTGGGCACTGCGAGGGTGCAGTTAGGGTCCTTCCCGGTGGCCGGGTTGTCCTGTGCGCTCAGCATGGCAGAGGCCACCCATACAGCAAACAGAGACCTGCCTGCATTTGCAGCCCAGGCCAGCAGCTTTTGTTTCACCTGCAAAGCTCATAGACAGGGTATTCCTCCTTCATGCCCATCCTTTCATCAGCTCCGGCCGCTGCCCCCGGCCAGCCGTCGGGCTGTGCCAGAGGGGCCGACGCTGCCGGGTCTGGATTTGCAAGTCAGCGGGGAAGGTGGTGCTGCTGATGGTTTTGGTGCCATCCTTCACCCGCAGTGAGCTTGTCCCAGGCATTCCCGGTCTGTGTCGGTATTTCAGGATCTGGGGGGCCTCCCTTTCTCACCCCCTCTTCGGGGCACCTGCCCAGCTGGCACTGCCTACCCCCATGCTGGGACGAGACCCGACTCTCCGGCAGCACAGGCGTCCTCGCTGCGGCGGAGGGAAGTGCTCTGGCCCAATGCGGAGAGGCTGATGATGGGGCTCACCTCCCTTCATGCCAACCTGTTAAAAACCAGGCATCTACTTACGGTCTCCATGTCTGGCAGTCCTGCTCCCCACATGCCCACCACCCCCACTTTGTTTCCCACCTCTACTGCCAGCACGACTGGCCTCACAGCGAGCCAAAGGAAGGAATTGGTTTGGATTTAAAAGACACATTTTTTGCCAGGTTGGTGTTAACTCATTTCTCTTCCCGGATCCGGGTGGCAGCAGGGCTCGCGGGGCATTGCCAGGGCGGGAAGGAGCCGCTGTGGGGCCGGGGAGGCGAGAAGGCAGCACTGCCACAGGGCTGTTTAAGGCACATATGTGAGCGGTTTAAGGCACGCTCCTGCGCTCACCGGCACGGCGGCACGGCAGGAGCTGCCCTCCAGAAGTGTCTTCTCTCCCTCTTAATGCAGAGGGAGCCCAGACGGCTAGCTGACACCAGAGCTTTAACTCTTACCCAGGTGGAATGAAGCAAAGTTAACGTCACCTCTGATGGCTTTCCAAGGCCGTGGAAAAGGCTGCTGCAGAGAAGGATTTGAATCTAGATTTCTGTGGCTCGTGCCCTAACGCCTGGACAATCTTTCCTCTCTGGGGGCAGGCATCTGAGAGCCAGGTTCTCAATAATCAAACACCATGACAGCAGAGACAGCCTCAAGCACTTTTTCCTCTCAGAATTAATCATATTATTTCCTCAGGATAATATTTTATTAATGTAACTGTAACCCATTCCATTAATACCTTTATTTACGAGCAGCTGCCTGTCACGGGCTTACGCTGCTGTGCACTGGCTGGCAAGGTTCAGCACCTGACCCCAGTCAGTAGCATCAGGAAAGGTTTTCCAGTTGTCTTCATACTAATGCTGGACCTGAAGTCCAGGTCTACCTATTTCCTTGTCAGCTGGTTACAGGGAAGGGGAAGGGTGTCCTGGCTCCCTTTGGGGGGCCAAAGAATCCAGTCTACATGCTTAAAGGAGTGGATTTCTAGGAAGGCAGGATTTCAGACAGCTTTGTGGAACCTTCCCTGTTGCCTGTGCAAGAAAATAATCTCTTTGGCTGGCTCATCCCGCATTAGCTTTGTGATTCATCCCCCAGACTCTTGAGCCAGGGCCATCCATACTTCATTAGTTCACTGAGCCCTGTTGCACCTGCCACATACATGTTATTAGGTCACTGCTGATTAAATAATTCAGTATCTCTGAAATGACAGTCCTCAAAAAAGTGGGTTATGTGCTGAGGCCAATCCTGTTTGCCTCAAGGAAGGCTGATGGTACCGGCCAACATTGTTGGGTTGAGAGAGATTTTTGACGGAGAAGGAGTTGCAGTAACAGGCTGGCTGTCAGAAAGAGAGGCTGTGATTTCTCTGCCCCCAAAGTGTTTTCAGAAAAAAGCTCATCACTCTCCTGCCTCTCCAGGGCACAGAAACAAGAATTCAGTTTCATGAATTTTCCCCATAGAAACACTCAGCTAAATAATTATGATAGGCTGCTGCCTAAACATGAAATATATGCAGGCTACAATACATAAGCAAAATACAGCAAGGAATGTCTTCTAATTTCTTTTATAAAGCTGCATATGGTGGTTAATACCAGTGTGATGTTCCCATTTCTAATGGGACAATATTGACCTGGTATTAATCACAGAATCACAGACTGGTTGAGGCTGGAAGGGACCTCTGGAGATCACCTGGTCCACCCCCCCTGCTCAAGCAGGGACACCTAGAGCTGGTTGCCCGGGACCATGTCCAAGTGGCTTTTGAACATCTCCAGGGATGGAGACTCCACAACCTCCCTGGACAACCTGTGCCAGGGCTTGGTCACCCTCACAGTGAAAAAGTGTTTCCTGTCAGAGGGAACGTCCTGTGTTTCAGTTTGTGCCCATCGCCTCTGGTCCCATCACTGGGCACCTAATAGTCCCAAACACTCTAACAGTCTTCTCTGAGAAGGTAAGTCTTGGTGCTAGAGCAAAATACAGCTCATGTATGTTTACTCCTTTATGGTAGGCTCTTGGAAGTCACAATTACTGAACCCTCCACTGGTAGAAGGACCTCTAGAAGAGAAGCTGGAAATGCTCCTTCTATTTATAGCAACGGGATCTCCACATCCAGGCATGTCAGTCTGGCAGCTTTCACACTCTGTGCTTGACACCAGAAACAGGACAAGTTCGAGTAAAATATTAACCATTTTGACAGTTCAGATATTTTGATTTAGAAGAAATAAAAACTGTGCTAATTAATGACATACTCCCTGAAACTTTTAAAATTTGTTTTGAAGAATGACAAGGATAATACCAAAGCTGTTTGAGCTTTTTTTATATGGCTATTACTTACACATTGGATACAATGCTTTAGGATGGCAGCAATGCTGTTACATCTGTATTAACAGCTGAAGAGCACTGCTGCCTATTTGCTCTCTCCGAGTATTGACTGTATTTCTTAAAGCTCCAGCTGCTGGAAGCAAGGGATTAAAAAAAAAAAGTAAGCTTAGCTTTAATTCTCAAAAATCTGGGGTCGAGCATTAAAAAGGTGCCCTGAATAAAGATTCAGGAGCCAGAAGTCACATTAAACAAACTTTCCATTTAATTTTTAGTTCTCTATGAATTTAAGGCCACCTTGTGATTTTGAAAGCAGGATTCATAAATTTCAGTCACTGGGGCTTGTAACATCTTGGCCAACATGACACAGGGAAAGTGAAAATCAAACCCTTCTAGATAAAGTTGGTTTTACTACTAATTTCTTAAGTCCCTGAAGAACTTCTAACATTTAATTTATTTTTACCACTTGTGATGTGTATTGACTTTTGCATTTCACTCAACTTGGACAATGAAAACAGATCAGTCTTTCTGAGTACTGTGGCTACTGCGACCTGCAGAATTACTGCTTTAAAGCTTCAGCACCTACCTACAGCAAACTTACACATGCAGCAAGCAAATTCACGTTCCCCTATGTCACCCATAATGCATAATGAAACTATTGCTGCAAAACAACAGCTTCTAACACATATAGCTAGGTTGAGGATTAACGTAAATAACTTGTGCCCTTCTAACAGATGAGAGGATTATATGGTATCCTATTGTGTAGGCAGTAAATAATCAACCTGATTTCTTTTAGACAAAAGCTAAATTTGAGGCCTGAGCTATTACTTCTTCCCTAATGATGACAGCTGCATAAGGCAAAATGTGCAGTGATGTCTGAGCACAAAAATGATAGCAACTCTCAACAGACTTTGCAAAATTCAGAGGAGCAATAAATACTTCCATTTAAGGGAAATAAAAAATTTAGATATTTATTAATTTTGTTAGAACTAATTTTGATATATCACTCCTCTCCTGCCTTTGATCCTGCTTCTTCTTCTTGAGACTAAATAGATGAGATTGCTAAGAAGACACCTCAGGATGTAAAATTACCTGAAAAATTGTCCTTCTCCCTGGGAGCTTTCTAAGCCCAGGCTCGGAGTTACCATTACCATAAGCTGCAGAGCAACTCCTGAGCTTGGGATTTGCATTCTCAGGAGATGCACACAGCGATGCTGTTACCTGAGAGAGTGGAAATCAAAGCATACAAGGTCAGAGGACAATTTTTATCTGTCTGAAGGGACACCTTTTTTTAGCACTGTTTTTCATGGAGATACAGGCTCCCAGTCAGCTAAGACCTGAGGTTTCCTCTCCAGCTCATGCAGAAACTTTTCGATGCAGTTCTGAGAAATGTACGGTTACAGAGCGCACCTCTATGGGGCAGGGTGGCTCACACATGCTTCTGATGATCACCTCTATGGGGCAGGGTGGCTCACACATGCTTCTGATGATTTAAAAAAAAATTACAACTTTCAAATGATGCCTCAAGTTCGATGCAAGCATCAAGAAAAGAGAGTGAGAGACAGAGATTCACACCTTATTTTACTGACTTGTACAGTGTTACTTACAAATCTCAAGCCACTAGGATGATGCCACACTTCCAGGATGCCAGCTAATGTTTGCAGTGCTGCCAGCTAGAGAGAAAAAAAAAAAAGTATAAACTCCTGGGCGTCATGATGCGGTATTTTACAGAGTCACTGCTTTAGAAATGAGGTGACAACAAACTGGCTTCAGTTTCAGCTACCCTATTTCAAAAAAACAATAAAAGGAAGGAGAAAAGTCCCAGAGAGAGGCAGCAAAACCAACTAGAGACAAAGAAATGTCTGGAAAAAGACAGGCTGAACACATGGGAATTCCTGTGTCTATACTGGAGAAAAATAACACAGGAAATGATTAAAAAAAAAAAAAACATATCAAATAATGAAAGGCAAATGGAAGCAGAAACTTCTGTAAATACATTTGTATAGAGGTTATACTGCTGAGTGTGTATTACAGGTATTCCTCTGTCTCGATTTATAGAAGAGAGAAATTGCTGTGTTCAAAAGTGAGGCAGATGCTGGCCTTGAGCCAACTGCAGCAGTCCATGTTTCTGGGTCCAGAGACGCCAGAAGAAACACCAGCATGTCAGCCAAGGCAGTGGTCATCCAAAGTATTTACTGAACCATTTTTGACAACTTTGGGGTTCTTCCCTTTTCCTCCAACACTTTCTGGCACTGCCCAACATCAGAGTGACATCCTGGATGAGCTGGGCCAACCCAGAGCAACAGCTCCACATGTTCTGCATTAGTGTCGCTATTAGTCTCAAATATTATTTCTGTAACTTTTCCCAAATCCGTCAAGCACCCTTGGGTTTCTCTGCTCAGAGTTTGAGCCGAGTGCAGGTTTCAATATCCAGCTTGCAAAGCTTCAAGTCCACAATGAGACAATCTCCACGCAGCCGATACGTCATGAAGAGGCCCCTGTGCTTCATCACCTGCAGCCAAAGCCACCTCCAGAATCAACCAAACCAGAGCAGAGTTGTAAACCCAACCATACATTTGTATGTGGGAGCATAAGTGTGCTGAGGCCCCCAGGCTATGGGCTGAAAGCAGGACCAGCCGGTAAGCACCTGCACTCTGCTCAGTCTTTCCAGTTTGTGCAAAACCAAGTGACTGGAGGGTGCCAGACAAATTTAGAAAACCAGGCGATGAATCAAACCAGAGGGAAGAGTAAGAAAGTATGGCTGAGGGTCCAACCCATTAAAATATGCATTAAGCTAAGTTAGCTTCATAACTAAGGTGGGGGAAATCAAACTGCATTTTATTTCCTCAAATTAGAGCTTACCCATGGTGGTAAAACTCAGAGCAGAAGGAAGATACTGCTGGCCTGCCGCTGCCTCAGCCCCTGCGGTCCAGCACCAGCCCTTCTGCCTGCCACACTTGACACAAACACCCGTTACTTGTTTACTCTCATTTTGCCATAGCTCCATGTGCACTTAATGGCCCGCTCTAGCTGGAGCATGATATACCTGCAGCAGCAGTTTAGAAGGCTGTAAGAATAAACGTACAGGCTTAAAAATATGTTACTATTTGCACTAATGTGGGTGATTGGAGTGAACGGGTTGGGGTGAAACATGAAGGCCAGTTCCAAACCAGAGCCCCCTAAAAGTCCCAGGATGCCTGGATTGGAGCTCCTGACCGAGGATTTTTGCAGTAACAAATTCAGAAAGCGCAGCTCTGACGAGGCATCTGCTGAGTAACACAATCACCAGATACTTGGAGAGCAATCAAAGCAACAGCTTTTTTTTTTGCTTTTCCCCCCCCCCCCCCATGTGGCATGGTACTAAGCATGGAAACAAACTTTTTCCCAAGGAGGGCTCTTTTAACCCCAGGAGACATTTTGGCTGATAGCTTCAAGCAACTGATGATTCTGGCAGCACTGGTTTCTTTAGCATCCAAGCTGAGACACCCAAAAGGGACTTGCTTTTCTGTCGCCACAGAATGGTGCCTCCCAACACGCCCCCCCCCCCCCCCCCCCCCGGGCTAATTGCTTTTGGAAGTGCACACCTCCATCACCCAAGGTGATTACTCTGAAGGGAAATTGCTGTAAGAACTCATTAATGAAACAGGAAGCCATTATTTCTCACCGAATATATGGTGTCCTTTAGGAACAGCACTGGGCTGGGAACCAAGACCCAGGTGAGATCATGTGCTGGCTTTTTCCTCTCAGATAAGAGCATGAAAACCATAGTAAACAACGCACGCTCCATGCTCCATATCGGTCTGCTGAACACTAGTATCACTGGCTTAATGCTCCCTAAACCTGAAAGACAGCATGAACTACGGCATTCCTTAAGTGACCTTGGAAGGGAATAGCTCGTGTGTAAAGTGGCAGCGAAATGTCCCGCGGAGCCTTTTTAAGCACACTATTCTTTTTTGGGGGGGAGCAAGGTGGTGGAGGTACACTGACTTCCCCGTGACCTCTGTCGTGGTCCCACCAGAGCTGCCGTGCTGCTGCCTCCTCCTCCTCTGCCTTCCTCTGTGCTGGGCTCTGCACACCTTTTGCTGTTACGGGGCTGGACACGCCATCACCACTCCGCCACCGCTCATCTCCCCAGGGGGAGGAGGGCCTGGGGCGGAGAAACGTTACCTGTGCATTTGCCAGCTGTTATATCCATCTTTCGCTGGAGACCACAGCACAGTGATGAGTAAGTTCCCCACACGAACCAAGGATGGGAAGTAAAAGAATGATGTTTCTTGTGGGAGCAGCCTAACTAAGGAAAGATTCCCCTCTTCCTCCCTCCCACAAAAACCAGACTAGATACAACAGATAGCCTTGGTCTTGTCTAACCCAGCCCATTTCTGATGCATAAAGCATCCTCAAAATGTCCTCAGATAAGACATTCTTCCTACCTCATGCTATTTAAAGTTAACAATCAATAAACGCAAACCAATTCAGGGTTTAACCAGAAATAGGGATTTGGCATTTAGCTGGGGGACTACCGGGATAACACAGCTGGGACACAGCTAATACTGCTGCTTCCAGACATGTGCCCAAATGGTGGGCACTGAGGGAATACCAGGCACGTGAGAGCCTGCTGCAAACTAACCTCACTTACCCAAGGCCTCCTGCTCCAAGGTGCATTTGTTTTGAGGGCATGCAGCACCTGGGGGGCTGGCGGGGAAGGTAGAACAGGAGTGATGAGAGCACCAGGTGAAAAAGCTCTGACTCAGCTATGGGCGACGGATACCCAGGGATTTTGTTCATTCCTTAATTCTCCTTCATTCTGCTTAGACACAGAAGCCACGTAAGCATCCCATCTAAGCAGGCATGCATGTGATGCAGCAGGCTTCACCTTAAAAACAGCAGAAGGATAAAAGAGGACTTCTGAAGCTTCTCTTATTTCTTTTCTTTCCCTTTTCCACTAAGAACTTTTCTTTCCTAGAGCAGGAAGATGCATCTTTTAATAAAGACTATTAGGAACATGAATTTAAATATGGAGAACCAACCTAGATTTGCATGAAGGCACCCCAGAGTACCATACAATCGTAAAAACTAAGAATGGAAGAGCCAACTAAATCTGTCCCGCTGCTGATGTAGAATAGCTCCCTACAGGATATTTACAAGTTTTTAACACCTTGGCCTTGTGCGTCACATGCACCAAAGACACTCTTTTAGGCCAATAAAACATCCCTTGTCATGGCTTAATGCTATAAGAATTAATTTATCACTAATTATTTCCTCCTTTAAAGCCCTTCTCTTTGGATAGAAGTGACATAATTCTTAAAAAAAAAAAATCACCCTACTTAAAGACTAAGTACAAGGGTCCCCTCCAGCTCCCTGCTCACAAAGGCCAGCTCTCCAAATGTCTTCCCAGTTTAATTTCAGCCCTTGCAGTTGATGAGGAGCAGAAAACATTGCTCATGGGGGTACTGGGGGGAATGGCTTGAGTCCTCTCACTGCTCCTGCCTGGGCACCCTCTGACCAACGGTCTGCTGGAGGCTTGGAAGGGATTTTCCTTCATGGTGGTACCATCCAGGTCAGAAAAGGGTGCACCTCTTTGGGCTTAATCACAGAGCTAACTCTGAGTTCTGATAAAGCGAGGCCTAACAAAGCAAAGATGAAGTCTGGACTTAACTGAAGCCTAAGGAAATATGATTTCACTTTACATAAGTCTCTCTCACGTACACACAATCCCAACGTAAGTGATTTCATCTCTCATAGTTGAAGGTCAGCCATTTCAATGCTGTATTTTTTCCACAGCGAGTCACAGTTTCTGCTCTCCTGGCAGATCTGCACAATTGACATCCTAAATAAACCACAAAGGCAAGGCAATTTGAAGTTATTGGACGCTTTTATTTTAATGTAGCACCCAGCTCTCTATCACATACATTTTCCAAAATTAGATGGGCATAGTATAGAACACCATACATTTTACAGCTTACCACATGGACAGTCTGCAGCTGTGAAAACAAATTGCTTAAATCTGGCTATCAACATTATAAGTTAAAATTCAAATATATAATAGCCTCAGGGTATTTTTTTTTAGATTAACAATGATAATGCTTGCAATACGATTTCTTTATATCAAAAAATCAGTAACAGAGTAAAACATAATGCATATGTTCATAGCACATTATCATGAAGATAACTGAAAAAAGCTTCAAAATACATATCTCTTCTCAAAGGTAATACATCAGATTTTTTTTCCTGAAAAAATACTTTTACTCTTTAGTCAATAAAATATGTGGCTTTGTGACGCTGTGTATTTTCTTGTCAAGGACGGTGTGTGCTGAAGGCCAAAGGGCTGATGGTGCTGGAAAACAGACACCTCTCGTTCCCTGGCTAGCAACTTTTACAGGCTCTCTTTCTCCTGATCTGGAAGCTCAGCTGGGAGGAAAGAAGGTTATACACCACCAAAAGGCAAATTTCCTATCATGCCCATCCTAAATGCTTCCTGTGAAGGGTTCCAAGTCCCAACCATCCCATCAAAGGGAGTCGTTTGACCATGCAAGTTGTCACCACCCCATGCTGGTTAGCCCCGGCAGTGTGAAGTTGGGACTGTCTGGATGATAGCCGAACAAGTTCCTCTCCCTGACGTGCATACAGAATTCCCAGCACCAAAACTATTGCTGTGCACGTAAAAACAGCTTGGAGATAATCTTTTGAGTTAAAAAGGATATTCACCAACTTGCCAATAACAGGGCTGAATCCACTAAGCACTGACATTTTTGCTATGTCACCAAAACTCTCTGGAAGAGAGAGCTGAGAACTGTCTGGAAAGAGGTGGTAATGTTTCCTCTGCATCCTAGTATAAAATTAGTAACTAGGAGAAGCACATTGATCATTAAGGATTAACGTTTGTTCATAGGCAGTTTGTTTAAAGGAATGCCTCTGAAACGGAAGCTGTTTGCCTTGCTTAATTACCAGGTCATTATTTATATTTAAAGGCTCAAATAAAAATGGCCTGATCTACAAAGGCAACCAGTCACTACATTTAGCTAGGCATTTTTCTTTTTTCACCACTAGAATTACCGTGTATTGAAACAAGTATTTCACAGAAAGGTATCAGATGATATGAACATTAACAGATCCATAAAGAAATGCATGATCAAAAGGAAGACACCTGAGTGCACACTTACACACACCGAGGAAGATCCTTATCTGCTCTGCCTAGTCTTGTCCTGCAGACAAAAATATTTAACTGTTCAAATCAGAATAGCTGCAGGAAATTGAAGGCTTAGAAAGGGGCACCAGGCTCATGGTTAGCACATCTTCCCAGATGCAAAGAAGCCGTGCTGCAGCTCCTGTTGGCAGTTATCCTCTCTTGCTGGGCATGTTCTGCTCTGCATGCCTACAGAAACCATGAACTGAGGCGAGTGAGACCTCACGCGTGGGAAGCTGCTCTCAATCCTCGGTCAGGCTGTAAACTGGGACAGGCAGATCCTAGCTGCTGCTCTGGGTCAGGCACGTCAGGGGCTTAAAGCTGATCGCTCTCCTGTTGCTCAAGAAAGTGCCCTGAACATGGAGCAAACTGCCTGCGAGGTCTCCCTTTCTGACCAGATGGTCTGTCTTGGGTCTATGAGCATCTCCCACACAGAGTTTCAGAAAGTAAAGGTTTCTGCAAGTAATAATGATTTCGCTGTGGTCACATTTTTCCAAAGGAAAAAATACTTTTTGAGAAAGTCTGTGATACTGGATTTAGATGTGAATTTTGATCAGCCAGGGTCTGTTAATAGTAGCCATGAGCATGGCTGCATGGAGCAACTGCCAGAAGCAGTGTCTATAGCTTCATGATGCCTTCTCTCCCTCTCAAAATGCTAACAGCCTCCCAAAACCCAGACCTTTTTCATTTTGGATGGGCTATCATGAATGCTTAAGTACTGAGACATACAGAAGAGTAACTTCCTGCATCGTATATATAACACACCAACATTTCTCCTTGCATATTCTGCTTTACTTTCTGTGAAGTAGCGTATCATCATCATAGCCGACATTTCAAACGGAATACAAATCAGCTCACACTCTAGGCCTTGAAGTTGAGTGGGGCATTTGACTG
This sequence comes from Astur gentilis, assembly GCF_929443795.1. Classification (NCBI taxonomy): domain Eukaryota; kingdom Metazoa; phylum Chordata; class Aves; order Accipitriformes; family Accipitridae; genus Astur; species Astur gentilis. Next base: position 20,663,541 of record NC_064910.1, on the reverse strand, counting down.
CAACCCTAAAAATGCAGGGATGGTTAAACTTTTAATTTCTTAAGTCCTGTGGTAGAGTAAAAACTGAGTATTTTGTTGTTGGCTAACTAAGCATCCTAATTTCCAGTGAATGAAAAAACCCCTGTATGTTAGAAGGGAGACATTTGAATAAGACATATAAAGCAGACTTTTCCACTCTTCCTTTGAACAGCATCTATTCCATGAATAGCCCAAGTGAAATAAATGGGGGATTATTCTAGAGGAAGCTCCTATCAAACATTATAAAGTCTTCCACTGCCTTAAAAAGGCAATGTGCACACTTCTTTGTGATCATTGAAAAGCTTTCCTTAAAAAATCACCCATAAAATAAAAAACAAACATGCCATACGATCATTTCCTATCAAATAGTAGGTGCATATTAACTAAATGACAATGTAAGAACTAAAAAGCAAACAAAAAGCGAGCACTTCATTAAAATTTCAGGACTGGCTCAGTATTATGAACATATGAAATAAGTGAACATATGAAATAAATGATGGTAACTTCTGAACAGTACCACTCCTAGCAAGAGGGCAGTAGCCATTTTGCAGCTTCCCAGAAATTTGCAGGTCTCGCATTTTGTCACTGACCAGGAATGACCATCTGACCCCAGGTATGCACCAGTTGCACAAAAGAAGTCCCAAATCCAGAGAAATGGTTGTTTCTTGTTGACATAGCAATGTACAGTTGAATCAAAACCAATGTGGCACAAAACCAGATTTTCAGTAACAATTCCTCAAATGTTTATTTTCACCTTCAGACTTCTGGATCCATGTCCTACATTCATATCCCTTTCAGCAAAAGTAGGCTGCTTCCTCATCACTTCAAGCATTCCTGTTGATATCTGTCTTATCTCTCAGCAAAACTTTTGGCTACTGTGATGTCCTCCGATACCCCACTGCAGCCATTCCATGATACACCCTGAAGGGAGGATACCCAGCTGCTTCAAACCTGCTTCTCCTTCCTCTCAGCCCCAGGGCCATCCTATAGCTACAAGGAGAAAGCATCACACCAACAACAGTAAAAAACTGTTGCACCATTTCTGCAAGGCAAATGCATACACTTATTAAGTCAGTGAACAACAGGATATGAAACACGTGCAGCGTCATGTTTAAGACAGATAACAGGCAGGTGACATTCCCTTGCAGTGAAGCACACGTCGCATCCATGGAGGAAGCAGGGCTGACGTCGTTATGTCTGAAGTCACCCAATCTAAGAGTATTGGCCCAAGAAATAAAGCAACATTAGTCAGCCAGCTTCCATTATGAGAACTGAGACCAAAGCCAACGACCACTGCATCCATGGAAAAATCCCCACAGGATTCAGTTGGCCCCGGATCAGACCCAGGTTAAGAATTAATCTTTGCTTCTTCATTTAGAAAACAGACGAGCATTAGCAGCTTCATCCTATCAGTAGCATCTCCAGCGAGGTGCAAAGGAACCTTAATGAAAGCTTGTTGTAGAAGGCAATTACTTCCATCACACATTTTATAACCTCATATATAGCACTTCTGCTACCTTTCTTCTTTTGGAAATACAGTTCTTGTACACATCCTTAAAACAAATCAGCAGCTATTAAGACAACAAAGCGGAGTAATACCAATGTACAGAGAACAGCTTTTACAAAAATGCCCCGAATGCATTTTAGCCTCTTGTTAGGAATACACTGTTGGTTAAAAAAAAAAATCAAAGAAGGAAAAAAAAAAAGCTATAAACCAGTGATCTCAAACATGCTAAAACTATGCAGAGACACTGGCAGTTGCAAGCAAGTGATCAAACACTGGCGATAGGAAACGTTTATAGCTCAAAAATTTTTTTTAATTTCCAAAATAATTAAATTTTAGTATTTTTTACTGTTCTCTCATATGATTTGAACTTATAAAATACAAGTTCTCTAACATTAAAATACATCTGTGATTGCATAATAAACAGTACTAAGAAAATAATTATCTGACATGATTGTGGATAAAGACTCTGTACGTCTAGTGACTTTTATTCCTGTAGTACATTAAAACCCACAGGTACTCTACCATGATTCAATCCTACAGGAATCAGTAACATCCAGAAGACCACCTCAGAGGATGAGTTTTAAATTTACGCAAGAATTCAGGAATGCTGTACCTCTTAATGATCAGGGCAGGAGGTGCTGCCAGAACACATATAAATCAGGAATTCTTTACATAAATAAAACACTCTCAGGTTATTCATTTCAGTGATAAACTGCATTTACACATTAGGCTGGGAAGAGGGAGGAAAGAAGGCGAAGCATCCCCCCCCTGCTCAGAAATATCCGGCAGTCAGATATTAGTTTTCTATACCTTCTTCACTCGCAAAGGCAAGCGTGCACAGCGGGGTGAACGAGACCCGACAAGCCGGTCCTCCCCACCGCCACCACCTCGGCAGAAACCCTGCTCAGCCGCGCCACGCTCCTCTCCTTGCAAGGCTGTCGGGATGCGCGCTGTGCTCTTGCCGCTGCATGGCGGCGCGGGAAGTCACAAGACGGTGACGGGACGTAGCTGCTCCAGCTGCGTTTCCAAGGCAATTCGTTCCTTGTGAACCTCCTGCAGGTGGGAGAGACGCGCTGTAACTTTTGGGATGCTCGCATGCGCCACACTGCTCCGGTGAAGAGCAGCCAGGCAAACCACCACCATTCACTGGAGGGTCAGGGCTCTGCTGTTTAAGTAACCCTCCTTGCAGTCTCCCAGCACCGTACCAATGCCACACGACCACCCCACACAGCCGACTACTGCCTCCTCCTTACAGCAGGGCAATACGGACGCACAATCACTTGCTTGGGCGACCACGGAGAGGAGCAGTCATCCGCTGGCCAGCGGAATAGCTTGGGATGCCGTGAAGCTGGCTACAATTCGCCATTTTCAAAGAAAATCAGGTCATTTTGAAATCACATTTCCCTCAAAACTGCTTTTTGAGAATTTTTGGTTCACACAACTGACATCTTTCCTTTTCGAAACGAACGGAACTTAGCCTAAGATGACACAGGCTTTGCAATCTACCTCTTTGGCAGCTGTGGCAGGAAGATCAGCAGTCTTGATCAGAAACTAATGGTGAAGGCTTTGGGGATTGCAATTTTGGGAAAGCCTCTCCTGGTCTCGAGGCTGTCCCCGCATTGAGGGGCACCTGGCTCTCGCTGACCTCCCATCAAAGGGCTCCCAGGCCAGTGTGGGAGCCGGGCTGACCTCTGACTGCTCTGGGCTTTAGGTACCCCCCATTTGGGCAGGCTCAGAGCCCCAGCACCGGAGCGCACGCTCCCTGTGCCTCAGTGTAAGCTGTGCCTGAGGGGCACCCATCACGTCTTCTGGTCTCTGTAACAGCAGCAAAGCCCTGCTAAATCAGAAAGCTTCCAGGAAGCAATACGACTTGAAGGACAAGTTCGGTTTGCTGTTCTTTTGCGAACTTAGGCAAATCTCTCTGTCTTTCCGTGCTTCTTTCACCCTGCTGTAAAATACAGGTAACGGCATTGGCCTGCTTTATGAAGGTTGGGGAGTTTAAGCATGTTGAAGATAGCGCATGGAAGCAAATAAGATCTAAGCCAAGGAATGACAGCAATGTACTGTCATTAATAGCTTTCCTCTCCATGCTTATTTCGATTGATGTCCTATATTTTGCTACAATTTCAGTACAGAGCATCCACTCCGTATCTCTCTTGGGAGATCCTTGAAAAGCAGTTAAGAAATTATGTCAAGCAGAGTTGAACATGCCATCAAACTTTCATGTTGACTGAAGAAAAAGTGCAAATGGGGGTTCACCTCCCTTTCCAGACAAGTGTGTTCATAATATGCAAGGAAGAAAAAGCTGTAGCAGATGAAAAACTGAAGTCTGTACTACCTTTGGACTAAGACAACAGAAAAACGAGAACTGAGAAGAAACCAGCCTCTTGAGAACAAGCCAGCAGACACTAAAATAGATGTTCACGTAAAGCAAGCTTTAGGCATCCATGTATACCAAATGCCTGACTCCAGGAGACAGTTATGTAGCACAACTGATCAGAAGACAAGCAAGCTACACTTGAGCTGTTCTTCTGCACTAGGTGACACCACATTCTCAAACTTCTCAGAAAGACAAAAGTTCACCCTTTAGACTTACTCTAACTGCCAGTGGAGCTGTGGGCCCACAGGTCATAAGTTTTCCCAGAAAGCCTCATCCTACCCACACAGACAGTATAGTTATTCCTTTCCAGAAAGCAGGAAGTAATGCAGTAGGTCTCATCTGGGAGGATGAACAAGATTCTCTGCTGGTGGTGAACATAATTGATCGCAGGGAGCTTTGTCACCAATTTTCAATGCATTCCTTACCTTCAGCTGCTGCTGGAGCTCACTGTTCAATCTGGCGAGCACAGCATTGGCTTCTTTGTTTTTTCGTATAGCAGTCTGAATAGCCCGTTTCTGCTTGGAAGACTGTCTGCCAGACAGATAAATACAAAACATTTCAATTAAGAGCCTCAACAGTGGCCGATGCCAGAAGACCAGCCATCTATTTTGCGCATCTGTACTCTATACGCACTGGACTACACTTCAAAAACAAGGTACAAACTACAGATTTAAGAGAAGAAAAAGGTAACACTGAAATGAGATGGCTGAACCAGGTGGACTACTTGAAAGTAAAATGTTCACGCTTGTTAACCTGAATGACAGAAACATTTTAGGCTGTCTCAATTATTTCAAAACCACTGCATTCTGATTCATCTTGAGAATAATCCCTGCATAGTTGTGCTTATTGCAGCATCTATACATAAGCTGTTTTCAGACACTTGCAGAGTTTAAAGACTCAGGAGTGGTTAGCAGAAAATACAAAAATCATTCTATGCGGAAAGAAAGGACAACTGCATGAAAATACTGTCTCAGATGTTTTGGGGCACTGCTGATTCTGATGTTTCTTGACTTCAAAAATTCATCTTTCATTCAAAGCAGTCATTTCCACCAAAACCATCTGATGTCACAAACAGGAACAGGTAGATGGCTCATGAACTTTCCTTATCTCTTTTGCAGCTTAAATAAAAGATTTCTTTCCTATTATTATTATCACTCTATAGCCCATGGTAACTGATCCGGAGGAAATTACAGGTAGGCAGACCAGTACAAAAAGAGAGCTCTGTACATAAGGACCAACCTATTCCAAGAAACAGGTAACAACAGGAAAAAGGAAAGAAAATATAGAAAATACTGGCTGAATAACCAAGCCCTTTTCCAAATAGATTATTTTAAAGTTTTACATGAGGCATCAAGGGCTCTTTAATGACAAATTTGATCTAAAACAGATGCCCTATTTAAATAAGGCCCACACTGGTACACAGTCCCCATTAGCTCTTTTTCTCTTAACAGAGCTGATGGCACTGATCTTTGCAACAGAATCTGTTTCGCAGCACAGACAGGTCTTTATGCTGTTATCTTCCAGTGAACTGTCAGTTTCCTGCTTCACTCTTTTGCTTCAAACTACTCTCCACAGGCTATTAAGTAATAATGATAGGAAAAAATAAAAAACAGGGCGATATACCTCTGTGGTCATTTAAACATTTTAGGAGAGAGACAGACAAGACAGGATTAACTTGAGATGCTAACAAATGCTGCTGTCTTTCTTTGAACCGCTATGGAATATACACTCCCAAAGCACAAAATAGCACTTTAAGGGCATCCTGGGAGTCTTATTACTTATTGTAATCTCCAATTATGCAGCACAGATTCAGCCTACTGATAAACAGTTTGCCAAAAACCACTCAACTGATTTGAGCAGCTTGGTTTTGTTTCAGACTGAATCAGATGTCTTTGCAAGGCTTTGGGTGAAGGTAGGTTATAATGTTTGCACACTGTTTCAGTTGAGAGAGATCTATAGATCCAATAGGGCCTCAAGTGCCTTTGCTTACCATTTGTACAGCCCCTTCTCCACTTCTATTAAATAAATATATAGTGAAATCCCTACAAGTCTTTGTCGCTGACAGCTTCAACAGCCATATTTATGAGAGCAAACAAAACATGCTGGGTTTGGCAATTATCAGATTATCACAAGTGGTCTATGGCTCAGCTCATACCAGTGGCGAGCTCATTTCCAACCTGCCTTGCGATGAAGAAGTATCACAAAGATATGACCAAGGTCAAGCATTTCATGACTCAATTTCCTGGGCATTTATCTGGTCATATCTGTCCACATGAACGAGCAAAATTCCAGAAGCTATGGGAAAGGCAAAAACACACACCCACAGAGCTAAAAGGAAGTGTGTTAGAGATGCTGGCTGAACAGCTTGGCTTGCTCTTCAGACATGTCTACCAGATAGAGAAGTCAGACACCTTTGAAGAGGCTATCAATCAAATATTACCAACTTACACAGTCACTACAGACTTAGTTTGCATTTGAGAAGACTGATGTAGATTTCAGAGACCTGTATCTTGTGAAGCATTCTCAAACCCAGAACTATTAAGCACAACATTATGCAAAGAGCAAATCCCACCACATCAGATCTCATGGTACAGTTTGGCATGCTTGGTACAGGTTTTTACTTTTGGACTGGGAGGTGAGGCTTGACTGTTGGCAGGGAAGAAGTCACATTTATAGTGGGAGAAAGCTCGGGGGTCTCCAAGCCCTGCGCCTCCGTCCGGAGCTTCCTGCGGGTGGGTTTGGAGGGCGGCTGAGCAAGAACAACCTCCTGCAAGGGAGAACAGCAGCAATGTTAGGTCAGGCCATATGCATCCTGTCATTAGGCTGGGGAATACTTGTGACACAGAAATTGCTGACAGCTGGCCTAAGATTTCATAATTTAAAGTGGTACAGAGCTTAATTTAAATTTGGTAATAGCCTCTCAGGTTTCTGACTTTGAAAAAAGGAACAATAACTCCTGCAACCCCTTAATGAGTGAAGTGATTATACTGGTGTTTTGTCTTCATCTAGATGACAGGTTCTTCAGAACTGTATTGTATAGCTCTGTGTACACGTGGGGTGGGGTGGGGTGGGGTGCGGAGGGAGGGTTATAAATAGATATACTAGCCCCCAGTTGACCCAAAAGCATTAAAACCAAAACAAGACTTATTTTCAATTATGCTCAGTTGCTAAGAATCAATAATCAAGCACTTGCGTCCCAACTTACTACCTCACTCATCTGGCATAGAGTCTCTTCCTTCTCTCCCTCCTCTCTTAAATGACGCAACACTGAAAACAGCTTAGAAAGACAAATGTATAAAATAATCCATGCAAAATTAACATGTTGAAAGTGTAGGAGGCCAGTTATTTCTCTTGATAAGTTACATCACAGAAATAGTCTGGTTTGCAAGTAAAACAAAGTCTTGGATTTTTATGACTTTAGTGGTAAGAAGTGTTTTCATTATTTTGAATTAAGACATCCTTTCTTTTGAAATGAGAAGTAGTTTTAATGCCTTATAGCTATTTTAAATCTGAAATATAAATATATCCTTTTCAGTGTATTTTATTATTAGATCTCTTTTACAAGGTATAGAACTATTATGAGAAATGAATGAGAAAGCTAAGACTCAAAAAGATGAAGTGACTTGACAAAGGTTATACATTTAGTGTCACAGTCAAGACCAGAGACCAAATTTTATTATCACTTGCCCAGTGCACATTTTACTGGGCCAGACTATCTCCCTTGCTATGTTTTGGCTAAATGTTAATAAAATAAGGAAAAAATTAAATGAGGAAGCATTTCATGACCCAGCAATCATAAGAAAAAAACCCAACACTGCAGTAAGCAGCCTGACTCAGCAGAAGAGACTACAAGAGATACAGAATGAAACCCAACATAAAACCATCAATAATTAGTATTAGAGGGATTACAATTATTAGAGGAATTAGCATTATAAGGAAACAGTGGGTTTCAACATTAAAAAACAGTTCTGCCATTACTAAAATAAAAAATCTAAAAATATATTATGAAATCTTTTGATCACAAACGTCAGCACTGCACAGATCCCGGGTAATACTGTGCTCTGAAATCCTATGCATATGTGCAGCTCCCTGCAAACGCATGACATATGGCAAGAGAGGAACTTGTGTATGCCTTCTACAACTATAAACTGGTGGGTTGCCAAATGCGCAATCCCAGCCTACCTAAAACTGCCAAACCCCTACCAAATCCATAGGATAAAGCCCTCTTCCATTTCAAATGCAATACTGGAAGAAATGATCCAATACCTAAAAGCAGAGCCCTCCACAGGGGCTCTTTGGCTGACTGCTGTTGCACCAGGCTTTGGAAGGTGGGTCAGCACCGCGCCAACAACTACCTCCCACACCGCACAGCCTGGGCCTTCTCTGTATTTTAGGGACCTAGGTGGGATGAGGGCAAGCGTGAGATAGGTGGACCACAAGGATTTAACTTCTCCTGCAGGGCTGCAAAGCAGAGCAAGAAGTGGGGCCAGACTAGAAGTAGCATGTAGCGAGCACAAGCGGAGCAAGAACCTGCCTGGCAAGCCCTATCACATGTAGAAAATTACACCAGACATCTGTTTGTGCCCCTCAGTAGGGTAAGAAGCATGATGATGCTCCCTGGGCAAGGTACGTACTACATACAGCACCTGCCAACAGTTCTTGGTTGGGCTGAGCAAACATCTTACAGGTGCTCCCTGGCTGCAGGAGGGGCTGGAGGGGGGAGGATCTGCATTTGCCCCCTGTCAAAACATGTTCTGGCTGGGGCTGGGTGGAAGGAGGCGGTGGGAGCATGACCAGGAGTGGGGAAATGCTCACAGCCACTGCTAAGGCCACTCCATTCCTAAGTAAGGCCCTTTGAAGAGTGCCATTGCAATTTCAGTGCTTACTTTATCCAAATGATATGTCTGTACAAAAACATGTTAGAAGCTGCACATCTTGAGCAAATCTCTCCCAGTCTATGTACATTTACTGGCAGATCCTGACCTCTAGCAAACAGGTGTGTTTACATCAAAACCAAATCCTCAATAACTGGAAGTAAGAAGTACGTCACAATTTGGAAGAATTACAGCAAGACAGGGGTCGAGTAAAATCAAACTCTTTTTTGTCTTCCCTAAGGCTCCACAAGCTCCTATTGATTTGAAACAAATGGCAAGCTGCCTCTCTTAAAGCACGTGCATCAATGTGTATGTACTAAGAGCTTTCTTAATGATTTATCTGAGCTGATCCTGGTTCTCTCTAGCGTCTTGACCTCCACAGAAGGTAAACATGTAAAAACGTAACTCCAACCCTCCATTTAATTGCTTTAAAACTTAAAACAACCACACTTCTTGATGAAGGCAAATCACTCCGCAATGACACAATGTGCACAGGTCTCACCTTCTTTGCTGCACTGTTTTCTTCTGCCTGCGACGGGGGTCTATTCGTCTGAGGATGTAATTCAACCTCAGATGGTTGCTCTGTCTGCAACAACAAATCAGTCATTGCTACACCCAGAAAACTACTAGCGCTCATATACAATGAAGCCAATGAAAGGAAACGTTATACAGAAAAGAAAAGTTACTTTAACAATTCAACAGTAAGGGAAATGGACATCTAGGGTGACAGCTGAATGGATGACATACGCCTTTTGCAGATTTTTAATGGAAATAGTTTTCTTGCATTTTATTGTGCTAGGAAAACAAGAGAAAAGTTTTTGTATGAAGCAATAGGAACCATGTCTCAATGAAAATAACCTAGTACCCAGAATTTCTTCTAGAGTTACCCTTATGGCCTAAATACTCAGAGAAAGACTAAGGGGGGGGAATAAAAGCTAGAAGGATCTTGGATGCACCCTGTCATCTTATTATCTCCTGAAACCGATGAAAATTCATTGGCGTAAACCTCTGTCTTTGAAGTTTGCAAGGCTGGAGTGAGAATTCTGAATTATACCAAAAATTCCAGTAAAGTTACTGAAAACACAAGTCATAAAAGAAGCTAAATAAATCTTCCCTCCTCCCTTCTCACATTTCAAACAGAAACCAAGCTGAACACTCACCACACAGGTCTACACTTCAGCAAAGCAGAACACCCTCCCCCCAGCATATCTGACTGAGCAGCAAATTAAAACAGAGAGTTAATCCCTTGCTTTGCCTCTCCTGAAATCTTCCCACATCTTTCAGTTTGCTTCACCGGGACAGGGTACAGCACACTGACCAGGGAAGGGCATCAGAATTTGGAGCTACCTGTCCCCGGGCACACGGCAGCAAGCACGGAACCAACGCGGTGTCCAGAAGGTAAGGGCTGGCTCTCCAAGAGGGGGAAGGCAGGCAGGAGCAGTAGGCTGAGGCAGCCAGCATCTCCTCCTCCTTCCCAACTTCTGCCAAGTTGGAGCCACGCTGACAACGGCCCCCAGGCAGGAGAGGCGACCTGCCATCCTGCTCCCCCCTCAAAAAATGCTCATTTCTATGCAGGTGAAAGCTTGCATTTAAAACCAAGTTCAAGGCAAACCTCAGACTTTCAAGGGGCCAGGATTTTAGCCATAACAACGACAACAATAACCTGTCGCACACTGATGAACTTAATTCGCTGTTGCCAAGAGGTCTCTGCATAGGCCCATCAAGCTCTGTAGCAGTCACAAGCTTCCCAGTGCTTAACCATAAGTTAAAGAAAAATGACAGAAAGCATAGAATTTCATATATTTAAAAAGGAGGGACTTTTTCATACCACTTCCATAACAGACACAGTAAGAGCCGTACAGAAAGAGGCAGGGGGAACGTGGCTCTGTCAGGTTACTGCTGTTCTCCAACTGTACGGTGTCAAACATATGCACAAAGGAGGGAGATTTGGGATCTTTTCTTAAAATGCATGTGAAATTCCTTGGGGGAGGAAGAAAAGGTGGTTTGGCTGACAAGATTTCTCTGCCACCCTCTTCTAAGTGTGGTATATCTGTAGAGTTATCTGATGATTAAAAATAACCCCAACAACTCACCCTGTCATTTTCCAGTGTTTGAATATTAATATCTTAAATATTAGGATTTTAATAACTAATGGATACTAACATTTGAATTCTGGAAAGCTTTTCATGGGTTGAAGCGCTTCTTCTGTAACTATAGATTCCTGGTGCAAATAGGAGAGTGAAATGGAAAAAGCAATCTTTTTTTTTGTCTACAAAAAAATTCAAAGACCTCTAGAAGTCCATTTAACACAACAGCATGATAAAGAGCATTTCTTTATCAGCAAGCTGAATAACTCATAACCTCCCTGATTTCTACAACCACTTTTTATATATTTGAAAGAAATGAAGGCTCTAAGCACTGGTAACAGAAGCCTGGCAAAGTCCATGAGGCTTTCATGAATGATTTGGGGATAGCAAGGCTCAAAGACCCAACAGAGCCACAGTATAAATTTGGCCCGAAACCACATCACTTTGAGAAATCATTCCTTTAGGGACAGCAAGAGTAAACACAGTCTTTCAGAGAGCCATGTAATTCGCATACTATATACTCCTCACAGTGTAGCTTTGCTGCACAGCACAGAGCAATGACAGAGGTATACGAGAGCCAACTCCTAATGACCTTTCTTGGACAGGGAGCAGTAGGTATCTCCCTAACCTGGCCAGGCGGGCAGTCTCTGGTGCTCACACTCTTGTTGGAGTCTATACTAAACCTTGCATCAAAAGCAAGAATATATTAGCTTATTCCACAGAACGAAAAAGAAAGGAGACCAACCCCATGTTATTTATGCAGACATAAAATGTGGCTTTTTAAGAACTGAGGTGTTCAAACAGTATAGAAGTCACTAAATAGACTGGTACTCCACAATGTCAATTGCAAATAAACAGGAAAATTGAAATCACAGTAAGATAAAGGACCTGGAGGGGGAAAAAAAACCCACCCCAACCTTTTGCAGACTTCCCCCCCCCCCCCCCTTTTTTTAATAGTCTCATTGCAGGAGAATACTGTTTTAAACTGAAGGGAACCGAAAAGGGGGGGAAAAGGGTAAACTGTGTTCTGGTGGAAGCAAATATAAATTGGAGTGCTGAACCTAAAAAAGGTAAGATTTCAAAGTTCCCAACAGTTTGACATCACAGTTCCTACTGATGCAAGACGCGTTTTTTGCTAGCTGAGTACTGTGATGTGGCTGTCAGCCTAACAGCTGTGGTACCTGCTGACTGAGGCTGGGCCACTGCACTGGCCGCTCCTCCCTGCTGCCAGGAGGTGAGGATGGCAAAGCTCAGCAGCCAGCAGGGCAGGCAGGGGGTAAAAATAAATAGGTACACTTAAAAAAAACCAACAAAAAAACAACAAAAAAAACCCTAGTTCTGGGATGCAGCTCATGCATAATGAATAAAACCAAGTGACTGCCATGTCCATAAAGTGCCACCTAGTGGCATGTGGGACAGGCCATTTCTGAATGCTTTGCTTAAAGGAGAGTCCCAAAAAATAGCTGTCTGCATGATTCGGAGCCTGCAGACTGAGCCTGCCCCACAGGGTGGGCAGACAGCGGGGCTTGGACATGGTAAACTTCAGCTCTTTGGAGAGTCTCCTTTCCCTCTCATGCAGAAGCCAGGTCTACACATTAATGATCTGCCATACAAGCTACAAGTTCTCCCCTACAAAACATCTCCATTCCTCAAAGCGATGTGCCTCTGCACAAGTGCCCCAGCGTAAAATAAATCAGTATGCTGTTGCAGGGGATTTTGTTCAGGGACGGACAGCATTTAACACAGGCAAAAATCTTTTGTTAACTGCAACGCACATCAATGCAAAGATCCAGCTAACCCAACAAAGTGCTCCACGCGGGGCCTGAGAGGCTTTACAAATACATTTGCCAGCTGATGTCCCTCCACATGGGCCCCACACAGATTTTAAAGGAAAAATAACTCCTGCTTTTTCTTTTACCAGAGGGATTCTTCACAGATTTCCTTCCCTTCACTGATTTGGACATGGGGTGAAAGCCAGTCCCTGTAGCCTTCTGATCATGGGCACAGTGAGACTGGCTCCAGGATACTCCAGTGCAAGCTCCTATAGTGGAGCATAAGGAAAAGGTGATCCATCAGGAGCAGGTGACGTAGCTTCCCTTTAGTTCTTCATTGTTTTTATACCATGCTTAGTGTAGCCTTTGGGCAACTCATTTCTCATTCGGAAACACAGCAATAAACTGCCTCTCTCCATCACAGCAATAAATGTCTTAAAATTTTCCCAGATCTTAGAAACTTCTTACCATTATATTAGGGTTTAAAATTCTTCACCACTGGTTTATAAACCTGAAAGATTATACATTAGGCACTATGGTCTTCCAAAGGAAAATTCCATTATAGTAGTGTAAAAGTGTTTCAATGGAAGTGTCTCACACCCACAGAATAGAGTAAGCTGCTGACATAGGCAGTGTTGCTGTGCAGGCTGGTATGGCTGGGTCCACATCCAGGGTTACAGTAGATGGGCAAAGAATACCCTGCTCATGTGCACTACCAGCACTGCAAAAGAGTTTGCAAACCAGGCCTAAGAGTATGTTGATTTGGGGAAGAAAGACCACAGAAAAGAGCAAGACAGTGTCCTATTCCAAATCTCCTGAAGAGCTTCTCTTTGCAAAGACCAAAGTCCAGTTATTAACACACAGCATCTCCTTTTTGCCCAGCACAGTCTCATATTTTCTAGGAATAGCCATACCCTCCTCATTCTTCCTGGAAGAAGATAGAACTGGCTAACAGTTTCTGTACAACGGCCGCAGCCAGAGACCAACCTGTGGCCTAAGGCTGATACTGAGCATTAGGAAAGATAATTCCTCATCATTAAGGAGAGCATTAGGAATCGCAAATGCTCATTATTTCACTGCATGATCCTTGACCAGCCATTCATAATCTCCTCACTGCTCCATGTGACAATACTTAACAGTACCTTTCTAAAAGAATATGTAATGCTCACTTAAGCACTAAGTGCTTCGAAAGCCTCAGATGAAAGATTTTCATAACTGTAAGAGAACGCATTACCTTAACAACTGGTTCTTTGCTTACACTTCCAGTTCTTTTGCTTTGCAATGCTGTATTATATGTAGATTTCACACCCACTTTTCAAGACAATCCATAACTGATCTTCCAGAACAGAAGGTCTACGCGGAGCTTTCATATTTCCGTTACCTGAGAGCCTTTTTGCAAGAGGTGAAGTATATATTCAATCTTTCCCACAATTCAATCTCGCCCACACTTACGCTCCAGGCTAACTTTATACATGGAAATAGTCCCATTGCATTCAATGGCACTACTCACAGAAATGAAATTATCTTTATGCATTCACTGGAATAGCCCATAATCATTACCTATACAGTGCCACTGCTTAGCTTTGCAAAAAAGTATTGAGAACAGCTTATCTGAAAGAAAAAGTAGGATACTAAATATGCTTAACGCTCAGTATGTGCCCATTGCAATCTTCTATCATCTCTACGTTAAGTTCATTTTAAGAGGTATTTTGCTCCTTTCTAAACATGATATTTTTGCGCTTAATGCCAATTTCTAAGAAGTCAAGATGTCTCAATTCCAGTTTCTGTGAGTCTTGTGAATCCCACACTGAATCATCAATTCTTTTTATTGCTTGTTACTGAAACTGAAAATGGTAAAACAGAAAGAAAACCCATAGGGATGCAAATGCAACAAGCTGCCAGGGTCTTACTGTGCTGCCTGCTTTCTCAGCGCTGTGCAGCCCTGAAGTTTTGATAAGCTTTTTCTTTCCCCGAGCTATCTGAGGGCTGGTGATAAGGCTGAGGAAAAAGGCAGTAAATACAAACAAATTGCTGTAAGTTCAGCCCATTCCCAAGGAAAGAATAGGACACAGATGGAGGCATTAACAATCTGTTTTAGTACTCCACTTCCACAAAACCAGATTAACGTAAGCTAGAAAGGCGTATGTACATTCCACTAGAGATACAGGCATTGAATTCTTAGCTTTTTTTGTTGTTTTTACGAGAAATGTGAAGCCAAATTAAAAAATTATTACAACACGTTTTAATTAAGATACTCGCCCTTCTTCCACTCTCCCAGAAACCTCTTTAGAAAGGATTTTAAGGCATCCATCAACTACCCCCCAAATTCAACTTTAACTGTGCTACTTTTCACCACTTCTTAAACCGTAATTTATTTTGTCTGGCTGTTTTAGATTTAACATATAATTTTCCTGAGAGGAAGATAATCCACTTGTATTATATTAAAGTGGCAGATGGCAAAATCTTACATGTTACAGAAGACTTTCAGTTTTATTACAGTTGCAGGTTTCTTCAGTACCTATTGCTCTGATTATACCACATACGTTATTCTGCAGCCAAAACTGCGGAGATGATAAAAAAACCCCTAACTTCTTCTTGCACAGTGGTTGTAAATGCAAGCTTTAAAAGTATTCCTTTGGTTTAATACAAAATGGTTGTCTGGGAGAATACCACCATGTATACAAATACCAAGCTGCCAAAAGCAAAAGCTTCGCTTTTTTTTTTGGTAATTTTTATTTCTATAACAAAAAAGTTCCTTCCTGTAAAAAACTCCAGGTGTCCTGCCAGCACTTGACATTCCTCACGGCATTTTACAGAGTAAGGCAGCGCCTCAGTTGGCTGAATATTTTCTCCAACCAACCTCGTAACAGAGATAAGCAGACCCTACGCCACCTTCTGTATCTCGGCTTTGCCCAAAGACACTGGCAGTGGGGGGACGCCCAGACCAGCTCCTGGCACGGACCCTGCACGTGGCCATCCCGCTCAGGAGGCCAAGAGGTCTCAGCAGGACAGACGGGAGCCCTTCCCACCTCTTGGCCTCGGCACTACCGATCAGCGTGGGCACACGCCATCGAGCGTTACAGACCCAGCCCGAGTGTACCCCATGCTCATGGCTCTCCATGGATTCAGCAGAACTCGGAGGCACGCTAGTAGAGACAACTTCTTGAACTGGGTCCCAGCTTTCACTTGCAATTCTGGATGATGAATGGCCAGAAAGCTTCAAGGAATTACGAAGTATCAAGTAACATTTGGAGAGCAGAACATCTGATACGTTAAAAAGAATAATACCTTCGCTTTCCAACACCACCAGGTGCCTGTGACTGGGCAGAGCGACCCACCCACCATCCCTCGCAGCACTTCGTTTCCATGATTTTGCCCAATCTGTAACATCTAATGGTAACGATGGCCACTAAACTGAAAGCCTAATTCTGAACTCGCATAACACGGTGAGATTTTAATCTTCAGAGCTGCACTGTGCTTGGGATACTTCAATTTGATAATGTTAACAGCTGCCTACCTACTCCACTTCACTTGGACACTTTGCCTTCGCTCGTAATTTTATCAGTGCCTGTCAAAACTGCCAGCATGGAACCAGTGGGAAAATCAGGTCCCAAGGTCTCCAGAAATAAAAGTCCAGCACAAACCAGTGTGAATTTACAAAACCAACAGGCTTAAAATTTAGACTCTGGGAAAAGAGACTAGGAACATCAGTTTTTTCAGCCAAGATATACAGGGTTTTCTTCCAGTCCCACTGTTTTCAAATCCCCTTATACAGCACTGGCAGGATTGAAGATATGCCTTCATTACTGGACAGGAAGGTACTGAAATAGACTAATTTAAATAAAGGAACGTTGATCTAATTGGGCAACATTGCAGATAGTGAGCTGATGTTGGATAAAATCCCAAAGTTATATTTGCTCTTCAGTGTTCATCCATAATTCCTATTAATATAAATATGTTACTAAATCTCCCACAGTAAGCAGATGTGGTAAATGACTTCTGTAGGCTTAAAAGCCAACAGTAATAAAGTATTATTTTGTTTTCTATTAAAAAAAATAACAACAGAGACTTATATGAGATATGCATACACATGTTTGGTTCCAGTGGAGTGTTATTCATGAGCACCCGAAGTTATTTCCTATCTGAAATCTGTGCCACTGCAAATCAGCTACACAGCTATTTGCCTTCCTGTTGTGATTCTTACAGCCTCCAAGTTACATAAATTTTCTATGTACAGCCCGGGGTCTGCACAAAAATTTTGGGGCCACCTTTATGCCATTTCTCCTTGATGACTTAAGTTTACCGTTAAGTTAGGAACACAAGATCAGGAAAAATTACCCAAGCCACTGAATCCAGTCCTCTACAAGCCCAGATAAAAACACAGCAGGTATTTCAACAAGCTACAGCTTATCTGTTCTATATGCCATCACTCGGGGTGGGGCTGATGATGATGGGGATGACACCAAAAACCCTAAAAACTTAAACACACAAACAAATTTAAAAAAAAGTGGAAAAGCCTTAACTACAGCATGTCATGGGAAGTGAGCAGGAGAGGTAAGGAATTGCCAGTGTCTTAAGCCTGTATAAGAGCTTGCAGCATGTTAAATACTTATGGTCGAAAGAAATAGGGAAACTGATACAGAAAAAGTTATCCTTAAATCCAAGCAGCTACTGCAGACTTGCTAAGTGTGAGATGTGCTACTAGGGATTACAGAAGGTGTCAGTGAAGTTACACACAGATATACACAGTAGTAAAAGGAAAACACTTCAAAATAACCTATTATCCAAAACAAAACTCTAGTCTTTGTATAAGCCTGTTTCCATACATAATCTTTCCAAGTGCCCTTTATAGAATTTAGGCAAAACTTGAATTACTTTCTTTTTTTTAAATACAAAAGCAACCTGAATTGAGGGTTCTAATAAAGCATTTCATACTGCCTTACTGGAAACATCAATTCAAAATGGCTTGCAGTGCAGAGATACAGGCTGGAATTTGGGTTAAAAGATCACAAATTGGAGATAATGGTGTATCCACATTATGTAAACTTGCCTTTTGTCCATCTTTACTTATTAAATTCACTTACAGTCACCATAGGGACCTCAGATGGAAGCATCACTGCATCAAAGAAACGTCTGGTAAAAGCTCTGAGGAAAACTTGGGTACAGTTCATGGACTGATATGAAGTCAACACAATGCTGACTTTGGCGATGGAGGAAAAATCCTGAGGAAATGAAGCCACCATAGCCTTTTAAAGGCCATCAAGAAGAAAGAAACACAGAGTTAATCCATCAACTCTAAAACCCATTGTAGAGGAAAGAAGAGATGCAGCTGCATCTGTAAAGATGTCTACCCACCAGAGGTGTGGAATGGCATGGGCTGGCAGCAGCAATCCAGAGCAGAGAAGCCAGCCCCACTGCTATTTCCCCACAAACCAGCCAAGTCCTTGCAGGATCCCAAGACTCGAACCTCCCACAGTAAGCCTGTGCATCCACTGAGCTCTGGAGTCAAGGCCACAGTAGTATGAGCTCTAAGTTGGACCTTGCGCTATGCTTACCCACCCAGTGATACAGTCCTGCTCCCTCGTTATTCAGCTGACTGCACTATGGAGGCAGAGTTGGACACGGACATAATTTAATAAGTTTGTGGTATGACTAGAGATGTTTGGCACACTCTGAATAACCAGTGTTCCAGTAACTTACTGAGCTTGATTACCTTGGAGGTTCTGACAGGAAAAATAATGTTTTCCTAAAGGCTGAAGCAAATTCTACTAAAAACATCAGCAACCCAGGACCAAAGTCAAGATGCCATTTCTATATTGCTATTGATTAAGCTCACAGAAGGACTGCAGCTCCACTGAAATGTAATACCTACCCCTTGGTACCTCTCTTTTATGCACTTTGGCCTTTACATCCCATGAGCCCTTTAATCTCACTCTAAAGAGCCAACTGGTTCAGGCTGCTTCTCAGCCATCCATAGAAAACTGTAGTCCTCAGAAGAAATGATTTCCCTCTCCTCCTCCATCAACTGATTTCCAAAGCTGAGCCAGAATAATCACACCACGAGCATACTTATATGGTGCACAGCCACCTGGAATATGTGGGGTTTGCTTCATTTCCAAGCTACATTTGTCATTCACAGCGCTTAACTACAGGCATATAGCAAAATGTTTAGGCGATAAAAAAGGGTTTTCAATAACATTGTTGAAAAATAAGTTAAAACAGAAATTTAAGGAGAGTTTGGTAAATCTTGAAGCAGGAAAAAGCTGAATGTGTCATTTCAGCATCATGGCTTTTCTTCAGTTGTTGATCTTGCCTCAGATTTGAAAGCAGATCCCTCCCTCCAACTTCTTCGTGCTCTTTAAATCAAGGGCCCCACTGGACTAATGTAATCCATATGCTTACTATTGCTTACATGCTATTCGTAAGGGTCAGCTCCACTGAATTATGACTGCCTCACACATACTTCCCTACTGTCTGTTACCTTTATCACAGAAAGGCACGCTTAGAGATAAAATAAACAATGTGACAAGCGTGAAGTTTATTATGTTTTCAAGAACTGGTTTTATGTACATTTTTGCTAGATGACCTAACGAGAATATTTTGATGATATATTTGATTAATTATCTTTAAAAATCATCAAATAAATTAAGTAAATGTAAGTGATGCATGTAAGCAAAGCATCTGCTATATATTCATTAATGAGTAGACAAGGAAGCCACTTTTTTTTTTTTTCCTTTCAGAAACTAGACTTTTGTATAAGAGAGGATTGGATCAAGAATTTCACGAGAATCTTCTTATCATTTTAGAAAGGTCCTATATTCTGCATAGCCCAGTGTAGGATGAGCAGTTGGTTCAGTATTTGTGATGTGGTAAGGAAGCTGCTAGACATGCATAAATAAATTAACACCTCTCCTCACTGCCCTGCTATGGAAATGCAATCTATCGTAGGACATGAAAATGAACAATTAGCAGAACCTTGCTTGAAAACAATGCTTTTTTCCCCTAAGAACAGGATTTGTTGTATTTACTGCTTTTCTAGATGGCACCGAGAGGGCTTGCAAGCCTGAGCAGTGGCAGGAGGGCCAGCATGGGCTGCAGCAGCAGCTGCTCCAGGCACAGGGCAGGGAGGCAGGGAGCTGTGGGACAGAGGGAAGCCAGAGGGAAACACTGCTCTCTTCTCTTCAGGAGTGTTAGAGAAAGCAGGAATGCGATGGGTGCGCTAAGAAGCATGAGGTGTTAGCAGTATGGCTAGTGCCATACTGACTTGGGGGAAGCATGCGATCTCAAACCAGAATGCTCTACAGTCCTCAAGGTAGAAATTAGCTGCACTCAGATGCTAAAAAGGGCTGGGGAGAGGAAGAGAGCAACAAGCCTTTTATCATTTCTATCATAAGCACTGTGCAGCAGGAGGCATTCAACAGCAGACTCTTAAGAGTAGGTCCAAAACTCAAGTGAGGACTGTTTCTGGCCCAAGGAAGGTGTCTCACCAAGCTTTTTATATGCAGTGGGCTGTTAGATCCCCTGTGGACTTGTTTTCTATTACACACTTCACCTAAGAGAGTTAATATGAAGCTTACTGCTGCCTAAGACTTAACAGAGCCAACAACATAAAAAGAACAAGACACTGATCTTCCATCATCTCCTAAAACATGAAGTGCAGATACGTATGATTTAGTCAATTTGCATTGTGCTGTGGTCATGTGATGCTCTAAAAGCAAACAAACAAAAACTCATCCTAAAAGCAAAACAAAAGCACACCACTAATGGTTTGAAACTTAATAACCTAACTGACACGGCATTTGCTTCCTTTCAGCACTGTTTTTTAAACCTATGGGTGAAATACACTCTTACATGCTGCGGCTCCCTTAGCAGATGCCTTCTGAGAATTTGAAGCTTAAGAAGCAAATAGCAGGTATTCAAGCCCATGCCTTTCAGGTATGAAACTCTTCGTAGTAGACTCACCTCACCACCCTTTAATTTACAGTTTTGTCTAGTGGCTGCATGTCAGCTCCACTACAAAGAGATTTAGTTAGTCTGTAATTTGACACTGCATCACATGGGCTAGACAGACCAATGCAGAAGGACATGTATGGCACCGCAGAGCAAACTGCAGCTTTGCATTAACTTGGAAGCAAGAACAACTGCCATGTCTAAGCCAACTTGTCCTAACCACTGCAGCAGTAACATAAATAAGCGAATAATACACAGCAAAGGGCTAGACCTTTGTCCATACCTGAGATACAGAAGGTCGAGGGGGCAGTGCAGGCGGTGGTGGGGGCAGCCAGCCAGACCTCACAGCTGAACAGTGAGAAAAGAAGATAAAAAAACAAACCAAACAAACAAAACCACATTAATGTAATTCCAAATAAAACCAGAATTAATTTCCATGCTTATTTCTAGTGAAGAAGCAGTATTCAACATTTTAATGACAGAAACCAAACTTGATCTTTAATAAGCAAAACCTTGTTTGAAATAACTTCATGAGCAGTGATTGAGTTGTGATTTAATTGCCGTAAAAACCCACAACGTTATGATAAAAAAACAGAGATGGAAGCCAGTCGGCCACAAAAGCTGTAGCTAAAGCAATCCAATTCTAGTTAAAGAACCCCAGAAACAGGGTCTACTTGTCCTTGGGATTTTGCTCTTTGTCATTAACATTATTGCCTTTTAAAAAAAGTGATGCTTTAGCATCCAATGTAGACATTAGCATTCACTCCAGATAAAACACACTATTATGAGGGAGTGCAGCCTTAAAAAAGAAAACATCTGCCATGGAATTAATAGGACAAAAGCCTAAATGGACCAAAAAGAAATCCATTTCTTTGGCTTTATGTTTTGTATTTGCATGTTATTACTCATTGGCGGTATTTTGGAGGGAAAAGGAGAAGCAAAAGGAGGAAGACAAATCTTAATGGTTAGTTCAGGTCCCTTTAACATAATGCAATGTCAGCTTTTAGTTTGAGCCAGCACAAAGGGAGAGTAACAATCCGGTAGGTCCAGCTACTGTATTTCTCAGTTTCCTTAAAATACCTAAAACCCATCATAAGACAAATCTACAGGACAAATTATGGCTTCCAAAGGCTGCTGCAGAAAGGAGGACTAGACTAACACAGACAACAACCAGGACTGGTGGGAGTCCTTGGGTGGGATACCCTCCCCAAGATCCTGTTGCACTGAGTGCTCAGCACTTGCACTGGCAAAGATACCAGACAGTCCATCCTGCACTGGTGGTTATTTGTATAGCAAAAAAACCCCAACAATATTAAACTTAGAAATGTCTTTTACCACAATAATGCTAAGCAAGCAACTACATTTATACACTTTTTATTTCCATGCATACTTTAAAAAGCCACAAAGACCATTACGAGCCTTGTTATAGCTTAGCCATTTACATATTTTATACACCAAGTCTAAAAATGTCTACATGGTTGAAAATATGAAGACAAAGGATATTAACCATTAAGGACAACAGTGACATGAGAGTAAAAATGTGTGGGTGAAAACATCGAGAACAATCATGTTGGCTACATACAGCTCCAAAGAAGCTTATGATACATCAGGGTTTTTTACATCTTCTGTATCATCATCACCTCTCGAATCAAAATGAAGCCTAATATCACTGCACACAATGCCAGAGAGGCAGAACAATTAAAACCCAACTTAGGTTAAGCAAGGGAGCCACTAACACACCTACAGGTCTAAGAGAGATTTGAAAAAACATGGTCATAAGGATCCCTTCTCTTGCATTTCATTACTTCTGTTTATAAGACTGCTACAATACCTGCATGACGTTGTCACTACATTCTCCATCTCTTCTGTGCAACTGAGCTTTAGAAAGGAACAGTGGAGTAAGAAACCTTCCTTTCCTTTAGTCTGAACTTCAGGTTATTACTTCATTTATCTGAGCACTGAGGGTAGCTTTGGCAATTATGGCTAGTAACAATATTTGAAACACCATCTAACTCTAACACCAGGACTCTGTGGGTCCACCAGCTGCACGCTGTAATAGCAGACAAGTACGTATGCTCAACATGATACGTGTATCTTCAGGAAACCTGGTGGGAGCTGTGCTGCAACACTCCATGGAAAACACCTGCGTGCACCTAACCCTCCCACCACCACCAGCGGTTGTCACTGCAAGGGTATCATCTCTGCTCTCCAAACAGCTCTAATGTCACGGGGGAGCGTGAATCTCACACACTTCCTAACGAGCCCCCAGCAGCCCAAACACGAAGCTATGGAGAGCACTGCTGCCATGAGCACGGGAGTCCCTGGGAAGGGGCACATGGGGCCGGGGTCAGTGGTGCTGCGGGCAGGCACCAGCCCCAGCAGCTCCCGCGGCCCTTCCGAATATACATAGCCCCCTCCAAGGCCCATTGGTTTTGTATTTGCTGGTTTACACTCCGGCAGGCCCTCAAAAGCTTTGCTACAAGAGCTGCATCCATTGAGAACTCGCCTCAACTTCAGCTCTACATACAGCACTTACTGTCCTCACTCCCTGATTCTTCAAACCCCGCCATATACCTAGGAAAGCAGCAGTGTACTCTTTACGCAGAAAGGCACTGGGCTTGCTGGAAAAGCATCTCCTGAAGATGTTGCACGCACTGTGAAACTCCACAAGTCTCCTGGGATTTGGCTTACAAAATTCCAAAGGGAAAAATAATTTTTCTGTAAAATGGTCAAATTAAAAAAAAAACAAACAACAAAACCACCAAAAAATCCCACCCCCAAAAACCTGCTTCTTCAGCTTTCAAAATACAACATATATAAATTTAGCATTAAAGAAGTTAGATGCTTACACCATGTGCATTTGACCCAGTTTCCTCCTTTTAATCCTGCAAATTCTAACTTAAGCTACTCATGAAATATTCATAAAATTCCTGCTGTTGCAGAACATCTTTGGCCTGTTGTTAGAAGGAAATCCTGCTTATGTGAGCACAATTGCTAGACAAAAGTTAGTTGACTTTTGAGGACTCATAACAACTTACAAAAAACCCTCACTTTTTTTTCCCCACAGGACAATGAACAAAGATTTAATGTCAGATGCTGCATGCTTCAGCCTTCTCCAGTGTCACTACCCTAACAGAGGACAGTACTAACTGATACTTACAGGGTTTTATGTGTATCAGCATGTGACTTGTACTATTAGGCTATTCCAGAATACCTTCCTTCCTGGGAGATTGCCCTGCACAGATCAGCTCTTGCTATTAGAGGTGGCATCACTATGTTAGGTCTGGAAGCGAACACAAATACAGCGGGAGGTCTGTTTCCAAAATTAAAGCAAGTAACCTGGGACTGAGCAGCCAACAGACAAATGTTGTAGTTCTGGGTACACACCTCAGAGCTTGGATAAGCTGAACGCCATTGCTCTTTGAAAACAAATCTTCACATCCTGTGCAAAAGCAGATGGAGCTGGAGGGAACGGGATGGGCGTCCCACAGCTCACCTTGCTGCTGAGCCGCTTGCTGGTATGCAAACCAGAGTAAGCCATGTAAAGCAAATCTCATAGATAGCACTGTGGAAAGGCCATAGAGGTACCAGTAAAATAGATTTAAGTATATCCAATATCCATATCCCAGGTATTCCTGTAAATGGTTATCATTTTCATGCACTAGTTGTCACATCCCAACATTGGAGTGACTCAGGTTCGTGCATTTCCTTTGTCAGAATTAAGGTGAAACAACAGCAGGGGAGTTCAAACAACAACCAACGTTTATTCAACCTAGCTAACCTTGCCCAAGTACAAGTGAACTTATCCATATGAATTTTTTGCCAGACTATAATTTGTCAGACTGTCACACTAGTTACTCCAACAAAGATAGCAATTGGGCTTTCAGTTTTCAAAATCATAGCTCTTTATTTCACATGTTTACACTTCAAAGTGGATTATCTGCATGGAAAGCTTCCAGGATCATTTTTCTGCCCTATTTTGGCAAACACAAATGTTGGATAGCACTAACAGGACACTACACTAGATTAAAAAAACAGGTTTTCCAATCTGAAGCTAGATTAGTATTTTAAAACAAACACCAGGCTGTAACTGTACACTCTGAGAACAGGCCATCCCATCCTATCTGGCCATGCCACTCTGCCTCCAGCCTCCCTAGCAGACAACACAAACCCTCAGCACTTTCATTACCCACAGTAGTGAAAAATATCAATCATGGTGACCATCCAAATAGCTCCTTTACTTGACTTATTTGATCTAGGAAGAAGAGACCAAGGAAAAACATAAAATTATCATAGTCCAGTCAAACCTATGCAAAGTAGGTCTTTAGCTCACCAGGCACAGCAGCAGGGGAGGGTTCCAAAATTAGCGTGGAAAAAATTTGGGCCCTTGGGATCCTTTAGAGCAACCTGTAAGAGCAACATGCTGCACCTCTCTCACCCAATGATAGTCACTTGTCCTCTTGTTTCTTAGTATTGAAGAAAACTGCCATAAAACACTGAGCTTCTGGATGCATGCTATTTTTTAAAATTAATACTGGAACAGCAGCATATAAAACTACTCTTCCTGAAACATTTCCATGTCAGGTATTTATTTCACTTACATTCTTTGCAGCTGTCTTCCTTCTTGGTTTTATGTCTATCACCTTACCCTGGGTATCACCTCAGTTAATGATTTGGGTGGAAAAAAATGTACTCCTTTTCCTCATCTGAACTGAATCCGTACATAAGAAATGTCCTGAAAGAACAGTGGTTTTCATGGGTCAAGGGCCATTTTGTACCTTTCTAGCCAAAGTGAAACTAGATATACTGGCTACCAAAGGAGGCTGATGTCACCTCACGTCAAAACCCTACACACCTTTCACCCCAGGTACAACAGGGCACCCAGAGTTTGGTGGGTCCTCTTACTTCGGTCACCATTCCCAAAGGGAGAAAGAGGCCTGTGTTTCTAAACTCACACAAAGGGTGCAGCCCTAAGCAAACCCAGCCTAAATCCAGGCTGACCTGGATCCAGATGGCCTAAATCCAGGTTCTTGCTTCTGTTCTGCACCCCCCACCCCCCCCCCTCACCATGCCTTCCGCAATTGGGTAGGGAGCATCCAGGGACTTAAACTGGGAGAAAACTCTGATAGAGTTCCTCTGTAGAGTCTGGCTGATGTGTTTGGCATTTTTCAAGTGGATGCTACAGCACTGTTGGATCA
Source organism: Astur gentilis (assembly GCF_929443795.1). NCBI lineage: Eukaryota > Metazoa > Chordata > Aves > Accipitriformes > Accipitridae > Astur > Astur gentilis. The sequence goes on along the minus strand of NC_064910.1, from coordinate 20,637,755 downwards.
AGGCAGAGCTGGTTGCATGGCAGTTTTACATCAGTTTATGCTGCTTCAGAGTGCTTAGCTCCCAGATTAGGTTTAACAAAAGACCAACCAATTCATTTTAACAGGAAGCAAAGAATCAGCAATACTGAAAACAGTTAAAGAAAGATAAACCAACAGAATGAATTATTCTTCAGTTCCCCAAACTACCCGAGGAACCAAAGCCTTAGGTAGTTTGGGAAGGAAGCCTTAGCCTTCGGTTCCTTAGGTAGTTTGGATAGCCTTAGGCTTCAGTTCCTTAGGTAGTTTGGCAAGCTGGCATTTTCACCCTTTCACTCTGGTGCTATTTTGGAGAGTTTGAGAGACTTTTCCTGCTTCTGTTGCCAAAGGCAAACCACAGAAAAGTTCTGTGTCTAAGCTGGTTTCTGTTTACCTCCATCTTACAAAACTTCCCCTCTTGTTTGCTGAAATTTGTACTTCAATATCCCATAGTACTGATAACATTCTCTGCACTGCTTCATTTATTTACTTTCCTGACAAAGGCATTAGTAAGGTGATTGTGAAATAACTGTTTCTCAAGAGATCTGATTTATTAATTCTCAATTCTATGTCTGCAAAAAGTTCCAACGGAAAAAAAATTTTAATGCTGTAGCCAGAAATGTAAATTTAATGAAGGATTCTAGTAAGGTGGTTGTGAAATATCTATTTATCCATGGATCTGTTTCAATAATTCTTACTAATGTCTCCTCAGAAGGTAATAGCAATGCAAAAAAAAGATGTTAGACTTCTGATACTAATTTTCTTATCGGGTTTGTAGAAAGATTGTAGAAAGCATCGCCAGCACCAGAATAACCTCTTCTCACAATTAGTTTTGGGAACCTACTCAGCAGGAGAGCTTCATGCATCACAGTGAGTGATGCACACACCTGATGTCACAGACACACTCTTGTCACAGGTGTGCTTCATGTGCTAATCATACAGAACATCACTTGTACCTCAATTGCATGGAAAATTATTCAAGTACTTTCTAAGTAATTAGGAAGATATATAGCCAGACCTTAAGCAATTAATGCTTCTGCACTATGAACTTGCAGGTGTGAACTTCATTTAGGACACTGGTGTGCTTACAGATTTGATGGGTCACTTTCAAATAAACAAGCAAGACAGCATAAGAGGCGGTTTTTATGATGTCTTTTTTAAATGCCCTATCCATGAAATTCAGCATGTTTTAAGTAAAATCTGTAGAACAGATTTTTTTTGTTTTAAACCACTTATTTTCTGTTTTCTGTCATATATCTACAACATCTGTATTTTTAACTTCCCGTCCCTCATCTTCCCTAAACCATTTCAACTTCTAGTTACTGTTTTCTCTACCCCTTCCCTTTCTGTGTGTTTCTATGTGGGGCCTGTTCCTCCCGCCTCCCTCCCCCCTTTAAGGAAACTATTCACGATTTTGTTCCCTCTCTTGTCACATTTAGCTTCATTCTCCACCCACGGGGAGGCACAGCCCCTCCACCTACCTCCCACAGATCCAGGTTGCCAGAGCTTCTCACACCTGGAGATCCCAATGGGAGTGCTGGAGGCTCCAGCACTTGCCGCCTGTGACCACTTCCAACACGGATCAACTCAGAGCAGGGGCATGGGAGCCAGGAAGAGCAGTGGGCTACCACCCACCACCCCTCCAGTCCCACCTGCGCTGCAGACACTTCTCCAGGACGTCTGCATCTTCAGGGTCTCCCCCACAAGGGGGACAACTTGCCCCCCCGGTTCCACGAGAACTAGGAGATTCTCTCTTGTTTAACCTGTAAAGCTGTTCTACTACGGGCAAACAGTTTTTTCATGGAACAGAGTAAGCCACATGGGATCAAGAAAATAGGTCAGCGGGGCTGGTAGGGCCAGCCAAGAACATTTCAACCCTAACAATATTAAGTAGAAAAGAGGTTTTGGATTAGAAATTTCATTTTTAACAACCTGCAAAAGAATGAAAACAGACCGTAAACCGTTCCTCAATCCCAGAAAGACAAGAGCCAAGATTAGAAAAATGGGAAAAAGCAATTTAAAAGAACTTCCATTTACACAAATTGTCACGAAACAGTTACACTTGCAAGGCTGGTAAGATTTACCCCAGTTTGCACACAAGTACTCTCTGGACTCGGACCCTAGAGAGATATAAAAATTTAAAAATCTAAAAATGCAGAAATAAGTTCCCCCATCAGATTCCTATCATGTAATAACCATTCATCCATTTATGCACTCACTATTTTCTTCAGCCTATTCAACCTTAATTATGCCCTTGTCCAGTTGGGCAAAGAAATAAGTTACATTGTTGTAAACACATAAATCCTTCATAAAAAATTCTAAAAGGCTGAGAGGCATAAAACTCTTCCATTCAAATCAGAGCGAAGACATTCATATTTTATTCAGAATAAGCTCAGTTCAGTGATCACATATATTCTGAAGGGGAACAGAACTAGAAGAAAACAGCAGCTCCAGTAACAGATCAGGAGCTGAGTCCCAAAAGAAAGAAAATAATGTAATCTATTCTCTGCTTCAAAAAAAAAAGTTTTTGCAACATTTCTGTTAAGAAAGCATTTCACAGTATTTTCATTGTAGTGATACAGTGCAGAAGAGTATGAACAGCAGCTCTCAATTTTGTGTTCTCTATGGTTTATGTGTAAAAGACATTTTTAATTTAAATTGCAATTGTTGTTACAACCCTGACAACCAAAGGTATTAACTTGACTCTGCACTCTTAAGTCGATGAAGCTGGCAACATTAGAGCTCTTGTATACTGTGCAAACAATATTCAGCAAAATGGCATATTTCGCTGATGGTATTCGCTATTATCACTATTCTAAAATAAAGGTCCTTCAGAATTGTCATCTTCCTAATTTAGTGTTTTGATCTGATTAATAAACACAACACAGTAACATGCAAGACAGCACAGTACTACACCATGAGTAAAATCCAGCCCTACTACCCAAGAAAGTAGCTAGTATTTACTAAATCAAGACCAATACAAAAGCAATGAGAGGAGCAGGTCCTGAAAATTAATTACCTAATTAAATTGACTGTGATCTAAATTCAGCATTAAAACAGACATTACTCTTCTAGGTTCCCCGTGTCACTTCAGCTTTGAAAAAAAGTTAGTTGAGAAATCTGTATTTATGGTAACACAAACAACAGAACCCCTTCCATAACTCCCTAAAAGCTTGCCTTTAGTAACTAAGACTTGCAGACAGCTAACCTCAATAGATACAGGTATTTCCTAGCAAATACAATTAGATTCATAGAATCGTTTAGTTTAGAAAAGACCTTTAAGATCATCAGTCCAACCGTTAACCTAGCACTGCCAAGTCCACCACTAAACCATGTCCCTCAGCACCACATCTACACGTCTTTTAAATACCTCCAGGGATGGTGACTCAACCGCTTCCCTGGGCAGCCTGTTCCAATGCTTGACAACCCTTTCGGTGAAGAAATTTTTCCTCATATCCAATCTAAACCTCCCCTGCCGCAACTTGAGGCCATTTCCTCTCTTCCTATTGCCTGTTACTTGGGAGAAGAGACCGACTCCCACCTCGCTACACCCTCCTTTCAGGTAGTTGTAGAGAGCGATCAGGTCTCCCTTCAGCATCCTTTTCTCCAGGCCAAACAGCCCCAGCTCCCTCAGCCGCTCCTCATAAGACTTGTGCTCCAGGCCCCTCACCAGCTTCGTTGCCCTTCTCTGGACACGCTCCAGCACCTCCATGTCTTTCTTGTAGTGAGGGGCCCAAAACTGAACACAGGACTCGAGGTGCGGCCTCACCAGTGCTGAATATGGGGGAACAATCTCTTCCCTACTTCTGCTGGCCACACTATTTCTGATACAGGCCAGGATGCCGTTGGCCTTCTTGGCCACCTGAGCACACTGCTGGCTCATACTCAGCCGGCTGTCGACCAACACCCCCAGGTCCTTTTCTGACGGGCAGCTTTCCAGCCACTCTTCCCCAAGCCTGTCACGTTGCATGCAGTTGTTCTGAGCCAATTAGGCATAAAGTTATTAATTAAGCATAAAAGAATACAGAAGATAACACAGTAATCATACTTATCTAGGTTAAGTTTGGCAGGTTTTTTAGTACCCAGTTCCGTGTGCCCAAAAGGGAAAGTCACCTGCATTTGGCTCACCAAGCTAAAAACACAATGTAGCTGAAAACACCTGCAAACAGTATTAAGGTAGCTATTTGGAACTGTTTGTATCAAAATGTGTATGACAACAGAGCAACAATCATTTTAATTCTCCAAATCCTCTTTCCCCCACAATTGCAGAACTGTTTTATTTGATACATAGACTGAGAACATTCAGAAATACATAAAATTTGTCTGTGGTTGGGAAAGTATGAAAAACTAAAGACATCTCAACACACACTTACTATTCAGAAATCTCTATAGTCGGCAAATAAAACCCACCAAGCCTGTACGTTCAAGGAAAGGTTGTGCTAATTGAATGAAGTAATGAAGGTTTGATGAAGTAAAGGAAGTAACAAAGAGTCTTCTTCAAAGGTATGAAAAAGAGGATAAAATGTGATGCTGAATGCCAGTCTTCCTCTAGCACTAACGAAAATGAAAGGGTGAAGAAAGAAGTTTGTATTGACTGAGCCTTATGACAAAAGTACTACTTTAAACTGCGCAGGAAACATGTATGTGAAGGAATACAGAAGTGATGCAAGGACACATTTATATCACTTACAGGAATACTGATGCATACCAATAAATCTGTGCCCTTGTTCCTTTTCCGTGAACATTACATTTAGAGCAGAGGGGACATTTTCTTATCCGGCAGCCATCACCAGCCCAGCAGAGCTAAGCAGAGGTTTCATATCTGACTGTAGTTAGGAAATCATCATCCATAACGGAAAACACTGCACTTACAATAAAATGCTAGTTGTGTTTCCGCCTTACCAAGTGCGGTACTTAACACCTCACATTTTAAAAGGGAAAAAACCCAAAAAGATACTAGCCCCACATTGCTGGCTGACACTGGCACCACCAAAGGGGCAAATCCAGGTTACAGTGAGTATTTGCTTACAAGCCGACATAAGAAATGGTGCCTGCATTCCACACGTTCTTCACTGCAGGGACAGCCGCAGCAGGAGGCGAGTTTCAAAAGCAAATGAGTGCTGAAAGCCTTCAGTGAAAAATTCATTTGTAAATAGTTATATGGCTGTTTTGATGAATTACACAGAGATATTCAATCTGCTTCCATATCAACATGAAACTACACTGTTTATGACAATTTTGTTGTTTCATCAAAGCAGATTCTTTTCCAAACAAGTATCCTTTGTTCAACAGAACTGTTAATTAAAAGAAGTTATGCAATTCAGAAATGAAACTAAATGGGAAATAAAATGTATTTCAGAGGCATCTGTATCAATCTAACAAGACCCAGACTGCTGTCACTGTCTATAATTGCCCAGAAGTAAATTCTTCAGTAGTTGTCATGGGCAGAAAACATAACCAAGCAAAAGGCCAGAAGACAATGGATCTATTTTGGGGTTTTAATACTTAAGCTGAGACTTGCCCCAGAGCCAGAGTTACCCCAAGGCAGACACTAGCTTACTGCTGCTGTCAAGGGTAAAAGGTGGCTGGAGGCGTCGCTGCAGGATCCTATCTGGCTGGCAGACTCCATGGGCATGCTGCACCAGGCTCCGAGCGGCGGCAATTATGGCCCCCTCACGATCTGCTCACTCATCTGGATCACAGGACAGACGGAAGGGAGCATGAGGAGCCCCAGAGAGCAACTAAATCTGCAGACGACCTTTGTGAACAGTACAGGAAAGCTTTGCGGACCACAGGCTCCCAGGTCTTACTCTGGGAGCTCTTGGCTAGTACCTGACTAGACAAGAGGGCTAGAGAAGAAATGAAGATGTAAACCAGGTCATGTACGTATTTAAAATGACATTTTTGTTTCTACTTAAAACATGTTGTTGTCTTTCCAGGAATGCATAAAACTCAGCCAAATATTTTCTTAATATGTACATAGGCCAAATGCCAGAGATTATATATTCAACAAAAAGAAATACATTGAGAATCCAGCAGTACTGAATTTTTCTCAGATGCTAACGTAAAGACTACATGATAAAAAAAAAGAAGAGATTTCTGTCTCTTAACATCTCTTAACAGAAATTCCCATATCGACACTTCAGAAGGTGGGGCCTTTCATTAAGTTGCCTTGGGTTTTTTATGTTTTTCCTGGGTAACACTAGTTAACAGCATCTCGGAAGAGTGCAGCTATGGAGTATGAATGAAGGTGCCTCCTTCAAGTGCAGTTATGTTCCAGTTCAACAATTTTAAAGCACAGTTTTTGTGGCTAGTACATTGCTGGACATCCCAGCCATCGCAGGTAAATGTTCTGTATATACTTGCCAGGAGAGGGGCATCATAAGATGGTGGCAAACATGATATAGCAGCAGTAAATGAAAAACAAACAAAAACACCCCTGCAAAAAAGTGCCTGCAACAAGGATCTGCCACAGTCTTTGGCTGAATTTACCTGAAGAAGAGAGATTTTTCTTTTCCTGTGCTTTAAAAATGAAATAAAAAATGCTCCAATTACAAAAATGCACTGGTGGCTTTACAATTAAAGAAGTGATACCTATAGATCAACATAACCAACAAGAAACTGAAAATAAAACTCACTACTACTGAGCACTTCTTTGCAGGTGTGGGAGCAGATTATCTAGCAAACTCCCCAAATCAGGATTATTTCTGAACAAGAATTAGTAGGACAAAAACTAATGTACTGAAATGGGATTATTCTAATCATGTTGGATATACCCTGAAAGCTATTAAAATGGTCAATTTTACAGTCTGGTTTTCTGTACTGACACTAAGCAATATGGTGGTGCTAGAAGAGATGGTCATTCTAGCTAATTTTTGTGGTTCAGCTGTGACAATGAGACTATTTTTGAAAACCTAGGAAGGAAGGAAAGCAGGGAAGAATGTAAAGCAAAAATTCAGTTGAGAGTACATTAGGACAGAAAGTAATCAACTGACCTGTGGGTAGAAACACATCAGGTTTGATATTTATGCCAGGCTGCATTATCCCAATAGCCAACAAACCTAGATAGTACATTGCCACCACATTATCTATATTGTAAATCTGTATCATCTGATAGCAGATGAAAACTATTCTAACTTAATTTTTCTTAATTTTTTATACTGTCAGCAGAAATAAGAATACAGCTTGTTATTATACAACTGTGTGCAATTTACTTCACACAAACATGCACACACATTCTTTTTGGTAAGGCTCTTTGGTTTAAGGTGACAGCGCTCAATCCCTCTGTCTTCCTACAAATCGTGTTTTTAGAAAGTGCAAAGTGCACCTCGGTAAAGAGTTTGACCGAAACAATGACCAATCCCTGAGGAAGAATTGACTCTAGATGAAAAACATTTCTGAAAATGAGACTGGAATTTCTACTGAGAAGCAAGATCAGTAGGGAAAAGGATGAAAAAAAGTGAGGTGATCAAAACAAGAGAAGTGGAAGAAAAGAACACAGCTGTATAAAATCAGATTATCAATAGGATGTTGCAGAATAACAACTATTTGGGGCTTAATGACAGGGAGGGTGTGCATGTGTTTCTTTATAGAACAAAGAACTGAAAATATGACTTCCAATGCAGACATTTTACTTCAAAGCAGAGCAAGGTAAATGCACCATGGTACTTGGGTGTGCTGGGATGGGTTGATTTAATCCCCTCCTTCTGATGATGCAGATTTATTTGAAATGGAACCCTTCTTTTGGGTGAGCTATAAATTGTTTAACAAGTCCTTCCTTGAATTCTTCAAGGCTACAAATTCCTCCTTATTCTTTCCCAATGAGTATTTACATTTTTGACACAAAATAAAGCAGCTGCATTAAAGGAAGATGACCGCCACAAATATTTAGCATTGCCATCAGGGAACATTCAAGAGACCAAAAAATGACAGTTCAACACCCTGCAGGTACAGGAGGAAGCTGAACCTCTGGGAGACCTTCCACATTTCTGCAATTTGGTAGCACACTATACTTCAGGTTTTGTCAACCTAGAGCCAATTTTTGTTCCAACTATAAATAGCCATGAATTTGAACCAAATATGATGAACGGTTTTAGGGTGACCAGAGCACTTGCTTTCTTTGCAAGCAATCAACTGCCTACCCTTACTTAATTGACCCACTGCCGGTGAGAAAACCCTCCAAGAAGTATTGATAGGACGAGTTATCCTTTCCTGCACTCACTGTAACAGTCAGTTTGTTAAGTTGCCCAGAAGAGATCATTATGTTACTTCAAAAGTAATGGTGACTTTCAAAACGATCCGTTTCAAAAGCAAGATGTTACTTTTCATTCACAGAATGACTTCTTTGAGAATTTACATTCTCCTTTCATTTATGTTCCAAGAGAAACTTAAATCCAAGTTTAGTTCCTTCCAGTTATACTTTTTATCTGGATTCTGAGAGGATTTGCTGCCTTAGAAAATGTGCACTTGGGTCTGTTTGTGGTTTTATTTTGATGTAAAATGAAATCAAAATTGGAGGCAACAGACCCCTGAACAAGAACCACAGCCAAAGATCAGGAATTGCTTCTCTGTTTAAGGCGGGGTGGGAGTGGGGGAGGGGAGCAGGACTCTTGAATTCTGTCTGGTGTTTGCACAAAAAAAAGTCCCACATAGCAAGAGATGAAACACTTTCTTTTCTACTCCAACAACCACATAAGAGAGCCCAGTTAAAACATTCCTTGACACAGTCAAACCTTGGCTTTCTTCTGAAGCATAAACATGACCATGTTTAACGTAGTCCTTGAATCAGATGATTGGTGTACACCGCATAAAGCTCTGGTCTGGTTCAAGGACACTGCTAAAGCACAGCGATGCTGCTCTGAACAAAAAGCTCCTCTTTCCACCACTCACTGTGCAAGGCAAAAGGACCGTTCAAACATTAATGCGCTGGAGAGCGGTTTTCTTTCAGTTCACTCCAGTTACTATTCTACATTTTCTTTCTCTCCCTTTAACATGTACCTGCGTCAAAAGAAATGACCCATTCTTTCGACTCAAAGAATGGTTTCCGATTGCCCCCATGCATATAGAAGACTTCAACATCACAAAAGTTTGCACGTGAGAAATTTCACTTTCTCCCAGTTTAAACATTAAGGGTTTTCTTCCTGCTTCTGAACTACAAAAAATAAATAGTAATAAAAATCAAATATATTGAAGTTACTGATGAGAATTGTCTAAACATCCAGACTAGTTATAAATAGTCAGTGATGACAGACTACCATATGTTAAGCTTCCCATTATCATGCCAGAAAACGTTATAATCACCTTAATTATAGCAACATTGATTTTTTTTCGCCTCAGTGGCAATGTAATGCAAGGAAGTGCAACTTCTTCTGTTCTGCACTGTATTACTGTCTATAGCAAAGGCAAGCATATGCACATATTGTCAAGCATCTATACAAACAGATCACGTTGCCAAGTATGTACCTAACCTAAATGGTCTCAAAGATGGAAAGAAACCAAACTTTACCTTGTGTGTTTTGTTGAAATATTTTGTTCAGATCCAAAGAGGAAGCTCTGGAATGTGATTTCTGTGGCCTTGGAGGTGGAGTAGGGGGTTCTTCTCCCTTTTTCATGGCATCTTCTATTGATGTGCTAGAATAAGACCTAAGGAAAAACAGGACAGGGGGAGGGAGCAGAAAATATTTTATTTCAGAAATTAATTTTAAACAACTACAGTGAATAGTACCTAAAAATACACTGATCAGGACTCAGGTTCGCAGTGGAAATTCCTTGCCCTAATGACTAAGTTCCCCCTTAGGACAAGATAGATTTATTTGGCAACAGAGGGACCTGTGTGCCTGGAGAAAGGAACGAGTCATGCTTACAGGGCTAGTATTTTTTAAGGCCTTTTATATCACAGCTTCAGGCCTTCTTACCTAACTTGAACTGTCAGCAGGATAATTGTAGCAATTATTTTGAATAAACCCGAGTAAAATTCCACACTTCCCATCCTGCCCCTTACAGTTTCTGTTTCCTTTCCCAACTACAAGGGTAGTGTTTGTACAGGTATAGCTTCAACCTACCTCTTGCAAGTACACATTTTGTAATTTATAATAGTCTAACCATTAAAATAAATTTTTCATAGCAAACAGTCACCAAATTCTACAAAATCCAGAAAAACTGCATGGCTCCAAAGTGACCAAAACTGGTCAAATACACAGCTTTCCAGACCCTTCCACATCACATTAATCCCAATGTGGTGCATTTTGCTAAGAATTTTGCTTTTGCTGAGTAGTGTCCAATATTTTTCAGCTGTTGTAGTTACCAGTTTTTCTGCAAGACCGAGAGCTTTGTTCAAAATGAGCATTGACAACGTGAGATGTTACACTTACTGTAACACATTATGCATGACAGGCAAGACCAAAAACACATTCAAGTAGAGCAGAAATAACTCCCGCTAATGGGAAACAGCTCATTTTTTGCCAAACAGGTTGTTGTTAGAAAACAGCTCTTTAGTGGGAAAGACATTTGGCAATGCTCATCCTATGCTTCTGACATCAACTTTAATAAATACAGGACTGAAAGCCATAATTGCTTCAAAATTTACATGTGACACAAAAACCTCTGCTGATGCTGTATTTTCTGTCTTGGTAGAGTACTGAATTCCATAGGCTTATCATATCAGACCTAACCCAACCCCCTTGAAATAAATAGTAAAGTTCTGAATCAGGATCTTAAAGTTTTATACTTTTACTTTCCATATTATGCAGTGTATATTTTACTTGCATTAAAGTTGTACAACCTAACATTTTGAGACTTTTAATTATTTTTTTTAAAGATTGAGTAAGATAGCAGCTACCAGGCAAAAATATGCATGCCCCAGCCGTGCCAACACAGAGCCCCATGACAGTGAATCGTCACTTCCAGCAGGTGGACCTGGCACCTAAATGACAGTTAAGAGTCAGCAGCTAAGAATTTGCACAGCTTAGGCTAGAAAGCCAGGGTCCAGAGCTGTAACAGACTCAAATCATAGCCTCTGGTGGTCAGGCACACCTGAAGACAGAGACCCTCGAGGTTACAGAGCCCTCCAGGCTACACAGAACAAGCGCAGCAGAAGGTCCAAGTTGAAGGATGCGCTCAGGAATCTTTAGTCTCAACTTCTGCATTGAAGCAGTGACATAAAGTCAGATGTGAGACAGTCATATGTGACACAGCGGTCACATTCAAGTGACTTTTTTCAAACTTAAGTATTTGCTATTTTATGCATTTTTGCATAAAATACTTTTTACACATTTTTTGCATATTTGTAATTCAGTAACACAGCAAGAAAATTTAAAACAGTGTGAAAAGTGAAAAGCTTTGGCTAGCAGCTTAAAAATAGCATACAAGGCAGTTCAGCCTTCCTGGATATAGGTCTTAAGAACAGAGGATTTCAATCTTCATTCATCATGCTTATAGCAGATTCTCTTTTATTAGCAGGCTTTGACAAGCCTGTAAGAAGGGAGTTCCTGATTGTGCTCTCATTACTTAAGAAAAAAACCAGAAGCCCTCTAGCTAGCACCAAAAAAAACCAGTTTGAAGGGCAATGCACGATATGGCTATACACCAGAATGGTGAACAGCCAAACCCAACACGTAATCCGCTTATACATATTTTCTGGCACAGGCTTCCCTCTTCTTTCAAACATCCAAATTCAGCCAGTGTCATTTCTAGTGCACAACAGTGTAAGTCCTTCAGTCTTTCCATCACGCACCACCCAGCCGTAGTCAAATACACGCATGCCAACGAAAGGATTCACTCACCCACATCTGAAAGCTGAGCTACTACTGCTGTTTCTGCGGGAGCATGGAGTCTCTCCCTCCATATGCAACCACTGTGCAGGTTTCAACAGCACGAAATTGCTGAGAACGTTCCCCACAATGGGGTGGTCCCTCCTGTCCCACCACGACACCCCTGGGGCTGGGCTGGAGGCAGTCACCTCCCTGACAAGGCAGCGGGGCTGGGCAGACAGGCAGAAGTCCCAGTGCCTTATGACCAGAGATCACAGGGCCCTAAGGCAGTACTTATGTAGGGTCTATAGCTTACAGATCCCTCCTGGTAAATCTGTCTGATCCGAGTTGTACTTCCAGCACAACACCAATTAAAAAGAAAATAAAAATGCAACACTAGTTCTTATGCCTTATGCCTAACACCAGAGGAACACAGGTCTTCTGAAACAGAAGTGAAAGCAGTACCTGGATCGTGGTCTGGCTTTAAGTGCATTAGATTCCTGAGCAGCTGGAACAGAAAAGAAAAAAGAACAGCTAAAACATCATATTTTAAGTAAATGCCTTTAGGTGCAGAATCAGTGTTCGTTAAAAATGTGAGTGTTGCAAGTGTGGATGTGAGCGTGTGCTCATCTCACATGAGAAACGGGGATTGATTTTCACTTCTCTTTCCCCTTTGTTTTTGTAGTGTGAATGTCCTAAGAATTCAAAAGCCCACTTGTAGTCAGAGCTTCACCTTTTAGTTTGGTTACCAGAACGCAGGAAAAGCAATAGGTCTGACAGCTCTGACCTGTACTCCTGGATGTAGTTGCGACAAAGCAACATAAGGAATAGCATAAACTTTGCACAGAAAACATCTTACTCCTAGTCCAGATATCTATTGGTTGTCCTGCTTCCCAAAGCACAAAGGTTTATGTCCTTCCTAAATACTTTAACTAATTAGTACAAATGTCCATCATCTTACCACGCATAAAAAAATTAACACATCAGGTTGAGACTACTTTGACATTGGGAAGGAAAGATAATTGAAGGTAGAAAGCTTTACAGGCTAAGTGTTGATCAAACACATTTCTATCAGTGTAAAAATCGGTTTCTTTTATTTGGGTAAATGCCAAACATCCTGCCACATGCAGGTTTTATGTCTTAGGAAAACAACAGTGCTGACTTACCTTCTCTGGGTAATTCCTCGAGGCTGTTCCTTGGTTTACATAGTCTTTTTGTGACTTTTCTGTTACTCTCCTTACTAAGATCTGATAATTTTGAGAAAACATATCTGTGTGATTGCTTTCAAATTCAGCCCACTGAGATATCCTCAAGGTATTACAGCAGCATCAATGATCCCAATGCACACACAAAGTGAATCCTTGTACTTTTCCCATTATTCTGCTAATCAAGGTACAACACTTAGGAGAAGCAAGTAAGTTGGGGGTGGGGGGGAATTCTCAGAGTTTCTAGCTTCCTTCAGATATATGCCTACTTCCAAGTCAGACATTTATCACCAGTTACTATACTGCACTACTGACAGATCCTCCAAAACACAGAGCAGGAGCTACCTGTGGTAGCAGCTGGAAAATTCTGACTTTTTAATGGCTTGCATTGTTCTACCGCATAGACCCTCCATAGGAGGCTTTAGGCTTATAGAAGACAAGTAGCAGCATATGGCACATGTATAGCCACACACTATTTCTTCGTAAAAGAAAGTGCTTTTAGGGTCACACAGTGCTAGTTGATGCTTTGGATGGAATAAACCCAAATACAGCTGGCAGTGACACAAATGACTACTTATAAACCAAGTTCTAGTAGATTATTGTCACCACCAAACTGGCTCACAGTCATTCCAGATGTCTGTGCAACAAATTCCTCCTAGCAACTAAAGGAGAGAGAGGGAATTATTATTAAAATATGCAGTGGCAATAATCCTCCTCTCTTTCTGTGTCAAACTCCCAGAGAACACAACTTCAGGCACTGCTTCCCTACAGCCATATGACCTAATTTTTCCAATGCTGAAATTGCTGATTATTAAATTACATGCACAATTATTAAATATATGCCACTTAGAAATAGGAAGTATAAATCCTTTCCAAGCTAAGCCACGTTTAAGAACCTTCAAATTTTCCTTCTTTTATGGAGACCGTAATTCTGTTCATACTTCTTTTCGAAAGCCTTTCATCTAAAAACCTGCAGGTAAAACTGACATTTAAACTCTCTGAGGACATCTTGTTGAGGTAAACAGGAAAGCACACAAGTAAGAGAGAATCCCAAAATGACTACTAATAAAAATTATAGGAATAGAATACTACTGCCAAGGATTTTCTTTTAAGCTTGTGAAAAATCAGGAAATTCAAGGCTATGATTACAAAATACCCAGACTTAGCTTTACCTTTCAAAAGAACTAGTATAATATAAAAAAATATTATAAAGCAGGTAGTTCATTATTAGGACATGGAAATAATTCTGGCAGCATTTCCATAAGACGTGCAGTTATTTTGGTACGCTCAGTCTCTGCGTACTTTGTGGTTGAGGTGCAGGTTTATACACATACACAACATAATCATTCAAGATAATACAAAACTATTTATCCAGTTCATGAGTTTTCCATATTTCTATTACTATGGATACATAAGCCTAACTTAACATGAAACTGATAAAAAGTTAAAGCTGTTGAGTAATTAATTACATTTATTATTTAAAAGTTTGTACAATTCTTGGAGTAGTAGAGCCTGATGAACTGAACAGCTTGGTTTGCACTAAAGTCATATATGATTGTGGACTCTTATTTATTCATTCACAGGAGAACGTGAAGGTTCCCAGTTTGGTGTTCAACTGCTCCCATGCCCTCTTCCAATAAAACTTCATTTTAACATTCCAAAGGATGTTGATTCAGTAACTTTTGGCTGTAGCCTAATACCCTATACTCGCTTTACAGGCTGAAGATTGGGTGGAAAATTGTACCATAAAGGGTGCAAGTATGCCACACAACTAAAGAAAAAAACCCAAGGAATTCCCCACTAGTCTAAATCACCCCCACTGACTCATCTCTTAATGGTGGCCCGCAATCCTTTAAAAGTCTAAGGCCAACAATGATCTTGCACTTAAGAGCCTCAATAAACTGGCCAGATATTCAGAGATGCCAAGCATATAAAGTTTTTACCTATGTCAAGTTCCTAGTCCTTCTGACGGCAAAGAAAACTTTCCCATAATGAAGCACAGCAGCAGCATCTTTCCTGAATTTACACAAACAGCCCAAATGAATAACCAGAAAAGGATGCAGAATTTCTCCTACTTCATCCCAACTGAGTTCTCATCCTGAAGGTTAATGATTACAATGACCTTTCAGAACAGTGACTGATTCTGAAATAACCGCTCAATTACTGTGCTGTATCTAGTCCACTGGATTGATAAACATCTTTACTTCTGACATCAATCATAACATGCAACCTCAGAGTGTGCTCGCTCAAACCCTCAATGTGCAGGACAGCAAGGGTGAAACCCCAGCAGCGACAGGAGTCATGACAAACGTCTCCCTTGGTACAGAAACACAGCAGGGCTGCTGGAGGAGCACAGCTGCATTGGGAAGCCCTCCCTGAATAGGAGATGAAGGACATGGGGAAAAGAGGTCACTGACAAAGGAGATATGCTTAGGAAAAAGCCTACCCTCATCTGCACACCGAAGATGGAATTGCTGAACTGAAAATAAAACTCCCTGGGGCGCTCCTGGGCAAAACCGGAGGGGAGGAGAACAGAACTGAAAGTCTTGCAAGCACCCTCCTCTCCCCTTGAGAGGGAAGTGTAAGAGAGCATGTGTGTGTGTGATGGAGAAGCAGCAATCATCTGAGAATAGGAGCTGAAGATAGGAAATCTGGCAGCTGCCAAGTGTTTGGGAAGAAGCCAGGAAAAAAAGAGTTGAGAAATGAGGCATGCAGCTGTTGAGCAGCCATGAAAAAATTGAGCTATAAGACAAAACTGCTGTGACAGACATGTGGGGTCAGTTTTCTTAATCAAGAATATCTTCACAAGTAAAAACATTTATGCAAAACAAAAAGAAAGCAAGTCCAGATTTTAGCTTGACTGGAACCAGGGAGGTTCTTAACTCTTAACCGCTCTAGGAAAGAGATTAACAAAGAGGAAGGCAAGGGAGGTCTGATTAACTCAATGGAATGCATGGGAAGTTTCTGAAACAACTATGCAGTTTTGACACATGCCGTTCCAGAAGTAACATTTTCCAGTATGATAGGAACAAGGAATGTATATTGGAGTGAGAGAGGGAAAAATCAGGGGTGGTTTCAACAAAGAAATGCCCCCCCAAATCAAAAGCTTACATCAGTGCTGCAAGTGCCACAAGGTCTGTTTCCAAAAGGCTACCTACCCTTAAACTCCTTGACAAAAAATATGAAAGCTCAGTTTTTTCAAAGAAACAGGCCATTTCAAAATAGTTACTGAATACTTATTCCACACTTGAGAAGAGCTTTATCAAGAGGTACAATATCATGTATATGCTCTGGCATCTTGCTTGTAGTACAGAAAAACAAAATTGAGACGCCTTACAAAATGCTACATTAAAAACATTTCCCACACATGAATAATGCATATACACTAACAACAAGGGAAAGAAAGCAAGAAAACCTTCTGAGAACCTTAAGTACTAATTAAGATTAATTTTGCAAGTAGTAGTCATTATGAGGTAAAAGCTAATTTCAGTAGTAAAATAGTATGAGCAAAAGGATCTTAAAAAAATTAATCAAATTACATTAATTTAGGCTTACTGTGATATAAAAATATTTGATCAAAATTCTAATGGAAGTAACATGTCAATTTTTTTTCTTCTTACCTGTTTTCACAGTCAAGTGCTGAAATTCCTTTGGTATCATTTTGAGAGCAGTGCTTACTTTAAGAGCTTAATAAAAAAAAAAACAAAACAATGAGAATTACTTTAGGTATGTGCAGGTAGAATCTACAGGTTATCAGCTCTGAGAAAGGAACACCCAAGCACTCAAAAAAGTAATACATTTTAAGAACACAAGAGTCAAGAATACAAAGGCCTATGCCCAAATTGTCAAATAATCCCAAACTTTGAGAATTTGGGGGTTTTGGTGTCTAAATCCACAGTCTTCTGTTTCAGAGATGTAGCGCTCTCACAGAGACTGCAGCTGGTGACACTTGGCAGAGCTGGGACTCAACTCTCCCACGTTACAAACCTGGAAAGCCAGGGTGCACGAGAGACTGGCTGCTTCTGAAGTCTGAAACCTCACCAGCCCACCCCAAAGAATGTCATAAGGCACCGACAGAGCCAGGGTTAAAATTTAGGAAATCCCAGTCTTTGTGCTTACTCCCCTTCCACTGACGCCTACACAGCCTTTCTAATGACTTTCTTAAGGCGTTCTTAATGCATTGTAGCATATTTTAATGTACTGTAATATACAGTATTATAAATAACCACTTGGAACGAAGTCACTCATCTCCATCTGCCTTTATCAAATAAAACACGTGGGAAAAGTCTGATTCTTGTGATCCAGTTCTATTTACACTATCTTCCACATTTAACTATATCATAACCTGACAGAGTGGAGCTAATTTACTTGTATAGTTCTGAAAATGGAGGAAACTTTGCTTCTGCAGTCCTGAACTACAGTTTCTTGACTTCTGGGGAGATCTCCTCAGTCAGAAGAGCGATCTGCTCTTCCATTTGTTAGGACAGCAATAAATGGTGGAACAAGAACATTTTTTTCTTTGGCTGAAAAGGTAGAAATCTGTGTCATAGGTAGAGCACATCTTCAGCCCAAAGGACTGCATGTACCAAAGCAGCTTCCCATTTGACTTAACATGTCAGCTACTAAGAGGAAAGCACAAGTTCTTCACCTACACAAGGAAGGAAAAAAAAATTCCCCAAGTAAAAAGTAAATCTGCCCTAGACATATGAAAGCAATAATCTTCAAGTTTGAAGTCTGCTCTTTTCCATTATGAATTTTACAACAAAAAAAACCCTTGTCAATAAAACATGAATTTCTTAGATTATGCTGACTTGTCAAAATGTTTTACAAACTGCCATCAACTCTGACAACCTTTCTTTGAATGAGGGACACTGGGAATCTGCCAAACTCAGTCACACCTGAGTGTGGAAGGTGATTCAGGAATGTGGACTACCTGATCTCACAGCTCTGATGCAACCACAGCATGTGGACAAGCTGGGAGGTCAAAATGTGTAATTTTTTTTAATTAAAGTATAATCCACAGCTCTGAGAATAAGGCAACAAAATACCCACAACTGGTTTGTTTCTACAGCTGAGGGACAGGGACAGCAAGCGAGAACCTGAAAGGTCATGGAAAGCACATCTAAAAGGGAATGACTGTGATGATCCAGCACTGACTCTGGAAGCCCTAGTAGCTGCTGAATGGAAAAAGAAAAAGATCACTTCAATTTAACATGGCTTGCTGCTGACAGATTTCAAGTGAAATAAATGAATCAAGTATTTTCAATCTAGTTTGTCCAAAACTTTTGTTTTGCAAGAAAATACAGGGACTTTATAGGTACTTTTTTTTTTTAAAATAAGAATAAAAGCTAATTTTGAAGTATTGCTATTTCCTGCAAAAAAGGGAAATCCAAAATTTGGCACAGTGTAGTCTTTACTCTTAAAAAATTCCTCATAAGAACAATTATAACATTATTAAAATAAGAAGTGCAACATTAATTGCCTTAGGACTACACTTATTTTGGAAGGTGCATTTCATACCATTCACATAAGATAGAACTAATTTTGAAGCAAACATATCCATTTATTTGTCTTCAACTCAGCTGCTGTCAATGATTTAAAAGAAATGTCTTGCTTTTAAATCTATAGCAACACATAGGCAGCTTAGAAATTAAAAATAACATTGCTTCTGTCAGCAAATATATGGAATTACTAATAACACACAGAACTTAACCCATAACGGAGGGGCTGGGGGGAAGTGATTTATTTGAATACCTTGTTTGTCATCTTTCTTTGCATCTTGTAACAGGGCAGAATTATCAGGTATCTCTTCAGCTGACGCCTTCTTAAAGAAAGAAGATGTATTTATTATACTGATTGGCATAGCACCCACATTTCTACAGTCAAATATTTAAGAATGCAGATCAACACAAATAAAGGTGATATTCTCTCTTGCACCATGATTTGCTCTGTAAAATAAAGGAGCATAGAGGACCTTCAAAAAGACAACTGTAACTCTGCTTTTCAGGGTACAGCAGTTCCACACCTGAAATTAATTTGCGAAGCACTTCAACAGCAACTGACAAGGAACTAAGGACTATATGCAAGGGGAGACTTCTCCCAACATGGCAGTGGTATTCTGTGTTTTCTTCTCTCTGTGGGTGTAACACCTGTGTTAGGGTTGAGGAAACCTTCTCCAGTGCCTTCACCAGAGTTAGTCTCCATCAGAACAGACTCTCTAGCCAAAACTCAAGCCATACTCCAGAGCCCAGTAGTTCTGCATCTAAAGTCTTCTGGCTGAGGTGGCTGATCCTTGGACTACTCTTTTCTTTGAACATGCAGTCATTGAGATGGGAAAACAAACTTCATCAGCATGCCTGTTGGAGGCCCATTCAGGTTTCTGATGGGAAAACAGGGAACTTCTCCCCAGTCTTATTCCTTAACTTTTCTTTATTTCAGCAGCAATTTACAATACAGGCATTTGTGGTAACTTCTGCTGTGTAGCTCACAAGAAGAAACGAGGAACAAATTCTACTACCAGAATCTGTACGAACAAGGATATAACTCTGAAGCCAAAACAATAAAGCAAACATCAGAATCCCTAAGCTTCCCTAAATATTAAGTGATGCTGGTTTTTCCCAGGGAGCATGGAAGAGGTTAGACCTAAAAATGGCCTGAAATCCATTGGGCCTAAAAAAATTACTTCAGAAACACAGATTTTACAGATATTTAAAAAAAAAAAACCAAAAAAACAACAACAAAATCTCAAGACAGTAATTCAAGAAGGCCAAGTCTGGAGTAAAGGGCTATCAGATCTGTTTTATGAAATTGCATGTGGGATTCCCTAATGCTTCTGAGGAAGCAACATAGCAAAAACATGGCTTGAGGATTCTGAAAACATTTGTACAAAAACTTCACATCCCTAGCTAGCCCTGACTCTCTAAAGTAAAGAGCATCAGACTAAAGACCTAATTCAGTGCATGCTTGAATTGATGGAATGACTCTCACAAATCTCAATGAACTGTGAGCACATTTCTGAGGGCGTTTAGAGCAACCCCAGCCAGTCATTTTATGCATATAGTGTGAAATCTTGTGTTTTATCATTAAGCTTTTGGCAGTGAGAAAGCTTGTGGGAAAGAGCCAAAGGAATGAAAAAAAAAAAGAAAAAAAAAGACCAGAATCAGAGTGGGAGACAAAAACCTGAAAAGAAAAATAGGAAGCCAAAACCTCCTTGGTTAAAAAAAAAAAGCAGTCACCCTTGTCATTCTTGAGCATAACATTAGCAGTCTTTCTGTGTTTCATAAGTTTAACAAAGCCTAGCATTCAGGTGACCTGTCACCTGCCATTATTTTCTACATGGATGTATTCAGGAACTGTTTCCATTGTACTGCAGTACTGTAGTTCAGCAGTCACAGTAAAAATAGTCTTCTGAAATTAATAAATTAAATAGCCTGAATGGATGATAGCTGGGAAGAGACAAAGACATGGAGGTAATGCATAACTGATTGCATTGATAATATAATAATTTTAATTTAGTGATCAAGTATCTAAACTATATTTCCTCAAGCAGCCAAGCTACGAATTAAATTGCAACAGTGAATTACTGCATTTCCCACAGAGGGAGATGAATGGGAGATGAATCACTGACCTTCCAAATGATACTCATTCAGTGTATTAATTCTGAACATAAAAACATCAATTGAACAAAAAAAAAAAATCAAGTAAAAAATCATTCTCAAACCAGTTTTGAGACGAGATTTTATAGTTCATTAATTTTGGATAACAAAGGACCAAAATAACAAGGCCCTGAAACAAACTAATTGAGAGCTTTGCCCTGCATGTCTAGGACCCAGACAGTGAAGAAATGGAGCAAAATCAGTCAACAATTGTGATCTAGTCAGGAAACACTATCTGTGCTTAGCCAGCAGGCAATCATGCTACAGATTCTTCTTAATTTCCATCCTCAGCATAAATAATCCTCTGATTTTGCAGAACATCCTGCCACCTTGCAGAACCTAGGAATGGAGCAGAAGACCCAGCTGTTCCCCAAGAACATTATCTGACTACAAAGGCAGCACAGTAATCTGCAAGTTAGTGGCAGTTATAGTGAGAATGTCTCAGGAGGAGAGCACAGAGATAAGGCAGAAGAGGTCTGAAAGCTTAACTGCTGAAAATTGAAGTAAATATTAAACATAAAATGGGGGATTTCTTGTTTGTTTGGGTTTTTTTTACATTGTGCTGTATACCCTCTACAGTTATTTAATTATTACTATAATATTCCTACTATTATCATCTCCACTGCAGCAGAAAAATCTAAAAAGCAAAAAACCATACAATTTAATTGCTTAGGAAATCACCTCCTTCTAGATTTATCCTTACTCTGCACATACATTCAAGGACCACAAACAAGAAGAGCCTAAAAAACAGACACTTAATAAGATTATAAATTTGTATTGGTTAGGTTACTGAAATGACATTTTATTTCCAAGAAAGACAAGATGACTCTGAAAGCAAGATTTCTGAGCTTTCTGAAAGATATAAAAGAACTTTCTAATCTCACAGTCCCAAAGGCTGCACTACTAAAGAGCAAGCTTCCTCACAACTCTGCAATAACCAAAGACCACTTTGCTTATCTGGGTAATCACTGTGAAGCCGTATGCTAACAAAACGAAGGACTCCCTAGGCCACAGAGAATACTGAAGTAGATCCTGAAGTCAAGAAGTTACATAAACTGAAGCTTTTTAATTATGTGTATAAAACATACATCATTGTATGTTTACTTATATTTTAATATAATTTAATTATGTACTATACCTGTATCTTTTTTTACATAAGCTTGTGTATTTGTATACGCACATGAAAATGCAAGTGAAAAAGAGAAGCTGACAGGAGTCTTGCCTACTGACAAAAAATCCCATCCGAACAGGGATGTGACAGTTTCTAAGCAGAAGACAAATAATTCACTCTAAAACCCGAGTATCTTTAGCTGATGCAGTGAGTTAACTCAAATGCTCAGTTGACTCTTACTGCAGTCTGGAAATGGAGTTATGTATATACATACAGACACATGCTGACATCAGCAAATGAGTTTTCAATGCAAATCGCTTTGAATTTTGCCTCTTACACTTCTTTAAATTGCAAACCAATATGCATCTATGCTAACGAGGCACACTCTCAAGGGACTGTTGAGCTTTGCCACACCAACAGCACAGTGAAGAAGTGCTAGTGCAGCATGGCCTGTGGCACAATCTTGCAGCCCCCTGCGAACCACCCTCCCAAAATAAGGTCACATGCAAGGGACAAGGCTGTTCTGCTGCAGTAAAGGACCTGCCCACACTGCCAGCGTACCAGCAGCCTGCACTACCAGAACAGTGGCGCTGCTTTCAAAACCCAGTACGGCTGTATTCTGCCGAAGCTGCTGTACGAAGAGCAATACCACCTAGGGAGACCACATATATTTTAACAGTTCCAGAAGATAAACTGGATGCTCAAAGCGCTGGCTGCAGCATTGCCCAAAGTGAACACTGCACTCCATAGCAGCTCAGGAGAGCCTGTTTGGTGATACCACTACCAAGCTGGATTTGATGAGGGAACAGCTGGGTTCTGACCCAGGAACTCGCCAGAGCAAGGCACAGGGAGGAAACAACTGGAGAAGTGCCTTGCTGAGCTGCCATGACATACCATTACTTTTTAACTTGGAAGCAGCGTCAGAAGGGCCCATGCCTGCAATCAGTCTGCCATATGATTAACTACCTTAAATATTAAACCCTTAAATCCCACAGCATATATATTCAGAGTTGCAATATCCAGGCACAACTCGGTGGCCATGGTTAGTTCAGCTTTACAGGATCTTTAAAGTTTCATTTTTTAACATCAATGATACACTCTTCTCCTTAATTGAGTTTTGCTTGCGACAGTCTTCCATTACAAGGCTGGTATCTGTTGTGATATGCTACAATGGATCTCCATTCTTCCCTCAAAACACTCTTCCCAGCTCCTTACAGTTACTACCTAAACCCTTAGATGGTAGTTGCTTAGACTATGAAAAGGCTGGATATTAAAATGGAGACTGAATCACTTAGAACAGAACTATGCATGTCCATACTGTACAAAATCTTGGATAGTTTGAGCGTCCAAAGAAGCAAAGTACAAGGAATCAAGACAAGCCAAGACACTTTAATTCTCGTCATCAAAACTGGGGGAGCAAGTGTGGAAATGGAGTGCTGTAAATGGAAGAAACACTCAAGAGCTACACAGTCAGGAGTGCCTGACGATAACAAGGTCTGCGCCTGAAGTCTCATGTTTTTGACCAATTCATATTCAGGAGATACTTCACCTGAGCACGGTCCTTGTGCCACCACCCCTCCTGCAGCATGGGCTCTGCCCCTCATCGCCGGCTCCCAACGCCCAAGGGACAAATGCAGCCCCGTGGGACTCAAACAGGTAAGGGGTATTTCTCTGCAGACTCCAGCTTCACACGAGGCTGGAGTCCCTCAATGACTACTGTGAACTCTGTTATGCAGGAATACCTTTTGAAAAGCCTGTCAGCCCTTTCCACACACCGAAGAAATTGAGGGGTTTGAGATGGCTTAATGGCAAGCTTAGAGACTTCTAAAGTCCTCTCAGTCTCGCGGTTCTGCTGCTATGCATACCACAGCCATTGTGAAGCTGGCCTATTCCTCTGCACTCTGCGAGGTAACTACCCTGCTTACGCCTTCTCACCTCCGTCCGACTGAAGTCCCGAGTCTGCTGACCACCTGGCAATGACTCAGAATAAGAATCAAACAGTGCGCAGTCACGCATGGGCTTCAAAGAAGCTGCAGAGGAAAGAAAAAGAAAGAAAAAAAACCCCAAGCAAGACATGCCAAATCTTCAGTTAATACACACTTCTTAAAAACCTGTTCCAGCACCATTTTAACCTTCATTTCTACATATCAGAAGCCATGGATGACAAACATTAGGAAGAAAATCTGCCTATGTTGTATTTTGAGTAAGTCAATGTCATGCAAGGGATAGCATGTATAATTTCTGTTGTACAAATAATTGTTAAATCTGGGAGAAGTGATCCTTAGCAAACATTAACTGCCAAACAACAACCAGTTGTTTCCGTTTTTCCTCCTCACAGTCCAGTATCAACTTAGTTGGCATTATAGTTTATATCTTGCCATCTTAGGAATGTTAAAGGTACTTACCAAACCTTCAACTCCAATTTTTGACATTTTGAATACTGAAAAGCATAGTAGAACCTACGTTATACCCTAAAATTGAAGGGCAGCAAAAAGCAAGGACACTAAACTAAACACAGTAGATGCTGCAGTATATACCATCTTTAACTAAACAGCATTGAGAGCAGGGAAGGAAAAAAAAAAAATCAACTCTAACTTCTCACAGGAATATTCACAAGAACCTCATTTCTATTCCACAAGCTCAGGTCCTTCTGCTGATATCACTCTGGGATTAGTTCCTCTGAGATAAATCTTTCTTAACAGCTGGAAAACAGCTTTTCTTCAAGACCAATATACTGAAAGGCAGAATAACCAGTTCTCACATCAAATTTCTAGTTTCTGGCTAGCAACTAGTTTTTCTGAACAAATTAAGCTCTTGCAAATCTGTTTTAATGTACAGTACAGTGGGTTACGTACAGGGCAAATAGTTTTATAGATTCTGTAAATTAGTTTTAATAAAAACTTCCAGAAAAGAAGGTGGTGGGTCAAATTGTCAATGGAGCTGTGCCAAGATAGCATTTGGACCTGTGCTTGTAGTTTACAGAACAAGCCATAAAGCTAGCAGGATCAATTAATTCTTAAATGTTCTGTCTTACACTCCAAGTCACTTTATTTGAAGCTTTAACACTCTTATCAGATGCAAGTATTTCACTTGAACCAAATTCTGCCTCATTCTGGAATAAATACAAAAAACCTAATGAAAAACAGTTTCCAGTAATCTTCATCGGGTTCCTAACAAGCTCCACCCCCCCCCCCCAAAAAAAAAAAAAATCTAAGTTTCTCAGCAATCAAATTATGAAAACATTAAAACAGAAAGTTTCTTCTGGAAATTTCTTTTGACATTTTACATAAGTGTATGAGGCACTTGCGTACTTATCAGTGCTTTCATTTCAGAAGTTGATACAACCAGGGCTCTATGCTTTCTTGTGATTCACGGTGTTACAGTGTGTTGAGATGTTCTGCTTTTTATTAATGGAAGTCTTTCAAAAGACAGATTTCTGAATCCTGACTAAGCAGCAGAATGAGTGCAAGACAGTTTCAGACCCTCAAGCTAACCAGAATTAGCATAGTAGCTGAGGTATTTAGAGTGTCCACAACAAACAATTAGCCCTTTCACCTCTTCCACGTAGATCAGCTTTGAATGCTCGGTTGCATGCAACGCCACGAAACAATAATCATCTAAGAAAATGGTAAAGACCACAGTGCTGAAAGGGACAAATTAGGGAAAAAGAGGACTCTCAGGGAACAACCACAGCTTACCATGCTCTTCTTCCCATTGGCATAATGATTCCCTACTACTAGAGTTTTAACCAAAAAGGCTTAATGTGAAGACACACCAACAAGAACCTGCATGGGGGAACTGACAAGCTAATTTTCATGAGAACAGGCATGAGAGTAGTGAATTAAGTGGTGGTCCTTGAGGGAAAAGGGGAGCTGTAATTATGACAAGGGAATGTAATTAGAGAGACTAAAAGTGATAAAGACTTGGAAGTGCAGGTTTTACAGGAGCTTCTTGCTTTGGATATGAAGATAGTGGATTATAAGGAACATGACTTCACAAATCTGATACAGGGTGAACATTTAATTTTCTTAACTCCAGCTTGATTTGCTCTTTTCTTGTCTTTTAATATATTCAGTGTCATCAAATTTAATGGAGATTTTATTAGGTCTTAAATATTATCCCTTAGCACTGTAATTATCATCTGTGATTAATCCTCCTTGCCCTAGAAAGTCATGCACATTTTTTAGATGGAACAGTATATATTTCAATGTTAATTTATAATTAAAAGAGACATAAGTGAAGAGAACAAATGAAAGGGCAGGTCTCTCACTGCACATTGTTACTGAAATATGTTATATTTTGGATTAATTCATCCTCGTGCTACACAAACTGTTGTAATCCCCCGTCATTACTGCAAATTACTTACGGAAGAATCTGTGGATTACATAAAATGAATTACAAAAAAAATTCAAGCTTTGATACAACTCGTGACTGCATCTAACAAAATATATTAGCATAGTAAGTTCTAAAGCAGTCCAGTATTGTTTTCAACACACCTTCAAGAGAGAGACACTTAGGGGAAAAATCATTAAAAGAGTTAAAAGCCATATAAGTCTTGTTGAATTATCTTTGCTACAGGTAATCATCTGCCACTTTAGCTATAATGACACCTGAAGCACACTGGAGCCAAGAGGCAGACATTAAGAGGCAAGCAACTGCTACACTTTGCGTCACTATTTTGTGCTTTTATACATTCCTTCTTCAGCAATCGCCTTGTAAGCACAATTAAAACCACACACATTAAAAAGCAACTGGAAAGCCACTACGCAGCATAGAACCCTGCCCTACCTGTAGGATGGAAAATGAAACAACCTGTCTTACACACACGTTGGGTACCTGAGGCAGGTGGCTACAGGAACACGACCTGCCGCAGGGACATTACCTGCTTGAAGGTACTCGGGCAGCAGTGTCTCCGGCAGCGTCTCCGGCAGCTGATAACCGTTCTTCCTCGCAACCACGAGGTGGAAAGCGGCACAAAACTCCGGGAGTGTCAGCGCACCGTCGCAATCCACGTCACTCAGCTCCCTGCAGGTATGACAGGCACACTTTTTCCAAGCTATTACCTCAGGGAAACATATGGGTGCAATCACAGGGGAGACAGAAATGCAACTTTGAGAAGGGTTATTTTAATACAAGACAAGCGTCTCTGTCATTTGCACTTGATCCTAACTTGCACATTTGTCTCGGGGAAGGTGAAGCAAGCTAATTTTCTAATACTGACTTGTCACTTTTTTCTTTTTTAATAAAGTACATTTTTTTTGTTATACATCATACCATACAATACGATGATACATATATATTATAACATGAAATACATATCCTGTACTTCCAAGGCTGAAATTAACCTTCCCATGGTTGGAAGCACTTTTGGCCAATCCATGCAGGATCTTAAACTAGTTCAAGCAGAAAAAGTTAAAAATGGACTTCAGCATTGGTTACTTAGCAGCATTGACTAGCCTCAAGAAAAGAGCTAAATTAATGCTCTTGACAAGTTTAAACGATATTGTTAACTTCCCACTAAAGCGGATCTCTATTTAATTCTAGGATTCTTAAACACTAAAACTGAACTTCAGAAATTCAAGAATTCAATTTTATATATTAACTCTTTGCAAGAACTGAGCACATGGACTAAAACAAAGATGTAACTTCCTCCTCATTGAAAGTAATGAGCATTTTTCAAGCTGTTAAGGTTATAGTGACAAAGAATGAAACATCCCATGTGTTTAACACAGCAACACAACCTGATAAATCACATCGTCACAAAATTATAATTATCTACTAGAAAGGAATACTCTTTAAATTTTGCACAGAGAACAACTTGTGCCAATAGAAATAAAATGCGTTTTGTTAACATATTGGATTAATCCATTCTTCTTAAGCAATCTTAAATTTCGATTCCAATATTCACTTCCCCCAACACTGTGTTTCTTCAATTGTTTTTTTCTTTTCACAACTGACAATCCGCTTTGAAAAGATTCCAGACATATTCTTTGACCCCGACAGATGTTCAGGCTCTTGCAAGCTTTTCGTCTCATCTCCCTTCATAAAAGCATATATAAAAGTAAAATCTCTATCAGCATTTCTGATCAACATTTAAAACTGTTTGTTCTTCCCGTCTGAGATGCAAGGATGACACTGAATTACAAAGCACCATGTTGTTTATGAAAATATAATACAATCCTTGTCAAATTTTATCATGTACAGTTCCATCCGCAATCGTTTCTAAATAAGCTCATTAAGTGTACTGGTTCATTAGAAAAGCACTGATTAATTATGTAGTTGTACTTACTAAAAAATAGGCATTAATTAGGCCTCCTTTGACAAAACACAGCCAGAAACCTAAAACGAACAACACATCTAAAACATTCCAGAGGTGCTTCTCCTCTGTATCATTTCATGAAAAATGTCAGTTTGAGCTACGGATGCTGCTTACAATATACTTAAGAACTGCTCTCAGTTATATCACTGTTCAAACCTTCCCAGTCCTGCTGAGTAGGTGAACATCTCTCCAGAAAACAAATGTGCCAGGAAGATCAACGAGTACCCTGCTGCTGGGGCCTGAAAGTGATTCTGGAGATAAGAGTAATAATTGTAATTGAAGACACTTTCCAAAATTTAACAAGAACTCTTGAATTAAGCATCTTTTCAAAAAAACAGGGTACACATCCCCAACACTATTACAGTACTTACCAGATGTGAGAAAGCTCTGGGATGGGCAGCTTTGATTTTGTGAAGAAATTCTTTGCCACGGAACCTGTTGGGAAACCATGCCTTATCAACCACTGGAAATTAATTCTCCAATTATTTACCTTTGGCCAGGGCTGCCATGCCAGAAGCAGCTGGTTACTTTACATCCAAGAGATGCTCAGATTAACTGGATGCATATATAGCTGTTGGACCATTTGTGTCTTGCTGAATAAGTGACAGAGAAAGCCAGACAGAGCTGTTGACCTCATTTCCCCATTCCCTCCATATGGGAAAAATAAATAAAGGAAAACACACTTTAGTACTACTGATTCTAACCAGCATAATGAGTATGTCAGCAATGATGAAATAATGGACACAACGGCTCTGCTTCACCCAGGCGCCG
The DNA here is from genome assembly GCF_929443795.1 of Astur gentilis. Lineage (NCBI taxonomy): Eukaryota > Metazoa > Chordata > Aves > Accipitriformes > Accipitridae > Astur > Astur gentilis. Next base: position 20,608,932 of record NC_064910.1, on the reverse strand, counting down.
TGTGTGTGGCAGTACAGTGCCGTAGTGTCTGCACTGCTCTCCCAAGACGCTGCTTCAACCATGACTTTTCCCTCCAGTGGCTCAATTTTTACAAAAAAAAACCATAACAAAAAACCCCAACCCCTTCCCCCCCAAAACCTCAAAACAAAAAACCAAACCCAAAAACTAGGAGATTCAGATAGCCCATAGCTACTGTCTTGTTGCAGGCATCCTCAGTCACCCTGCCACAACAGCCCTTCTCATTCTTCTCCTAGATAACAAATCCACTTCTTCACCATCCCATATCATGGGCTATGAGCAGCACCCTGTAAGCCCTTCCTGGATACAGGCTTACAAAATGTAAGGCAACATAAAGCACAGATTTCTAGGTCTATACCCCTCTTCCCCTTGGGCATTCAGGTCCTATCACCTACTGCAGTACATAAGAAAAGCTGGCACTGGGGTAGGTCCAAGACTCACCTAGCACAGCACATCCTCCCCAACACTGGATGCCAAGAGAGGAATATGTGACCATGACAAAGCCACACAGTAATAATAATGCAGCTCCAGAATACCCCTAACCTCTGAGCACCTGCAATTCAGGAACTTTCTCAACCAGAGGTAACATTTAAATATTCAGTAACTTCTGACAGATTTTTCAGTCACAGATTTCTCAAATAACGTCTTAAATCTGGACAAACCTCTAGCATCTGTATCACCCTGCAGCAAGGATTTCTACAGCTTATTTCAGGATGTTGTAGAAGCTCAGATTTATAATTTATAAACAGTAATTCTGGATGTGCAGGGACTGCCTGAGAATCTTGCTTAACATAAAGGAAAACACACAGCTACCCGAGAGGCTCTATATGCATATACACACGCATACACAGTTACGGACATGTGTAAGTCTGTGAGGAAATAAAAAGTTGTTGAACAACTATTTTCTCTTTCAAGCAAATTCTAAAAAGGAGACCTAACTGAGGCAAAGAACTGGTGAAGCACTAATTTCTGTCAGCAGCGCGTAATTTATTTATTTTGGCTGGATCTGAGCCTCCTGAACCCCAGTAATACAGCAGGGCTCAGTAAAACTGCCTCAGTTCAAAACCTGTGACATCCTCCTTGCCAGACCAATTGTCTGTACCCTCAGTGATTCCTCTCACCAGCAGCCTGATCCTCCTATTTGGGATGGAAATGCAATCTCAATACGCTGTTAACAATACTTTTACTGTGTGTGTGCTCTCCAGGATTTGCTTTTAATCACCTAAAGGTCAAAATCTCAGTCCCTCAGAGCCATAAACACTGAGGCTTGACCACACAGGCCAGTTAACTGCATGCATCACTTTCATCACGTGGACGCTGGCACATTTCTGCTGGGAAAGCAAGCACAACCCTAAGGGATTTTTCAGCTCAATATACACTGCAAGTGTGAGCCACAAATATAGTCAATCAAACACAGAGAGCTCATTCTATTTTTTACTGAATCACCAACATTTCTCCCTTAGATGT